>NC_065584.1:39181820-39523248 GCF_024542745.1 Macaca thibetana thibetana
CCTCTCCCATTGAGGCTCCTTTGATGGCTCAGACGTGGCCTTCCAGCCCAGACAAAGGTGACCAGGCTGCGGCAGCCAGGCACCTGGCGAATCAGCATCTGGGCGTTGGGCAGGGCAGATGTCCCTCCGTGAGGGCAGAGGACTGTGTGAGTCTACAAGTCTGTGAAGAGGAACACCCAGCCCCGCCTTTTCTACCTTTGAAGCCTAAGGCAAGTTGCTGCTTTCTGCTCTAGCTCCTTGCAGGAATCCAGCGGTGGTGGCCGATGTCACACCCCACCCCATGCCTGTGCCCGAACCTGGGCTGGACATAGGCAAGGCCAAAGCCCTGACATTGACAACATTTCCAAAGAACTTGAGCCATTCACTATCTGGAGAAGTGGGCACTGAGCCAGCTGAGCTTGGGGAGTTCCTGTTCTGGCCCATTATTTCCAACAGTTGTGGCCTTACAGCCTTAGTTCTCAGTCCAAAGGGTTAACAACAGCTACCTTAGCTGCTCCAGGGCCTACTTCCGGCTCCGGCCCCAAAGTGCTGCTGACCCTGTGCTTGGGCCTTCCAGCCCCCCATGGTGTGTAAAAGGACAGGGCTGGACATTCAAGGTAGCTGTCAGTGAGTTTGCACAGGGGTTGCTGCCTCACCAAAGGTCCATGGGGCCTGGGCTGCAGCTCGTCGCTCCTCATGATGTGGATGGGGTTAGGCTGCACGTTGCCCTTTGGTTTCCTCATATTTAAAATAAGGGTGGCCAAGGGCAACAGGAGCGGTCAGGAGAGCATCCTTCTTCCTCAGTCTGATAGCACAGTCTCTTCCTTCCTTTTGATCATACTCAAAACAACTGCAATAGAACAATAAGTCTGGGAGGAGGCCAGAGGGGGATTTATTATGCTGTTGTGCTGTGGCACAGCCTTGCCTGACTTTATCTTGCACTGAGGTCTGCATGGGAGGAAATCTGCAGGCCTGTGGATTGTCTCTCTGAAACTGAACTCCCTCCAACCTGAAATCTGGGAGGGCAGGGGAGACGCTGCCATGCTGGCCACACGCCAGCATGAACCATGGCAAGAGGGAAACCAACCCAGATCTCCCAAAACTCTGAAAACATGACTGTGAGAGGCACGGGGACCCCCAACAGTCAAAGCCCACCTGGGTTTAGCCCTATAAGAGGGGACTCCAGAAACAGAGTTTGCCCCAGGACAGGAGCTCATCAGAGCTTTTCTTAATAGCCAGTAGGTCCTCTCTTCCCATTCCAGCAGGAGAGGAAGTTGTGTGGGGAGGTGCCCTCTGTTTGTGGCAAAGCAGGGAAAGCTCAGCAGTGGACTGTCAGCTTCTCACACCAGAGAGACCATGTGGCAGGGGGTTCTCCTCTTTTCCTGACAGGGCTGAGAGCCAAGAAAGGACCTCAGAGCCCTGGAGCTGAGAGAAAGTTGATTCGTCCCAGTTTTGACTTTATCTCCCCCTCAATGCAAATGTTTTGACATCCATCTGCTGGTAGCAGGACCCACCAGGTCATCTCAGCAACCTTCATCTCAATCAACCCATCACTCCAACCCTTACTGACAAACTCTAATGCCAGTGCTGCTATTAAAAGACATACATAAATAAATACATCCTTTCTCATCCGACAGCTGGGTGCTACAGGATGCGCCCGACTACCTCTGTGGGGCTTGAGCCTTTTGTAATGCTGTGGCTCAAGCACAGGCAAACCTGGGGTCAAGGTCTGGCTCCACCAGCATTTGCTAAATGACCTTGAGCAGATTACATGACCTCCCAGAGCTTCAGTTTCCTCATCTGTAAGATGGGGATGAGAATAACAACCATATAGGATTGTTTTGAGGATTAAATGAGATAATGTATGTGACCTATCTAACACATGTTAAGCATTCTATAGAGCGTGGTCATTATTATTGCCACTATTTCAAATAGATGTGAGGATCTGATAAAACCTCCCTGGTCCTTAGTAGTATCCTCAGGTGAACCATGAGCCCCAATCTCTGCCATGAGAAGTTAACGTATGAGGAACGCAAGAGGAAAGAGACTCCACAGCACAATGTTTAGGAAAGTTCACCTCAGACCCCAGCAGCAAGTCCGGGGGCTGAACTCAGTTTTCTAGATGACCACATTCTCTCTCTCTCTCTCCAGTCATTTCATCTCTCTGGGCGACCCCACTGCATTAGTTTTCTAGGGCTGCAGCAACAAAGTGTCACGAACAGAGTGGCCTAAAACCACAGAAATGTATTCTCTACAGTCCTGGCAGCCAGAAGCCCCACATCAAGGTGTCTGCAGGGCCAGGCTCCCTCTGAAGGCTCTCAGGGAGACCTCTTCCTCGCCTCTTCCAGCTTCCAGTGGCTCCAGGTGTGCCTTGGCTTGGGGCTGCTTAACTCCAGTCTCTGCCTCCATGGTCACACTGCCCCCTCCTCCTCGTGACTTTCCCCCTCTGTGTCTCTTACCGGGACCCTTGTCATTAGATTTAGGACCCACCTGGGTAGTCCAGGATGATCTCATCGCAACATCCTTAATTACCTCTGCAAAGACCCTTTGTACAAATCAGGCCATATTTACATGTTCTAGGGGTAGGGACATGGACGTATCTCTTTTGGAGCTACCATTTAACCTACTGCATCCACTAACCCTGCAAAATATCTCATTGGATTGTGACTAAAAAGTCAGGATAAGACCTCTCACCTGGGTGGGTGAGGGGCTCACTCCTCTCCATGGTAACATCACTGCTTCTCTGCGTAGCCTCAAGGAGGGGTCATGATCCACCACCTTCAAGGAAAAATCTAGCTCTTCATTCTTTACTCATTGGCAGGGAGTGAAAACAAGTTCTTTCCACTTAGTGAGAAAAAGGCACCTACTGCATCCAATGGGGGACTCAAGTCTGTGCTGAGTCCCAGGGCTTCCTGTTCTTAGTTGGATATGTTGGGATTTCAAAACCCACTGTGGGCTGGGCGCGGTGGCTCACGCCTGCAATCCCAGCCCTTTGGGAGGCCGAGGCAGATGGATCACGAGGTCAGGAGATCGAGACCATCCTGGCTAACATGGTGAAACCCCGTCTCTACTAAAAATACAAAAAGTTAGCTGGGCGTGGTGGCGGGCGCCTGTAGTCCCAGCTACTCGGGAGGCTGAGGCAGGAGAATGGCGTGAACCCAGGAGGCAGAGCTTGCAGTGAGCCAAGATCACGCCACTGCACTCCAGCCTGGGTGACAGACCAAGGCTCTGTTTTTAAAAAAAAAAAACCAAAAAAAAAAACCCATTGTGCCCCTTAGGCTTATGAGTGCAAAAACTCACATGTGATGAGCCCCCTTCTGGCAAAGCCCCATCAGAAACATCATTCTCTCAGTGCTCAAAACCTTCACCTTCTCCTCTTCTTGCCAACCTCTAGAGGCCCCACACTCACTGAAAAGGGGGCATAACTCCTCTCTTTTCTCAAAGGCCTCCTCTGGCCTCGCTCTCTGACCCCTGTTGTCTATTTCCTCCTTCAGCCCCTTATTCAACCATAAACATCCATGTCTCATAGAAAGACATTGCCCAGGGGTTCCCAGTCCCCTGTCAGGAAGGCCTTTCCTCCAAAATTTGCGGACAGTTAAGCTACTAGACTGCAAGGGAAGACACAATGTGTTTTTTGTTCTTCCAATCAAATAATACTTGTATATAAATTTAGTATAGGTCTCAGCTCCTTCCAGGTGGCTTTAAGAAAAAAGCCAGTGTTATGCCCTTTCCCTCTGATGAGTCTAATTGCATGGGGCTCTGGTGGTGGCCCTGCTTTGCCTTTCAACAGTGTCTATGAATCACTTTGTGTTTGTAGGTTTCTTTTTAAAGGTGTTCCTCCTATTTCTGGCTCACAGATGTTGACAAGTAGCATGTGTAGAGTTCAGTCTGCACAAATCTGGGAGCTCTGAACACTAGATCATATATTCACAGAGTCCCCCACCACTGGAACCTGGCTAGGTGCAGGAAAGTCACCATAACCCTACAGTCCTGTGGAAAGGGTAGAGTAGTGGGGACTAACTGGAAAGAAGTGAAAATAAGGAAAGGAGCCAGTGGAATCTCCAGTCTGCCCCTTGCTTAGCTATGGAGAGTGCAGCAAGACGATGGGTGAAGCCCATTGCTTCTCTGAACGATCTTTCAGCTTGTCTGCTGAGGGTCCACTTTCTCTCCTTTCTCTGCCTGCATGTTTGTGCAAAATTTGTGTCTTCAAGTGGAGACTACAAGTTTTGTGTGCATGGAACAGAGCCCTCTAGAAGGGTCTTGTGCCACTTTAAAATGTGACTCCCAAAAAATCTGACCTGTGCTCCTATATTGCTGATGGAAATACAAAATGGTTCAGCCATGTGGAGAACAGAATTGCAGTTCTTCAAAAAGTTAAACATAGAATCACCATATGACTAGTAAATCCACTCCTAGGTACATACCTTAAAAAAATTGAAAATAGGTATTCAAATAAATACATGTGTATGCAAGTTCATAGCAGCACAATATTCACAATAGTTGAAGGGTGGAACCAGCCCAAATGAACACTGATGGATGAATGAATGAGCAAAGTGCAGTATATCCTGACAATGGAGTATTATTCAGCCATAAAAAGGAATGAAGTACTGGTGCATGCTACACCATGGAGGAAGCTTGAAAACACACTAGTGAAAGAAGACAGACACAAAAGGTCACATACTATATGATTCCATTGATATGAAATATCCAGAATAGGTAAATCCATAGTGACACAGTAGGTTGGTGGGTTTCCAGGAGCTGGGAGGAGGGGAGATGGAAACGCTTGCATAGCGGTTATGGGTCTTGCTTTTGGGGTGATGAAAACATTTGGAAGTAGACAGAGATGCTGGTTGCACATCATGATATCTAGTTGCCACGGAATTGTTTACTTTAAAACGGTTAATTTCATCTTATATAAATTTCACCTCCATAAAAATGAAATGTTTTAGAAAGAGAAAGTTTAAAAAAAAAAAAAACCTGTGTGTTCCACGAACACAACCCAACCCCTGCTCTCGTTCCCATTTCCCATTCCCTTCCTGGTAGACCTGTGTGCCCATTGTCAGTGCCATGGTATCAAATCAGCTTGTGGTGCAGATTACTGTGGGCTTGTTCTTGATCCCACTTCTGAGACACATCCTCTAGAATTCCATGACTAAAGCTGAGTCTACACAGTAGCAACCAAATGTTTTACCAGAGAACAATGGGTGTCTCACCACAAGACTCTTTCCCAATATTTTGTTTCTGTGGTGGTAAAGTGGATTTTTCTCAGCAAGATGAACAGGTTTGCACATTTCTCTGTCTCTAGGAATTTCCACAGGCTGCAAGAAGAAAAAGAATACAAGTGTCAAGATACCTAGAAAAAGATGGAAGGCTTGCATAAAACCTACTGGGCTAAAACTGTTGTTTATTGAAATTATGGGGAAAAAAGTTCATGTCCCCATTCTATTTGTTCCAACTTCATTTGAAGAGTTGAGAGAGAACCTGTAGTTTTGTGCTTCTAGAACAGAGAAGATTTGGAACTTCAAAGAGAAAACTGCCCCTAGGGAGAACTGGGGACATGCAGATACCCTGCGTTAACCAGGGCAGAAAGTTGTAGTCTGTTGATGGAACTGTCATTCACTCACGCACCTAAACCCTTGAAGTCATTCATGAGGGTGGAAATCAGCTTCTTCCAAGCTCCTGTTAATGTTGATATTTTGACCTCCTCCTGTGACTCACGAATGTTCTTAATGGAATTCATTCATTCACTGTATATGGTCCTGCCATGTGCCAGAAGGCAATGGGCCAGGCCACTGGCTGGAGAAGACCCCGTCCCTGCCTTGCTGCATAAGCATCTCAGTGAAAAAGCCAGGCAGACACACCAGGAACATCACAGCCATACGGCAAGTGCTCAGACAGAGGTATCAGGCCATGGGAGCACCAAGGAGTCATTGCCTCTGGGTCCTGTCAGAGGTGGGGACGGTGGAGTCCAGTGTTAAAGGAAGACAGTGACAGGAGACCAGCATTGCAGGCAAGTAAGCACCTCATCCACATTGGCCCAGAAGCATGGACACAGGTGGCATATCTGGGGAACACTGCTGCAGAGAGGAGATGAGGCTGTCAGGGCAACTTGGGGCCAGGCTGGAAAGGGTCTTACATTTGACCCATTTTCTTCTGCTGACTTTTTCCTTTTCATAGGAACAACAGCCAAATATTTGTCATAAATCATTTTCCTTCATCCTGTCAGTAGCCCCCTTTTACCGATGAATACACTGAGGTTCAAAAAGGTTAAGTAATTCCAAAGAGGGACGCACATATCACCGGAACATATGAGACACTGCTTGTCAATGACTGAGTGGTTACTGCTGGGGGAAGCCAGGATGGAAGGATGGGACCAAAAGGACAAAGGCGGCTTTAATTGCATCAGTAACATTTCATTTCTTAAGCTGGGTTTGGGTACACGGATGCTCTTTGTGCCCTTTGGTTTGTGTGAAATTTTCATAATGACTCTTAGAGCCACTGGACTTGCGTGTTAGGGCAGCATCTTGGCTTGAAAAGAGGCAGTGTCTGAGGCTGAGGGTCCCTTGAGAACACAGGGGCTGCCCTTCATATCCAAATGCTTGATGGGTTTTTCACTGTGGTTAAGGGGGTAAATCACTATTTATTCCACCTAGTCAAGGCCTCAGAGCTGACACTTCTACAGAAAAAGCAGGACAGACAGGTTTGGCCCTCCTGGTTCCCTTGGGCAGGAACTGAATGTTTCCCATCTAGGGGCATATGAGCAGAGAGGAAGGGGTCTGAGCCCCACAGTGTGTCCTCAGTCACTGCTTCTACGCGGCTTGGCTGCCCATGCTCCGAGTTCCTTTTCAAGTGCATTTCCCTTCAAGTTAACACTGTTTGCTTCCTCCGCTAGAGCATCCTGCCCCCTCCAGCGTAGCCCTGAGGAGACCCAGCCCCCTGCCTTCCTGGCATGCAGAGCTTAAAACAAGAGCTCTCTGCCATCGGACATCCTTACCATTTCCAGCTATTGAGTGTAATCAGGTGTGCCAGGATCTGATTTCAAAGCCGAAAGCAAAGGGGCTCGGAGGAATCCTCTCTCCTGATTGCGCCAGTGGAAGACAAAGGGGTCTGAACAAACAGGATGCGCTGAGAGCTATGGAGAGCACTCCCCAGCAAGTGGGGCGGGCAGGATGCAGGGTTGGAATAGTTGACCTGTAAGCCTGGGCGTTGGCATGTGAGGCAGTCATGCCCAAGAGAAGCAAGGCAGGGCATGAATAGATGCTGATTCATCTGACAGCCTCTCTGGATGGTTCCTGGGCCCAGGGAGTTATATCATCCCTGCCCGACTAGAAGATCCTGACTCTGGCCGTTCACCTTGCAGAGAATGCTGACATTTCTAGAAATCAGAGAAAACCCACCATGCCTTGTAGGGTGGATGAGTGGTACTCAGGAATCTACAAGCAAGTCAGAACTGATGAGTTGTGGAGGTGGAGAAGACCCACTGGTTGCACCTCAGTGTCTGGGTCCTGATGGATCCACTTTTTTTCTGCCCCTGTTTCTATCTCTTACCCCATACTCTGCTTGCTAGGCTTGGGAACCTACATCTAGCAAACTCTCCCGATCATTAACTGGATAAAGAGTTAAAAGTCATTCCAGAGAACACGACCCTTCTTGGGAGGCTATAGGCCGAGGGAAAATTTCAGTATTTCCTTTCTCCTTCCCATTGCCCCCATTTTTATATGGCAGGAATCAAGAGATGAAAACAAATGTTGTAACAAACCCGACTTGCAGGCAAACAAAGATCATCAAAGGCAACAAGAATAGGAAGCAGGTTACAGTGGGAAGAACGCGCCCATCTGGACTGACCCCTCACAGATGGTGAAACTTAGTGGTGTTGCCCCAGTTCACCATCTTTCAGAGATAGCCTTGCTGGTGTTTTCAACCAGGGATGCTTGGAATATTGCCCAGGCACCTCTGGCTGTTACAGTGCCTCAGGGAGTGCTCCTGACATTTTCTGGATGAGGCTGGAAGTACAAATGTCCTCCAGTACACAGGATAGTCATACAACTGAAGAACTACTCCCAACCTTTTGCTAATAGAGCAGCACTGGTGAAATTGGTCATTTCTGTGTTTTTTTTTTTTTGTTGTTTGTTTTGTTTTGTTTTTTTTAAGATGGAGTCTCACTCTGTCACCCAGGCTGGAGTGCAATGGTGTGACCTCAGCTCACTACAACCTCTGCCTCCCAGGTTCAAGGGATTCTCCTGCCTCAGTCTCCCAAGTAGCTGGGAATACAGGCACGTGCCACCATGCCCAGATAATTTTTTTTTGTATTTTTGTAGAGATGGGGTTTCACCATGTTGGCCAGGCTGGTCTCGAACTCCTGACCTCAAGTGATCCACCTGCCTGGGCTTCCCAGTGTTGGGATTACAGGCGTGAGCCACCGCATCCAGTCAGAATTGGTCATTTCTGACACTCAGCTAAACCCCGAGCTCCTCTAACCTGGAGCCTTTGAACATGAAACCTATAGAGAGAGTCTCTGAAAAGAATCCAATTCTAAAGGCCACTGTTTGTTCTAGATGAAATAAAAAACACACAGAAAATGAAAACCCGCCTGACATCTATAGTTCATCAATTTCCTTTAAAGGCAACTCTTACACAAACTCAAAAGTTCCCAAGAGAAATTCTAACCTGGCATAAAGCATCGGGAGATTTATGGAGATGCTTTCTCCCAGAGCTAGAGTTCTGGGAACCGGAGACTCAGAGGCTGCCTCTTGGCTTCTATAAAATAGGTCTGGGACATATATTAGGTTGTTTTGTCCCTATACAGTGTAAATAGCTGGTGCGTGACACTTCAGCAATGGCTAAAAAATAAAATTCGAGCTAATCATGGGTATATGGGAAGCACAACAAATGTGCAAGTTGCAAATGATTTCTCTCTATGTAAAATGGCAACATAACTAGGGCTGTTCTTTAGTATGGCCAGGGTAGAAGCCGAGTATGAGGTCCTTGGGGGAATTCTAACTACATGAAATTGACTAACTAGGGCTGTTTTTTTCTTGGAGGGGGCAGGGAGACACCAGCAGATACCATCCAGATTTTTCTTAAAAGGAGAGGCTTGATGAATCCATCATTCTACTCATAAGCAAATGCCTTTCACAAATAATTTGAATTCTAGTGAGATTTTGAGCACAAAGCTGCAATGTCTTTGAGAACTTGATTTATGATTCAAGATGAACTGCTGGTAACTCTGGGGTCATTCAGCCAGGGGAGATGGGAAGGGCAGACCCATTAATCAAAAGGTAGCAGGAGACCCCTCCAGGTGAGCCAAATGCACAAAGGGAGGAAGTGAGTCCAGGTGGAGAAAGAGACCCCTCCCCTCATCTCTGGGGTTGCTGGGAGACAGCTCTGCTTCAGGGAAGCTCGGAGGGATGGTCTAATGTACATTCTCTCAAAGAATCAGAGAGGCTGCAGCTTGTCTGAGAAGAATTTAAATCCTGGCTCTGATACTCACGAGCTGTATGACATTAAGCAAGCTACCTAAATCTGAACCTTGGGCCCTTCCAAGATGGGAATAACGGTACCTGCCTCAGAGGGTTGTTGGGGAAATAAGCAGGCATTTACTGAGTACCTAATACATGCCAGGCTTGGTACGAGGTACTGGAGAGACAACGGTAGAAGGGTTGACAGTTCCATGAAATCACTTCTGTAGCTCACTAGGCACAGACACTGCCTATCATTTGGCAGC
The DNA here is from genome assembly GCF_024542745.1 of Macaca thibetana thibetana. Lineage (NCBI taxonomy): Eukaryota > Metazoa > Chordata > Mammalia > Primates > Cercopithecidae > Macaca > Macaca thibetana. The sequence goes on from NC_065584.1 coordinate 39,191,524, forward strand.
TGCTCAACAAATGATACTTCCCTTCCCCTTATAATCTGTACCACCGGGCACCTGCTATGTGCAAGCTATTGTGTAGGCCCTTGGACCTGACATCAAGTAGCAATTTGTAACTTCAAAACTGGTTTCACACATGAGAACAAATGTCAGCAGTTTTTGCACTTACTCATGGAGAGATAGCAGGAGGGATTTTGAGCTCACAAATCCCTTTAGTTGTAGCAGTCCTTCTTTTACTGATGTTATATCCTGGACTCCTCAGAAAGATCCAACCTATTTATTCCAGGTCATTAATATACCTGACACTGCTCTAGGTGCTTAAGAAAAAACTCAGTGAAGAAATCAAAGATGCCTGCCCTCCAGGGCTTATATGGTAACAGAGAAGACACAGAACGAAGGGTAAACATTTTGAGCTATTGATTATTTATTACCTTGTATGGAGATAAGTGCTTTGGGAAAATATAAGAAGAGCAGGATGGGGGTAAGCAGAGCTGGCTGCAATTTTAAGTGGGTCAGTCTCACAGAGAAGGTGATATTTTAGCAAAAAATTTAAAGGTGAGGGAGCCATCCATTATGTGAGGAAAGGAGGTGAGGGAGTCAGCTATGGTACTCTGGGGAAAAGGGTTCCAGCAAAGGGTTCAGAAGTGCAAAGGCCCTAAGGTGAAAGAATGCCTGTGACAGGGGTCAGCTAGGAGGCAGTGTGTCTGCAACAGGTGAGCAAGCCAGGAGCCGTGAGAGGTGGGGAAGCAGGTGCCGCTGGAATCGGTAGGGCTTTCTAAGCCTGTGGAAGGACTCTGCTTTCAGTCTGAGTGAAAAAGGGTTACTTGAGAGTTTTGAGCAGAGGAATGGCATGATCTGATTTACGTCTTAAAACTGGAGAGGAGGTCATAAACTCAGGCTCAGGCCTTCCATGAAGGCTGGAAAACCATCCATTTATCTACCCTGTCATCTTCACAGGCCCCCTGGCATGAAAATTAGGCAGATTATTTCTATTCCCATTTTACAAACTGGGGAACTGGGACTCGGGAAGGCTATGGGTGTTCTCTGAGGGCCCAGAGCTGGAAGGTGGTAGGGCTAAGGACTGAATTCTTGCAGTGCCCCCTGACGTGGACTAAGATGGGTTTCTGGACACTAGGAGCTGTCTGCTCCACAGTGTCCATGGGGCTTTCATGCATCCTTGAGGATTGTTTTGATGCAGAGAAAAGACCAACTGGGGCTACTCTGGTTTTTGAAATTAATATTTATTAAATTTACACATTGAAAAAACTCAGTTTTCTTTTAGGCTTTAAAGTTCATCTTACAAATCTTATTACATTCTAGTTATAAATCGTAGATGGTCAATGACAGTTTGTGGATGATGTCCTCACATTTCAAAAGATCCTTTCTTACTTTATGCCTCAATAATGAGCACGATGCGTTGCACCTAGTACATCCCACATCATATATCTCAGAGTCAATCACAACAGAAAGGAAGAGAGGGAGCACTGCTGGGGGCCTGAGGTGGGGGTGCAACTTGGCCAGGCACTAATCCATGACCAGGGCTGGGGCTCCAGGCCTCAGGGTCTGTGGAGTGGGCTTACTGGCAGGACTGGCTGCTGGGCAGGTGCCACAGGAAGAAGATTGGAGAGGCACCCGAATGTAGGAAGAAAGGGAATGTTTTCCTTTTCCTTATCTCCTAGTTCCCTTTTTATCCTTAACTCTGGAGAAAAAATTGTGACTACAAAGTTGTAGGCTGGTTTTGCTTCTACTATGTTGATGAGCAGAGGCTCCAGGGGCAGTTTGACAGTGTAAGGCCCCTCTGAGGAGGCCTCCCATTGCTTATCTCAGTCTTTTTCTAACTCCCTGCTCTCCCCTTGGCCTCTCCATGGTCCATCTTTCTCTCTGCTGTCCTTCCTGCAGTGTTCCTCCCTACCCCTCCCTTCTTTTGGCCTTGGGAGCTCTCCACCCTTCCCCTCCCAACGTTTTCCCTCCATACCCCACGCTCTTTGTTGCTGAATTCAAGGTTCTCAATACAATAAAGCTTTGATGATTTGCCCCAATTGAGAAGGAGTGTCAGCTTAAATTAATGAGGAGTCTGAATAATAGAATTTTAAAGCAAAGTTTAGTTGCTTTCATGTTGTTAAGACATCCTTTCCAGAGAGAAGAGGTAGCATTTAAATGCGGTAATAGTTGATGTTGAGAAATGGGGCAATATGTCTTAGAGAATCTTTTCAGTAATCTACCAGAAACGAATCACTTATCATTAGCATATACTTTCCTTGAATCAGAGTGTTTCTGCCTTTAAAACCTTTCATTTTTAGTGACCAATATTGTTTAAATCACTGATTTTATCAGACTTCTCTCAGATCCACAAGTTTCAACCCCTGAGTTCTTCATGGCAGAGACATTTTCACATTGAAAGTCTCTCTAGAAATTTTAAATTTTCAATGACATAAGCAATACATGAATATATTCTCTTTGCAAAAAATTGATACTTTAAAAATAAATTAAAATCACATAAATAATAAAATGATTTCTGTTATCTCATTTACATTACTTTCTTTAAGGTGGTAACAATGTATTCTCCATAACAAACCATTCTGCAGAAAAGTCCCTTCTCCAGGGTCCTATCCAAAAGGCAACCCTCCACACTTGATTGGATCTTACATGTTTAAAAAATAAGTAGTGGCTTAGGCAGTTACGGCTCTCAGCCTCCCAGTCTGTATCTTTATTCTGCAATTCTCCCCACTTCCCTACCACATCTCTGTGTGTTCCATTCGCATATAATTGCCAGGAAAACTCACCAAGTGAAGCACATCTGCCAAATGTTAATAATTAGGAAATCTAGATAAGGGCCTTTGAGTGTTCATTATACTATTTTCTTTGTTTTTCTGAATGTTGAAATTTTTCATAATGAAAAAAGAAAGAAAAAGAAAAACTCACCAAATGCTAAGAACAACAAAACAACAAATGAACCTGAAAAGAAGAAAGGTCTGGTTCTAGTTACTGCTATTTTCCTCTTCCTACAGAGTCCCAGCCCTGCACTGGGAAAGGCTGTGCCTCATCTGTGGGAATAGGAACATAGAAATGCCTGGTATATTTCTTACTAATGTGTCCACTTTTTCAAGCTCTTTCACACTTGTTCTTCTTTTATGTGCACAACAAGACTTTAGGGGGTAAAAAAGGCAAATGGGTTTCCCCATTTTACAGAAATGGTATTATTGGGAACCAAGAGGTTTCATGATACTAGCTAATAATACCAGCTCACAGTTACTGCTTTCTTACTAGGCAGCAGGCATTGTTCTAGGTACTTACATGCATTGAATAATTTTAACCTTACAATAACTGTAAGAATTATGTGCATAATTGCCTGAGATCACAAAGCTAGTAAGTGGTGGATTGCAGCAGGAACCCAGGCAGTCTACTCATGAGCCCGAACTCACAAGCATCTATATCCTCATGTGATAACATTACAGATGCCTCCCAAGAGTGGAAATCTGGCAGCCTCCAGGGTGCATTCGGACTATAAAAGCATTCATTTGACTTATAGAGTATTTTATAATTTTTGAATTTCAAGATGTATTTAAAGAAAAAATTAATACAAAAAAAAAAAAAAAAAAAAAAAAAGGCCAGGCGTGGTGGCATGCACCTGTAATCCCAGCTACTTGGGAGACTGAGGCAGAAGAATTGCTTGGACCTGGGAGGCGGAGGTTGCAGTGAGCTGAGATTGTGCCACTGCACTCCGGCTTGGGCAACAAGAGCGAAACTCCATCTCAAAAAATAAATAAATAAAATAAAAATAAAGAAAAAATTTATCTGAAAACCCAGATTTCTGGCTTCCCTTGTAAAATCAGACGTTCTGGCAACATGAGGCAAGCATCCCACAAGATAACAATTGGCTGGAGCTGAGATTGTGAAAGAGAAATTTTTCATGACAGTTTGTTAAAGGCTTTAAGTAAGACTTTATTCAAGAAGGAACACTGCAATGGCGTTTTGCAGCCGTAGAGAGAGATGGGCTCAACCCCGAATACAACAAGGAAAAGTGGTAATTTATAGCCAAAGAGCAGGGTGAATGTCAGTGGATGAAAAATTACTAAGAAGAAACACCAAGGCTAGGGGGATTCTGGCTAAGCTGACATGGCAGGATTCTTACTGAAGGCAGGCAAGGGTGATAGGATATTAGAGGTGGGGGCTGAGGAATATGATTAGGTACCGAGGGTGATCAAATACCAAGGGTGGGGAATTTTCACTCAATTGACTTAGCAGGATTCTTGCTAAAACTGGACTAAGCAAGCCAAGGATAGAGCCCAAGATGGGGGCCTAGTCAGAAAGACGACTCAGAGGAGCCTGACTCAAGTTTGGTCAAAATGAGAGTCTGTGTTAGTAACTGCTGCCCATTTAAATACGGTAGGCTCTCTCTAATCTGTCAGTCCCTACGACCGCCTATTATTGCACCTGGCCTCTTTTTGCAACTCTTTTTACCTGTCTAGCATGGACATTTGAGTTTGTAACCCCTGTACTATTTAAAAAAAAAAAAAGACAAACCCTAAAGAAACAGAATGTAATTTCTGTCCTGGTGCCATCAACACACTGCCAAAGTCATTTATTCATTCATTTGTCTTTCCATGTAATAACCATCCATTCATGCATCCATCCATCCACCTTTTCATTCTATCTCATGCACCATCCCTACCTAGCTTAGCAATTCTCAAACTGCACAGTCATACTTGAATTTCTTGGCCAGTATCTACTTTTTTCCCAATCAGATAAGAAGGGCAAGATCAGAGGATAAGGGATGTTCTGTGAGGAAAACAGTTATGGTAGGTGTTGAGCTGTGTCCCCTCAAAATTCATATGTGAAGTGCTAACCTCCAATGAGATTGTATTTGGAGATAGGGCCTTTAAAAGAAGGTAATTAATGGCCAGGCATGGTGGCTCACACCTGTAATCCAGCACTTTGGGAGGCCCAGTTGGGGAGATTACCTGTGGTCAGGAGTTCAAGGCCAGCCTGGCTAACATGGCGAAGCCCCATCTCTACTAAAAATACTAAAATTAGCCAGGTGTGGTGGCATGTGCTTGTAGTCCCAGCTACTCGTGAGGCTAAGGCAGGAGAATTGCTTGAACCTGGGAGGTGAAGACTACAGTGAGTCAAGATTATGCCACTGCACTCCAGCCTGGGCAACAGAGCGAGACTTATCTCAAAAAAAAAGGTAATGAATTGCACATCATGATCAGCAACCGAAAATAAAATAAAAGGATGTAATTAAGGTTAAACAAGGTCATAAATACGACCTAGCCTCATGGTGACCTCAAACCAAAAAACATACAATGGACATACAGAAAATAAGAAAATAAGAAGCAAGAAGATAAGGTTCCAATCCAATAGAACTAGTGTCTTTATAAGAAGTGGATGAGATACTAGGAGCTCACACACAGAGAACAAGCCATGTGAGGACACAAAGAGATGATGTCCACGTGCAAGCCAAGGGGAGAGGTCTCCAGAGAAATCAAACCTGCTGGAGCCTGGATCGTGGACTTCCAGCCTCCAGAACTGTGAGAAAATACATTTCTGATCTTTAAGCCATGCAGTCTGTGGTATTCTCTATGCAGCCTGAGCAGACCAATATAGCAAGGAACTAGTGTCCATGTGCCCTCTGCCTTTTCAATGCCTCTCACCCTCCCCACTTTCCCTGAACAGGCAGTCACCCAACATCCAAGGCCATGTGAATAGGTACTAAGAGAAGGTGTTGGTAATCCCAGTTAAGAAGGTCTATGGTTTCTCCAGTGCTGTGACCACACCATCAGGATGGGCTTTGAGGGTGGGAAAGGGATGGGGAGATGCCACTAAAGAATTCTACCAGCGAGATGAACTCAGGCCATCTCACTAAACCCTGTGTGCTTGAAATGGGGAGTTGATGCTTAAAGTTTACAGATTTGGAGTTGAGGTGTGGGCATGAAAAATATTAGCAAAACCGAAAGTGGCTTAAGGAGCCCTGAGAGGTATAGGTTCATCCAGCTAGTTGGTTGGGTTTAGCAAGCAGTTTTTGTCTGGAGATCCTGAGTCCAGCTTAAACAGTGATGGTCAGAATAATCACTGCAAAATTTGCTTCATTTTAAGCTTTCCTCCGGCTTTTCACCAGGTGTTCTAGTTAGAGAGGCTTATGTTATTGACACAAAGATAGGTGGTTGTTGATTAACTCCGGAGGGGCATAGAGAACTGGGAGAAAGCCAAACTGGCTTCTGCTTCATCTTTGTATCAACTTTCAAGCTGTTAGATTGGTAATGACTGTGGGGTTTGGACGATGGTGTTGGGATGAGAGGCTGGACAAACCCCATATAGGTTTCTGGGCCCCAGAGGACAGCCAATAGCAATAGACTTAAACCTCTGATTCTAAATAGAATGGGCAGAGATCTGGAGGTGCTCTGGAGGAACGGAGGAACTGACTAGAATCCCATAGTAGCAGATTTGCAAACACTATCATAGGCTCCTAGGGAAATGTTGCAGTTTTAGTCACTAGATAAAAGTGTCAGTCACAGGACAAAGTTTGACCATGATTTAATCACCTTTGACATACTCGGAGCTCAGGAAAGGGCAAGGAAACACAGACATTTAGACTAGCCTCTCCTTCACTCCTAGACTCATGTCCACTAAAAATAATACGGGCAGACTGAAATTTGAATGCAGATGGTTTGGGTTTGCCTTTTAGCCATCTGATGAGTTACAAAGGTAATGGTATCTCATGAATAAATGGTAAAGCATCCTGTCACAATTCAATCTTCCCCCTAATGCTCTGGTTGATGCATGAATTCATAAAAAGCACAATTTCTCTGACTCATGTGAAATAGGGCAAAACCACACATGACTAGTCTTCCAAAAACAATCATGAAGATTTGTGAATAACTTCCAATAAAGAGCTTTGGGCACTGAGAATACAATTGGCAAAAACTTGATCCAAACCGAGTCCTTCACTTGTGTTCTAAAATCTTAGTTTGAAAGTTATTTGGGACTTCTTAGTCAAGAATCTGGGCTTCACAAGACCTGGGGGTAGGGGCTGCAGAAAGACAAGGATCAGGGATAGGGACAAGGGATCCTTGCAGGGGACAGAGAAGACCTTGGAGGTTAATGAAGAGGGAATATCTTCCCACTTGCTTGGTCAGGGTTCCCCAAAGGAAGTTCCTCTTGCTTCTGCTGATGCTGTTTTTTGGGAAAAGGAAGTAACTCCAAAGACTGATGGAAGGAGGAAAGGTAGCTGGGTCCCATGGTGGGAACACAATTTTCTTTAGCTGAGAGAGGGATTTTATTTCCATTCCTCTTTTCATTACACACCTTCCCCAATCTTCTTTATATTCTTAAATAAATCTCAACAGCTCTTCCTTCTCACTCACTAGTCCTATACTTCTGTGACTGGGCACTTCAGCAGGGGAGAAGTAAGATCCTGGAGTCAGGAGCTGGAGGTAAGCAATAATAGGAAATGCCTAGGCTGTGAGGGTGTAAGCGGACCAGGTATACAGTTATGAGCAAGAAGCAAGAGGGAATGGGTATGCTTGCAGCAGTCCAGTTAGAGGGTATAAAGCATGCCCTGGAGTTCATCACTGTCTTGCCCTCCCACAGCCCCTCTACCAAAAGATGCCCCACCCATACCTCCTGCTGCTTGGGCAGCCATGTTTTCAGTGGCTTCCTTAGCCAACAAGGGTTTGGTTAGCTAGTGTCCAGTGATGTTGTCTGAGACAAAACATTAAGATAAGCCCGAGCAATCAAATTGTCTCTTCAGAATTTTAACCAAGGAAAACAGCCAATGGAAACTGAAGTTGAAGGGCTAAGGGGTAGGGAGAAACACAAGGGTGAGCCATGTGCAAATTAAAGTTTTGAGTAAATAGAACTCTAGTATGCAGGACAAATCTGCTGGGAGAGTGACAGTAGCCCTGGGCAGACATGTAGAGAAAAGCGGAGACCCCAGGATAATGAATTCCCAGGGCTGCCTCCCCTCCAGAAGGCTTTCCAATTCTGCACCACCTATATCCTTAACAGTATGTGTCCCCTTTTGCTGGAGATAATTGAGACTCTTCTTCCCAATGAAAAGAGCCCAACTGTAACTAAAAGTTTGTACAAGTTCCAAGTAGGTAGGCTGAAAACTGAATTATTATCTGAAGAGATTTGCTTTAGGGAGAGTGAGTCGGCTGGCTCTCAGCAAACATAGCCTACCACCACAGCTTACTTGGAAGCAGCCTGTGTACTTGAGATTAGGTTTTAGGCAGGAAATAGTGTGACCTAATTTCTCCTTTGTTCTTATCATGTCAGGGTACGCCAAGTCTATGTTTGAGACCTGAAGAAAGGAAGTCTTGGCATCTACAAAATATTGGTTTGGTCCGAAAAAGTTAAATCCCTTTTAAGTCACCAAAATCCAGGTCCACAAATCTCTCTGAGGAAAGCTTTAAAACCATGACTTTTTCATTGGTTGAAAGGAGCAAAGAGGTGTGGTGGTCGTGTTGATTCACCAACAAGAGCTGATGAATCATTGTTATCTCCCATTTCAAGGCTCAGGAGGGCTAAACTGGAAGGAAAACCAAAAGCAGCTCTTGTCAATATGAGACCTCCCTCATCTCTTATGTCCTCAGCTTTAGAAATGCCCCTAGGCAAGGCTGCCAACAGCACTTGACTGAAAACACATGGAGGCAGCTGATTCCAAGCATGGATTCATTATTGAAAGAATAATAAGGGAAAGTTTCTCTCTCTTGCAGCGAGAGCTGCTTTCTGGAAAATCACAGGGCTTTGAAGGAACGTGCATCATGTCTAGTAAAAAGCGGCAGAATGGAAATGGAAGGGCACATTTCCAAAAGTCTTTTCACACAAGGCATGATGGTCTGGGGTCGCTCAAAACTAGTTGTTCTATCTATCAGGCCATGGCTCCCTTGAACCCACTATCCCTTCCCAGAGTTACTTGCGTCTGAAAGTTCTAGAGGAAAAGTACCAGAGTTAACTGGTCTTTCCTGGCTACCCCTCTATTTCAAAAGGTCACCTGTGGACTAAAATAGGCTGCAAAACTGTTTGGTCTTCCTTAACACTACCCCATACATCTTTGATGTATGCCAGGTAATCGGAGGGAAAGGTATATATAAGCATGAATATGGAAGAAGGAAACATTTGCAAGCCCACTGGGTATAGCTGTGCATGCCAAACATTACAGGTGTTCACCAATATCCAGTTCCCCTTTCCTTCAGAACATGGAGGAAGTGGTACCTTCCTGCCTCTTAGAAGTTAGGAGTGGCTGCATGGCTGCATGGCCAGGAGAGTAGAAGGAATGTATATCATTTTTTGAGGGAAAGACTTAATTATCAGTGCTCAATCTCTCTCTCTTTCTTTCTTACTTTCTTCTCTCTCTCCCCCTATCCACCTCTCCCTTCCCCTACTGTGGCAACTGTGGCAGTGCATGTTAATACTGAAATGCAATATTTTAATACTGAAATGCAATATTCAGTCACACATGGAGGAGAGCTTGTCTGGAGAGTCTCAGACATGCATGGATTTTGCAAGTCACTGAGATTTGGGGGGACTGTTTGATAGGCAACAAAACCAAATGTGTCCTGACTTCTGTCTAGTGATTTATTGGTTTCCTCTCCTAGCAGATCTATTTGGAGTTTTGGAAAACATGTGTTCTCTCTGAACCCTGCCCTCACTGAAATTCAGAAGTAGGCAGTGTGTTTTCTCTCACACTTAGGACGTTTGGCTGAGAAGTGTGATGAGTGCCTTCCCTCCATTTGTGCAAAAGAAGCCTCTTTGAATTCTGGAGTGGAATGAAGAAAGTCCTTTCACAGCCACAGGATAAAAGTGATGGTGATGATATTGAAAATAAAACTTGGAAAAAATGACCCTTCCAAATGTTTCCAAGACCAGTTTTTAGGCTAGAATCAGATATTTTGCACTTCTCCTTGCCTTCACTCACTTTTCTCCCATTACCTAATCCTTATCCTCCCTTTCCAGAATTCTCATTTGGCAATCCTGGTTTTGCTGGACAAACTTTTACAACCCTGTCTCTGAGCGGTCATTTTGCTTTGTTCACAACCCACAACCTAAAAGACATTATGCACAGAGTTCAAAGCTCTCTGGGTTAATCCAAAATGTTCACCCTGTAGGCTGACAGGGACCACACATTTCTGAATCTTCATCAGGACTGCAATACCTTAACAGAATAGCCAGAAGGCTAGCAGGATTAGGGAGACAAAGTTGAACTTTGATACACACACACACACACACACACACACACACCCCCTAAAATATCTCTGAATTGCATCATTACTTTTACTTTCAGTAAAAGTAATTAATGATACAAGATGCCACACTAGCATCTCATAGGTGGTACTAGCTTGGCAGATTATCAGTCTGTGGGGAAGAATGCTACCTGTGTCCTTTCTTGTGAACATTTCCTGGGGCAACTTTCCTGTGCATGTCTTCTGATCATTAAAAATGACAGGAGAAGGCAGTGATGGAGCCTCTGCTATATTCTGAGCATCACTGCCCAGAGTAAAAGATCAAACTACTAGCATTGTTCCTGGTGATTCTTTTATTTAGAAAACATTCACAAGTTCTTTACTATTGTGTGTGTAGTATTGTGCTGAGTACTTTAGTGAACTGAGGATGAATGAGTTATGAACAGAAATATTACATGGGCAAGGGATGAGAGAGAAAAGAGAGTAGAACTGCCTGAGTTCAAATCCACATTTCATCCTTTCCAGTGACAGACTGAACCTCTCTTGCTTCAGTTCCTCATCTGTAGAGAAGGAATAATACAAAATTCTACCTTGTAAGAGTCCTAGAAGCATTAGAGAAGATTGTGTATGTAAAGTGTGTGTCAGACACACAGCAAGTGCTCAGTATCAGAGGCAGTGCTTAGGTCCTGTCCCTGCAGCATGGTTTGTGGTGAAGGCCTGCAGGGCCTTGGGCAGGAGAGTACTGTATTGATTTGTCAAACACTGGGTATAGGGCACTCTCTTAGTGTTTCTTGGGGTCAAAAAGGTAGTTTCAAGGAGGAGCCACTTAATTTTTGACATTTGGGATTAGGATATGTCTTCCTCTTGCTTTTTTTCAGACACTTGTGAGTGATCCATTTTAATGTGTGAACAATTTAGCTTTTTTTTTTTTTCTTGGCAGACAATGGAAGTGAAGAGAGAACAAATTAGGAGCTGCAGAGAACAGACAGCATCTTGCTCAATGTAAGGGAAGAAAAGTAATATATTTTCCTCACCCATCTCAAGGTTCGTGGCTGAGAGCACTATAACAAAACACAGATTAACAAAACATACACATTTACTTTTCTCTTCTTTTAAACTGAAAGTACCTACTAAGTGACTCAACCAAAACCAAAGAGCCTTTTATGACTTCACCATGGATTAAGAAGGGGTTCTTAAAAGAGAGTGCAGCCCTCCCAAATCCAGAACCACCCCCAAAGAGAGTCAAAAGAAAGATACAAACAAACTCCCCAAGAGCTGGCAATAGTTGGCAGGATAGCTGGAAATAGGGTGCAACCCACATTTCTGTCCAGCCATATTCTTGAGTTCCCTCCCCTGAAGTTGGTTGGGGAACTCAAGACAGCTTGTATGCCCCAACAGGGAGAAAATCAAACCAAGTTATCAGGACAGAAATTGAGACAAACAAGGAAAGAGACAGCAGTCCCTGGGAGGGAAAGGATCAATATCAAATGAGTATCTTAAAGGCAGATTTAGCCAGGGAGTCACAATATAGACATGTTTTGTTTTGTTTTTTTCTCCTGCTAATCTGAATTTGGGAAGGAAGGGACAAGGAGAAATTTTTCTCTCTTGACCAAGCACTACAGACAGAGATCTGGAAGAGCTGAGTTTGATAAGAATTCTTACTTTTCCAGCTTTTTGTCAGTTGCCCCAGGATCTCATTTGCAAGATCCAGAATGAGTGGGGTATCTCAGTCGCCCCATATTGGGCACCAGAAACTGCACAGGAGAAAAAGTAATATCTTTTCCTTACCCATTGCAAGGTTCATGGCCAAGGCCCCCATGACAAAAGACAAATTTACAAGAGAAGGCCGGGCTCACACCTGTAATCCCAGCACTTTGGGAGGCCAAGCGGGCAGATCTCCTGAGGACAGGAGTTCGAGACCAGCCTGGCCAACATGGTGAAACTCTGTCTCTACTAAAAAAAGTACAAAAGTTAGCTGCGCATGGTGGCACATGCCTGTAATCCTGGTTACATGGGAGGCTGAGGCAGGAGAATTGCTTGAACCTGGGAGGCAGAGGTTACAGTAGGCCAAGATCGCGCCACTGCACTCCAACCTGGGCGACAGAGCGAGACTCCATCTCAAACAACAACAACAACAACAACAACAACAACAACAACAACAAGATTTACAAGAGAAAAGCATAAAAATTTATTTAATATGTTTTATGTGATATGAGAACCTTTAGAAATGAAGACCTGGCTGGGCATGGTGGCTCATGCCTGTAATCCCAGCACTTTGGGAGGCTGAGCTGGGAAGGTGGCTTGAGCCTGGAGGATCACTTAAGCCCAGGAGTTCAAGACCAGCCTGGGCAACACAGTGGAGACCCTGTCTCTACAAAAAATAAAAAAATTAGCCAGGTGTGGTGATGCCACCCATCTGTGGTCCCAGCTACTTGGGAGGCTGAGGTTGGAGTATCACTTGAGCCTGGGAGGTTGAGGCTGCAGTAAGCTGTGATTGCACTGCTGTACTCCAGACTGGGAGACAGAGTGAGACTCTGGAAAACAAACAAACAAAAACAAAAAACAAAACAAAACAAAAAAACCCGCCCCCAAACCAGGGAAATCTGTGTATTTTCATACTTAAGTTTGATGAAGAGTAGATAGTCATGCAGAAGTATGATTGGAGGACTAAAGAGTATGATCTAATGGGAATAAACTGGGGGAAATTGAGCAAGGCCTGTTTGTTCAGATTATTCTCTGTCCCCGTGTCTTCAGAGATAAGAATATTCCTTTCCTCTGGGTAGAGAGTGAACACTTTAGGAATGAACATTTTACAACCTGCTTCAGGAGAGGAGGGGCGAGGGGAAGGTGAAAATGGCCTTCCTGCTTCTGCTATTTTTTCAAGGCCAACGTGCCGGAGTTTGGAGTAGTGTACCCTGAACCCCACCTCCAACTTCTCAAATAATCCCTTGATGTTCGAAATTAACCAATTCATGTCATAAGAATCCATAGGAAATGTACGTTTCCTGATTAAATGCGAAAACTCACCTTGGTTTTCACCAACATTCTATTGAACATCCTAAGTTCTCAAAATGTACCTCACTCAGAGGGTCACACACATAGTCACAGCCTGGGACATCTGCCTGTTCTGCCTTTTCCAGGTCTACCCAAATTCTTCTTGCCTTCCAATGCTTGGCACACCAATACCTTCCCTGATTCACTCCAGCTGAATAAGATGCTCTTCCCATTGCCCTTGCTGCCCCGGGCTTGGATGTGATTCTGCTTTATATTATAGTTAATAGTTTGTAAATCTTTTCCCATTCCTTGGAGTACATTTTTGGAGGGCAGGCACACATTGAGCTTTGTTTTCAAGCTTCACCTGAATACTTGGTATGCGCTCAACAAATCCTGAATGCTTAAAGGACTCAGTCATTCTTCATCATTCTTCATCAATCTGTACCTACTTGGTGCACAGCACTCTGCTGGGCACTCATAGGAGACATGAAATAGGAGGAGACTTGATTCTAGCCCTCAATGCACTAAAAATATCTGATGGAGGAGCAGGTACAACATGATTCTACAGAGGATAGCTTGAGGTCAATAACAACCTGGGTAAGCAAGGCCAAAGGCTGGAAAGATTTAATGCCTGGCTTTGAAGGGGCTAAAGACCCCAGACTTGCCCTGAACCCAGCCTGATGCTTCAATCAGAGCCTCATGGCAGTAGGAACGTGTAGGCTGGGTGTTCTACTGGAAACGACTAAATTATCCTACGGGTCACCAATTGATTTATTTGCTAATTGACTGGCCCAGCTTTGGGCTTTAAATCTAAAGAAATCATTTCATCCTTTATTAAATACTGCATGAGTCTCACTCTTTGTTCTGCAGGGCTATACACAATATACCAATGAAACTTGAATTTACACTACAATAGTTATGCCACTAATGACCTTCAAATGCCACTAATACCATACATGCTCCACTTCTCGGCTGGATCTGAACCTGTCAGTGAATTCTGAGCCCATCGACCTCCCTCTGACACAGAGTCGACCCCCGTGCCCATGCCCGCCCCCAACCTCCCACATCATTCCATGATTTCATTTCTGAATTGGTTACCATTTGGAGACCCCAATTCCTTTACACCTACTCTTTTTATTTGGTAGACAATACTTTATTCGGAAATGTTCGCTCCTGTAATTACAAATCTTGTTAGTCATCCTCCTCCTCTCCCCAGGGGGATTGTGGGCTTTAATTAATTAATGTGGTTAAACCGCTTTGAGGTGCCTGGTTGAAAGGTGCTATATAAGTGCAAATTATTATTATGGCTGTTGACATCCCATGGCGGCAAAGCCCTCAGCCCTACACATCTAGAGACCTGAACAAAGGCTTCTTCATCTTCACCTTCCCTGCTAGGTCTGAAATCGCTAGCTCAATGGTTTAGGAGCAAATCTGTTACCATCTCAACAGCAATCAACTAATTAATCCCCATTATGTCAGCTTCCGTTTCCTTCTTCCAAGCAGTACGGTCCTGTTTTATTTCACAAATCACACCCCCATCAACTCTAGACAAAGGTCACAGTATCCCTATGGCCTCTGTTGGCCTAAAGGAAAAAAAAAAAAAAAAAGAGAGAGAGAGAAAGTAAGTTTGAAAAAAAAAAAAAAAAAATGTTACGAAATGCACTAACTTCTCACCAGCAACCTAATTGGAACTTTCCTCCAACAGCGGTCCTCTTCCATACCTATCACCCACAGAGCCACTGGCCTCGCAAACCAGAGACCCAGAAACACAGCAGAAGGGTGGGTTAGGGTCCTGCAGCCCTGGCTTGACTAAGGATAGCTATAGACTAAAGGGGAGTGTCACTGCGCTGGGCGGGAAGAGGTCATCCACAGAAGCAAGCACCCCTCTTCAGCTTTCTCTATGACCCCCAAGTTTCCCCTGAGAAAGCCAGCTGCCGTCTGTAGCCAGGAAGCCCTCACAAAGGCAGGGGAGCATGATTTAGATGTTTTGTGCTATACCTAGCACACCACAGCCCTTAACAAATGCCCAATACTTCCACTATGATGGTAGCCATTGAAAGCAGCCCTGTAGGGGAGACTTGGCCTCGCATAGGGACGCTGCTGACCAAAACACTCCTTACAAGGTTGTGCCTCAGACCCTTTGTTCGAGTGGATGTGGGTTAGCCTCAGGGGGTCATGTCTTCATCTGCCTTCATTTATCCTCCCTATTGAAGGGCTCCTTCAGGACATTGGTCAGTCTCTGTGGGAAATGATTTGGAGAGCAACAAAAGAACTTGGGCTCTTTGGGGGGCCTTCAGAATTCAGTAAACATCTGGACATGGAAGGCCAGGTTCTCAAGCAGTCTAGCTGGGGAGATGTCAAAAGAGAGAAAGAGCTGTGTCTGCAATGCAAGCCCTTAGTTCTGTGGCGACATTTGTTGTAGAAAGACACAGACACCCCAGTAGGTAGATAGGAAGATTTTTCAAAAGCTCCTCTATTTGTTGGGTTTTGTGAGTTCAGTGCACTGTTTGTCAGTTCTCATGGCATGTGTGAGGAAACAGAAGTTTCGCATGGCTGGCGAGGGGCATGTGATGGGTGTTCTGACTCTGTGTGCACTATGAATAACCCAAGGTTGCATAAGCCTGTCCTGGTAGTCACTGTTAAGCTGTCTGTTATCCTTGAAGTTTCTGAAGCCCTCATGGGTCAAGATGACTTATTGGATTCTCACCCACGAGCACATTTTAATTGACAAAAAAATTAAGTACTAAGTGGCGAAGTGATTTACACTTCATCGGTGAAATTCAGGATCTGAACTCTTGACTCTCAACGTTCCCTTTATTGTTGAGTCAATCCATTTAGAACACATTAGTCAGCATGATTCAACATTCACCACTAATCAGCATTAGTGATGGAACTAATCAGCATTCCCCAGTGTCCCTGAATCTATCCTCAAATAGCAAAGGAAATTGGCTTCTGTCAAGAGACAATGTAATGTGGTTTTTGTCAGCATTCACAAGCTGAAGTCCAGTCCCAGTCCCACGTACTCTCAGGAACCTTCCTCAGTCATCCCAGTTGGAATGAGTCTACCTCCTTTATCCTTCTATATTCCACTGTTTGAACCTTGGTAATAGGTATCACAGTTTGCTTTTGATTAAACTTATTTAACTACATCTCTCCTAACTAGATTCTGGGCTACTAAAAGGAAGGGACCTTTTTTTTTCAGCCTTATATCCCTTGACCCCGAGCACCATGCTTTGTGAACAATAGATGCTCAACAAATATTTGCTGAACTGAACTCACTGAAATGCAGCTTAAATCATATTCCAGAAAGAACATGAAGTTCTTTGGAAGAGACTTTCAAAGAAAATCAACAACCTGAATTGATTTAACATATTTTGGTACTCTTACCTGGCCATTTTTGTAAATGCAAATTGTTAACTCTGCAAAGATAGCCAAGTGGCTTCCAGGTTCTAAAAGAGGAATGTAAATCCAGTCTAACTACAGTCCAGGCCTTGGAATAAAGTTTTTCTCTATAATGTTATTCCAACTAACATTTTGTTTCATATTTTTTTAAAAAGTAGAGACAGGAAAAAACATTTTGGAAAAAAAAAGTGTTTGGTCTATGAGTTTGGATCCAAGTTCATGCCCTGCCTTGTGCTATAAGCAATAGTAGCTCTCACTGAAGTTTCTTTCTTGCATACTGCATAAAAGCAAAACACATACCAAAATTCCTTCCTGGAGGTTCTGTTTTAGGTGGGCAGAACAAGATTTTTGGGTGCTGACCCTTGGTGAAGTGATACCCTTTCTCTTCTACTTTAGAGTCTGGAACCAAAGCAGGTCCGGATGGCACTTTTTAATACATACAATATTTATGCTGCATTTTAAGAGTATAACTCTATTATGCAACAAGCCCAGCCCTTAAGTCTGTACTAGTGCACCTAATCTCTGCAACTGGGCTCCTCAGAAAGGGCTGTGTCACCGAATATTCATTTTCTTTTCTTTTCTCATGATAACAGAACTCCCAAAATTTAGCTGGGTATATGGCCACCCAGATTAATGGCTACATTTTTAGCCTTTCTGATCATATATTTACAGACTGGCCAACATCATATAAACAGAAATAATGTGTATAACTTCTGGTTAATGTCCCAAGGGAAGGGGGATGCTTTCCCTCCCACCATCATTCTCTATCTCATGCACATCCTGCTACTGGGATGGAGGGCATGATGCTGAACCATTCTTGACCATGGTAATGGCAACATCCTAGGTGTGACAGAGCAAAAAGCCAATGGTCTGGACTCTTGGATAGACATGTAGAGCTGAGCTGCCATGCCAGCTCTGGACTGCATTCCTCCTCAGCACGACATGAGGAAGTAGTACATCTCTATCATGTATACCACTGTTAGTTTAGGTTATAGTTACACCTGGCCAAACTTATAATTGAACTGCACTCAGGGACTTTGTTGAAGGATTATTATATCAGTATGACCAATCCATTTTAGCTTAGAATTTCCAGATTCAAATTTCAGGACAGGCCTGAAAGTATCTCAACAGAGGCTCATCAAGCCTGAGAGGTAAGTTGCCACAGGGGCTGCCATGATGGAAGATGAGAGAGCCCAAACCCACTTCCGATTTTCTAAAATCTTAGGAGCCCAGGCTGAGGGCTTAGAAAGGGCTACAAACCCAGTTTTGAGGCAGTGAACATTACTTTACCTTTCTGGAACTCAGTTCCCTCAAGTGAGAATCAGGGTGATGGATGAGATTAAAAGCTCGCTTTCTGGGAAGTATTCCATAGTTAACTTTAGGGAAATGAAGACTTTTTTTAAGAGAGAGAGATGGGGTTTTGCTCTGTCACTCAGGCTAGAGTGCAGCACATCCCTAAAGAAGGCATGAGAAGACTGCCTGTGGAAAGATGACAACAAACTTATGATTATACGAGGCTGCAGAGAAATTGGTCCACTATCTCCAGAACGAGTGTACACTGGTAAAAGTCTTTGGAGAGCAATTTGGGAAAATACAGTAAAAATGAAAATGTGCAGACACTCTGACCAGCCATTTCGTTTTTTATATATACCTAGTGAAACCCTCATACCTAAATATCAAGAAACACGTAATAAAACTGTTAAGAATAATCAAAATTTCCATAAGTAGGGGAGTGGGTAACATGTGGTATATTCACACACTGAATAGATGTGGATATCTAAGGTGAAAGAGCAGGACCTGTGTATCACGTGGCCTGTGTATCATGTGACCTGTGTATCACGTGGCTATATTACAAAAACAATGTTAAGCAACAAAAGCAAGTTGTGAAATCCTGTACAATAAGCCATTTATGCAAATTTCAGAATGCACTCAAAATCAGTCGTTATACTATGTGTGGATTCACACATATGTAGAAACATTTTTAAGGATGGAGAGGAAAGATGTAGACCGAACTCCGGAGAGTTTTCACTTTTGTGGAGGAATGTGGGATGAGGAGGGAATGGACCAGGAATAGGTACAAAGGAGTCCTAAAGTTTGTCAAGTTTCATTCCTGTAATTAAAAAAAAAAAAATCTGAAACAAATGGGACAAAATTTTAGTATTTGTTTATTTGGGGTGTTAGATTCACCTGTTTTCTTTTATGATTTTCTGTGCTGTTCTGTATTTAAAATACTTTTTCATATATTATAAAATATTTCCAAATATTGTAAAATCTCTCTTCAAGGCTAACTGCCAGAAAAAAAAAAGTAAACAAAGCAGAGAGCCTGTATGAGAAGATGTCACGGAGGGAGGGGGTGTAAAGTGAATGTGGACAGGGGAGAAGAGAACTGAGCAGATAGGAGTCCTTCCTCTCCTTTCTCATCTCCCGGGGAGGCCCCACACTAAGAGGCAGGCAGAAGCAGCAAAGATCAGCGCCTTGGCCTAGACAAACTTTCTGAGGCTGCAGTGGCACCGGGCAGACTGGGGACAATGTGGCCGGTCTGCTCTGCCTTCTTCTCCATGACCTCTGGGAGAGGAGTTCACTCTCTTTGCTCCATTGAGTTCCAGGGCTCTTTGCCCAGGCTCCCACAAGAATGCCAGGCTGTGCCAGGTGCAGAGGTGGTATTTACCATGCAGACACCTCTGTACCTGGATGGAAATAAATTGAGAATCTTCTGGGTCACTTTGAGTCCAGCAGCATAAAACATTTTGATAGGTTACTGATTCACACTGAAATCGGATGAACTCAGGGGGTGGTATTTGGGGGGAAATTTTTTTCAATAAATCATCCAGTTGGCTCAGTGACTGAAAAAACAGGGTGGGAAAACTTAACGCAAGTTTGTGACAAGGGAACAAACAGAAGAGATTAATGCCTTTCCTGATACGTTTCAAAAGGTGATCAAACCGTTCTTGATTGCAAAAGCAAATCAAGAAAGATGAGGCACATAGCTTTTCAGCTCTAAAAAGGATCACTGTTTTGTTTTCTGTTTTCTTCTGCCACCCTATGCCAAGTGGTTGGAGATATGGGAAACTAATTTCATTTCCAGTACTTTCTCTGGACCTGTCTCACGGTGCCCTGGTCTCCCCAGCTCCCACTCCACGGTTTATGCTGCTCATTTAAACCTACACGGATAGACAACAGCGTCAGGATCCAAATTCAACCTGTCATACCTGACTTTGATTTTGCAAAAATGGTATAAAAAACACGCTTCTGTCTTACTGGGGAACTAAGCCACTATCTTCTGTCCTGTTCCAAACAACCTGGCTTTTCTTTTACAAATCCTCCCCAGATCCCTGTGGAAAGGAGTAAAGGGGAGGCTGTGCTACATCAACCCTTCATTCCCCTGGGCCTCCCATTCCTTAGGTTCTGTTTCCCCAAGTCTGCAGGTGTTTGTGCCTATGAGCCCCTGAAAACTAGGAGGGCTCCCAGAGAGCTGGGACCTGGGTTTTCCTCTAGGCCTCCTGCAGTGCCAGCGACACAGCCCAGCTGCTTTCAATGACAGAATCTTTATTCCTGGCCTTGAGTCCCAGCTGTGTTCTGGGTGGCACAACATTTGAGGCTTGCCAGGGGAACAAAGGACATGACCAGAGGAGACGTGCGTCAGCCTGGAGTTCACTGTAAACTCCCTTTCCTTTCTGCTGCCAGGTGCGTCTGTGGGCACACACCATTAAAGCTGATTCCCAGAACCAACTCCTGCTCTTCCCCGTCCACTAGGCCCCAGCACACCTGAGCATCACTCTAAGAAGCTAGCCAAACCGCTAAGCTTTTTCACTTGGCAGGCACTGAGACTTGCATGGTGAACTCTGGGGACCAAAGGAAAAATGGATTCATGAGATCCCCTCCTACCTCTGCCTTTCCCACTTCATTGCACAGAGAGGCTCAACTCTCTGCCTGGGATCTAGCCCCCTCTCAGAGTCCAAACCCTCAGGAAACTGGTGGCTGTGAGCTCCCTTTCCTTTGGGGCCTAAGTATTTCCAGTATCCAGGGCCCAGCATCCAGAGGCCAGGATCCCAGACAAACGCTGGACAGACAAAGAAGATGCAAACAGGATGGTATTACCATGTTAATGGCCTGAGTTGAGGCCTCCTGAAGATGCTGGGAGGAGGGGGGTTCTTTCATTTACTTTTTCTTTCTTTCTTTTTCTTCTTCTTCTTCTTTTTGCAAAAAGAGAATAGTTCCGCTTTCTATTTTACTACAACAATAGCATGGACCGGCTCCTTCAAGTGTTTCAAAAAGCGGCCTGAGAAATCTCTAACCAGCCCCTCAGTCTCTCCAGCCTGCCGCTTTATTGTCCTTCCCATCCCAGTGAACAAAGGGGAGGAAAGGGTAGAAGGCCCCCAGTTGCTGACTGGTCTCAGCATCCTAATCCTTGAGAACCGGTGAGGGAAATGGCCTGTGGAGCTGGTAAATCGAATTCTGCCCTCACCTTTTATTCCCTCCCTCTGCTTGGCACTCAGGAGTTCTTCAGGTATTATAAAATCTCCTGGCTAGCAGGCCAGTAGGCATCTTGGGGCCTGCTAAGGGATAAAAGGCACCGAGGGATCATTCCCTACCCCTACAGGTAGCCAGTGTGGTGGGCTTGTTTCCACCATCCAGGCGGCTCTATTGAAGACCGAATGT
This sequence comes from Macaca thibetana thibetana, assembly GCF_024542745.1. NCBI lineage: Eukaryota > Metazoa > Chordata > Mammalia > Primates > Cercopithecidae > Macaca > Macaca thibetana. The sequence goes on from NC_065584.1 coordinate 39,212,757, forward strand.
CAGCCACAGTGGCTGGCGGTCTCCCTTCTAGTTGGCAGCACAGGAGTTGCCCTGTCTGTCTCTAAGTCCCTGGACATAGGCTGCATATCCCACCCAGAGCTCCAGGTGCCAACCTCCACACCAACTCGGGGCTCACCTGCCGGTGCAACTCCTCATGGAAGGAAAGCTACTTGGCCTTGACTGATGGTAACTTTCCAAGTTTTCCACCCAGGGACCAAGGGTTTCTTTGCTTTAAACCTGGGGAATCGTGCAGGTGTCTTTTAGTTCAGTCATCTGGTAAGAAGGGGGAAAAATTAGCTTTGATGATGCAGTATGTGGCGATCTCAAGGGTACAACTGGGCTGAGCTAAGGGAATGATGAGTACATCCTTGCCTAGGAGGATCGGACAAAGCTGATATGACAAGGCTGTTGGAGATGCTGCAGGCTGGTTACAACAATCCACGTAAGAAAAACGTTTTATGCTGCGGCCCCCACAGAAACCCATAGTGTGCGCACATTCACAAACACACACTCACACAAGAAATATTTTATGAAATGATACAATATGTGTGATATAATCTGGTATTTTTTCTTCTCTCTTTCTTCTGTCTTCTCTCTCTCTCGGTTTTCAAATGCCGGTTGTGATTCATCAGTTTCACTTCATGACCCACCAATGGGTTGCGACAGTTTTCAAAGCCTTGAATCAAGGTTAATGTTTTCATTTTCCAGCTGACAAAATCAAGGCCCAGATATTTTCTCAAGATCATAACAAAGCTGAAAGCAAAATCCAAAGGTTCTTTCTAATAAAGGAGGGACCTGCATTTTCTGGGGACCCGCATTTTTTGTTTTCCCAAAGTCTTTGGGAGCACACAGCAAGAAGGCGGGGCGTGTCAAGAGGTTTGTTTTCAGGGGCATTGCTGGTAAAAGCAGAGGTGTTCCACTGCTTCTGGGAAACCTCAGAGAGGGATGTGTAGCTTGGGGGAGTGGGAGAGAGAAAACAACTTAGAAAGCACCCAGGTGAGGTTCTAAGGTCTCCCAACCAAGCATTTTACTTATTGGTTGTTGTTCTTGAATCATAAGACATTTTCCTGAATTTTTATCTTTCCTAGACACAGCTCCAGGTCAGCCTCCTTTAGTGATCCACTTTCTCCCCTGTTTTCCAACTTTTTGGAAAAGTCATTCCTTGCAGTTTTTTTTTTAACCTCTACCAATTCATTGTATTTCCAGGCTCTACTTTGTCTAAATAACTTTCTCTTCCCTCTTAAAATCATGATCTTAGCAATGAGCATTAGAGAGGCAACTCAGTGACTCTTGTTCTCACAAATATTATCCCAAAAGTTATCCAAATTTGACCAGGCTTAGAAATGCTATTTAACAAAATGCCTAGTGATCAGGGTGCATGTATCACATCAAGGCTCTTCATACAGGTCATCTGAGCAGAACAAACTCTTTTCCTCCTGAAATTATCTTGTAGTCTTCCATAGAATTTCTTGAAATCTTCATCTAAATTTGCTACTTACTATACTTCTAATCTTTTAAGAAAGCCTCTAAAAATGAAGAGCTGAATGCCACCCTGTGTACTGGGTAAATAAAAGTCCAGCTTTCTGATTGCTTATTAGTTATACACCCTTAGAGAGTATGTAACAAAGAGGCCTGCTGTTTGCTTTGCTTAATCTGGTCTTAAAATCTCTGCTCTTTTGTCAGAAAACACTATTTGCAATTGTAAAAAAAAATATTTACCAAGGAACTTGGATAGCATAAGTCAAAGGCTAAGAGCCAAAGGTTGTAGTTCTCACCCCAAATTTCGTGGACCTGAGAGTCCCCGCTGTGGAGCTCAGCTGCACCAAACAAACATGCTGCTTTGTGAGTCCATTAAGAAGCAGACATTTTAGAAGGGGAAGGAAAGGGAAGGCTGCAGCCTGTTCCTTAGTTAGAAGCATGAACTCCCCAGCCTGCCCCACATAATCCTTGCTAGGTCTTTGTAATGCAATGTATCTCCATGGGGAAATTACAGGGACTGCCCTGTTTCACAAACCTGGGAAAAATACTTAACTTATAAATCCTTCAGGGCAGGCCTTCTCCCATGGACAGCAGTGACAATATGCTCCTCTGGGGTGAGGCCAGATATTCACTTAAGCATCTCTGTGGGTGGGGTCTCCTGCCCAACAGCGGGGGACAGATGTGTATCCTGAGCACTTCTGTGTGGATCCTTCCTCATCCGCAAAGCAGTTTTGGACATCTGATCTTGTGGGCTGACTCTTCTAACAGTGCTTGAATTTACCCCTTTATGTTAATTATTTTCTGGAAAGACCTGCATTCCGGTGCCTTTCCTAACCACTGGCGTATCTAGCATCTAGAAATGAACCGCCATTGTAGATCAGTGAGTTCCAGGACATGGCCTCAGGGTGCTCTACCCTAAGCAAGAACTCAGCTCCTTCTAAGTCCCGGGCTCATGTCACAAGGTGCAGGTCCTAAAGGTCTGGTCCCCAGCAGGAAGACGATGTCAGGACAGGACAGGAAAAGGAAACAGGATAACCAGAAGGAGTCAGGGAAGTAGGGCTCATGGAGTCATGATATTGTGCCCCAGAGGCTGCCAACCCAGACGGTTCTTCAGCTTGTTAAGCAAGAGGGCTCTGGTGCAGCATTGGCTCCTCACCTCCCTGCTGGTGTCAGAATAATTGCCCACTTCATGCCATAGGATCTGCAAAGAGGAATGGGGTGGTAGCAATTCCGAGCTTTCTTGGTTTGATCCTCATGTTTTGATTGTCTCATTCTGTTAGGAAATTCTGTAGGTCTCCTTCAGCCCTACCTCAATCTTCTCTGTCAAATTCTTGCCACAACTGCTGATCTCTTGCTCTCATTAGGGTAAATATCACTGGCCAATGCATCTTGGCTTTTGATTCTGTCTAGAGCTAGCTTCTATCAGAACCATAGCAGTAATTACCACTAGCAATGGGCAGCACTGAGCATAATCAGCTGAAAGAAATGGCTTAATCCAAGGATCTTACCTTGAAGAACCAGGCCTTCCTCCTTGATGGTGTAGACAAATGAGGTGAAGGGAGCCAGAGGGGACTTGGCAATAAGAATCTGCACATAAAGCACATTTTTCTAGGATTAGTCAAAGGATCAGGGATGGGCCTCTATTCAGTCCCCTTCCCACTTTGAGACAAAGTGGTAACATAGGACTATAAGTCACAAGGCTTATTTAAAAAAAAAAAATTTTATAACCCAATGTTTAAATGAGTGCTACCCTTTCAAAGTGGTCACCTTAAAAGGCTATACACTTATCCCAACTATTCTACCATCAATTGCCATATTCCTGAATCAATTCTTCTGGAAATAAGTCTCATTATTTTATAACATCCCCTTCCCACTTTGAGACAAAGTGGTAACATAGGATTATAAGTAACAAGCCTTATTAAAAAAGAATTTTTATAACCCAATATTTAAATGAGTGTTATCCTTTCAAAGTGGTCACCTTAAAAGGCTGTACATTTATTCCAACTATTCTGCCATCAAAAGCCATATTCTTGAATCAATTCTTCTAGAAATAAGCCTCATTATTTTATAACACATGCTTAAATAGCTACCTTTCTGCCTAAAAATAAACCTAGCTTGATTCTTTAATTTTATTTATAAACTTAGCCGTTTTACTAAAAAAATTCAAAGGTACCTTTAAAAGATTTACTATCACTGCAAATATTCAGAATAACTTGTGAAAGGCAAAGCAATTGAAGGTTTCTTTGTTGGCTCTGGTCCTTCACCAAATCCTTTACTACGTGACTACATTTTCTCTTACTTAAGGTGTACAGCATTTCCCATGGCCCTTGATTGTGGGTTTGGGCATACGACTTGCCAGGTGGCATGACACAGGTTGTGCCAGTTCCCAGCCGAGGCCTCAAAAAGCCTCAAGTATTTCTAGTTGTTCTCTTAACATTTGTGCCATTGTCAGAGAAAAGTATGTCCATGCTAGTCTGTTATCTCAGAAGGAGGGCAATAGATATCTGAAACAGAGCTGGCCAGGAAGGCTAGGCTAAAGAGTTGACCCCCAGGAGACCTACAGATACACAAATTAAATATCTCTGCATGCCTTTGAGATTTTGGTGGTGGAGTCATGAAGCATTAGTACAGCAAGAGTTAACTGATATACCAGCCAAAATATCAAAACATGTTTTCAGCAATGGCATTTTCCTAAGACAACACTTATTTTAAAGGAGATGGTTATCTGGTCATTTAAAAGATCAGTATTGTTAACCCATTATCACATCTCATATGGTTTACAGAACCTCTAATAATTGGTGGATTATTTTATTACAGTATTTCTACTGAAGGAAGATTAACATCCGTTTCCTGTTTTACAAATTAAAAAAAACATTATCAGAAACAGGGACAGTTTGAACCCTGAACTGTATAGGTAATCAGGGAGGCAAGAGAGAAAGAAGAAACTATTTCAAATAATCAAAAGGCTTATATATAATACCTTGGCCTATCTCAATTCAACAAATATTTGCTGTCAAGTATGAGAAGTGGTGGAAAAATGTGATGGAAAGATCACAGGTTTTAGTCATGGGCTTGGAATCTAGCTCTTCCACTCATCGGCTAGCAGCTTATGGCAGAGCCTACAATTTTCCTCTAGTAGCCATTCCCCCTCTTCCCTTTACTAAATAACTCCCCAAGTTTCCACATTTCTCTGCTTCTTTTGCAAGTAGGTGTGGCTATGTGACCAAGTCTTTACTAGCAGAATGTGAGTACAAATGACAGGTAGAACCTCTGGATTATGTTTTCATAAGAAAACTGCGTGCTCTTCACTTTCCCTTTCACCCTTCCCAAGGCAGGAACCAGATCCAAGCAAATGGGTGTGGACAACACTGTGGGGATGACAAGGCAGGATGAGAGAGGGAAGCTGGGTGGCTTCAGAGAGCATCAGTGTCTCCCACTTGGGGTCACCAGTCCTCTCAGGGCAGAGCAACTTGTCTCAACCACTGTATTTTTATCTTTGTTATTACAGTGCAGCCTGAACTCTAACCAAAACTGTGACTCTGGACAACCTAAATTTGTTAAGTCTCAGTTTCCTCACATGTAAAATGTTGATAAAAACACCTTCCCAAGTGGGATTGTTATGAGGATTAAATTAAGTATGCAAAATACCTGTCACTGTGTCAAACACAAAATAAATTCATAATAAATAATAGGAACATTTCCAACTAACCCATCACACATGGTTCCCTTAACCCTCACTCACCAAACAACAATATATCAGTTAGCTTCTACCAGAAGAAAGTCTCCAGTTGAATCGCAGTAATTTTTACAAATGTTCTAAAGTTATCTAGATAAACTAGTTAATCATTCTCAGAACCAATGAGAAGAAAGTAAAGGTGGGCATTTATACTTTCATGTCAAAAATATCTCATTTGAAGATTAAGGGGGATCCCTTTCTGCCTGAGATAGTTTGGAGATGGTTCAATGTGAATTTATTTTATTTTTTATTTTTTTGAGACGGAGTCTAGCTCTGTTGCCTATGCTGGAGTGCAGTGGCACAATCTCGGCTCACTGCAAGCTCTGCCTCCCGGGTTCAAACCATTCTCCTGCCTCAGCCTCCCGAGTAGCTGGGACTACAGGCGCCCACCACCACACCCAGCTGATTTTTTTGTGTTTTTAGTGGAGATGGGGTTTCACCGTGTTAGCCAGGATGGTCTTGATCTCCTGACCTCGTGATCCACCTGCCTTGGCCTCCCAAAGTGCTGGGATTACAGGCGTGAGCCATCGCGCCCAGCCCGGTTCAATGTGAATTTTAAGGATACCCCTTAGAATGGGAATGGCATGGTAGAAGAAAAGATGGTGGTTCTCGATTTTAATGTGGGTTTGCATCACCTGTGGGTCCTGTTGACCTACACATTCTGATTCTGTACGTTTTGAGTGGAGCCTGAGAGAGTCTACATTTCTAACAGGCTCCCAAGAGATGCTGATGCTGTGGTTCACAGACCACATTTTGAGTAGCCAGGTTCTAGGCAATTAGCCTGATTGAAAAGTCTAAGATGGAGAAGCAAGAGATGGGAGATGTGGGGCCAGTTAGGAGGCGATGCCAATAATTCAGTGATGAGATGATAAGGGCCTAAACTATAGCTGTGTCAGAAAGAGTGGGAAAAAAGGAAATGGATAAGATAAATGTAAATCCTTTAGATCCAAACAGCAGTAAAAATAAACTAAACATATAAAAAATCTCAGATCTTTGTTGTCTGTATGTAGCAACTAGACATGAAACCAAAAGGGTGTAAATAGCAATAAATAAAGAATCATGCTATATTTTAAAAAATAATACCATTTTTATATTATGCACTGCAGAAGCTGAGACCCACAAAAAAAGAATGTAATATTCCAATGCGACACAAGAATGGCATCTAAGCCTAAGCCTTCCAACTCTGTGGTGCTAACTCCACCTTCTAATAGCCAGTCTATGAACAAGCCCTGAACCCCAGCCAAAAGGATCTCACACCTGGAGGGACCTCCCTGCCGGAAATCAAAGAGTTTGGACAGGTCACTGATTAACACACTGTCCTTCTGGAGCAGGATTTAAAATGAGTCATCAAAAGTATGATCTGTGTGCAGTTAGAAAAAGGAAGTGATAAGTTATGTCAGATGAATTCCATTTCCTTTCTTTGGAAAAGAACTTCCAGATTGATAGATCAGAGGGCTACCACCAACACAAAATATCTGATTTCAGCAAAAAATGTGACAAACTCTCTTGATAGCCTTCTGGATAAAGTGATGATAAGTTGAGCTGGGTGCTAATACCATTAAGTGGACTTATGAGTGACCAAAAGGTCAGTAGTAACCTGGTGAGGGGCAGCAACCTCTAGTAGATTGTACTGAATTCTAGCTTGGTCTTACTGATTTGAATGATATTGCTGATGTATTCAAATACACCCATACAACAAATATGAAATCCAGCAGGGAATAGAACTTACAAAAACTGCTCCTCTAATAGAGCTTACATTCTAAAGAAAGATAAGAAGTACAAAATAAATAAATAAAAATGTTATGTTTGATGAGTATCCATGCAATGGATGAAAAGAGCAGATAAAGAATATAGGAAGTATATTGGATTGGAGGTGGGGGCATCAATTTTGGATAGAGTATCATGAGATCTCACTGAAGAAGTGATATTTGGACTTGTGAATCATGTAACTAAACCCACTGATGAGATGCTGAACTGATGGGAAGGTAACAGAAGATTTAGAGAAATATTAAGAGAAAGAGTTCATAGATTAGATTAGATAATCATGATATCAAAACAAATCTCAATTTGGTTAGAATGTTGGAACAAATCCTACACATTGATTGGAATGCAATTTTATTGAACTAAATGAAAGGCCTTGTCCTTGAGAACAGAGCACCAATGATTCATTATGGAACAGGCAAAAGGAAATTCAGCATCCAGAAAATGGAATGTTGGTTAACTATAGTTCAATATTAGTCAGCTGTGAGATGTAATTCTCAAAAATCTAGCATGTTCTCAGGTTACATCAATGGAGATATAGTATGTAGAACAAGGGAGGTGATAGTCCTGCTCTCCTCCTCACCCAGCAAACCATGCCTGATGCAATGTGCAATGTGGATTGGGGCCCAAATTCCGAAAGAAAAAATGACAAACAAGAAGGTGGCTGGAGGTCCAAAGCAATCCATGACCACAAACACGTCAATGCAAACATCATGGTAAGAGGACTGGAGTGAAGATGCATATTGCTTTTACTATGAATTTTCTAACCTGAAGATTCTGTAATATTATATGCTAGTATTATATACTAGTATATTATATGGTAGTATTATATACTAGTATATACTATGAGATGCATATTGCTTTTGAGTTTTCTAACCTGAAGATTCTGTTGTATTATATACTAGTGAGGGGAAGTGTAAATTAGCTTTCTAGCCCAATATATTTCAGGAAAAAAAGTGATGCTTGCCATGTATCTTTGTGGATACATACAGATTCCTCCCTATTTTTGATCCAAATTAATGCCCCATGACCCTTCTGCCATTCAAACTATAAACTATCCTCTTCTAAAGCAGACAACCCCCAGCAGATAATTTAGGTTGTGCTGGTTCAGATGTTCAGCCATTCTATAAATCTGGGGAGTTCTAATCATTGTCTGACTTAGGCAGTTTTCAAGTATCATTCTATCTTCTTCAATACATGATACCCTGCAGGGAGGCCTAGCTACTTAGTAAAACAACAGGGCCCTACTGAAAAATTCTGATCACACTCAAACCTGTGTGCAATGTGTGAAGGCTGGCTTTGGAAGTCTGAGGGTTCACAGAAATATATAACTGAGCAAGAATGAGTGTAGACATATGTGGCTCAGAAAGCCTGGGGCTCCATGTGGTAGGTATGTGGTATGTGGGTGGTTAATCCCATCTCCCACAAATAGCCAAATTGTTTCTTCTTGAATATTTCCTTCATATCAGACCAGCTCAGCTTTAACTGCACTGGAACAAATACACTTTCTCCTCTCTTTACCTATCCTTGCAAGGTAAGGGATCCCCCATATTTTAAAATTCTCTGGAGGGGTCGGGCCTGTAATCTCAGCACTTTGGGAGGTTGAGGCAGGAGGACTGCTTGAGGTCAGGAGTTTGAGACCAGCCTGGGCAACATAGTGAGACTCTGTTTCGATTAATTGATCCAACTATCCACCAATTCTTTGGAGGAACATTTAAGGTATATCAAATATGTACTAGGTGCTGGATCCCCAATCCCACTACCATCTGGAAACAATTTTGGTTATGTGTACCATCCACCCACCCATCCATGCACTTTTTCAATCCACAAATATTTACTGGGCTCTTTTCTTTGTGCTCGGCACTGTTCTAGGTGCCGGGGATAGAGCAGGGAACAAGACAGAGAGGTCCCTGATCTTATGGAACTGACATTCTGGTGGCAGAAGACAGACAATACAGGGAAGCCGTTGGGCTTTTTCCACTGTGACATTCTACTATGTGCTCCTCACTCTAGGGCATTCAATCCATCCAGCAACAAACATTTATTGAGTACCACACTCTGGGCCAGGCAGATTCAATTTACACTCGTAAATCTGCACTTATTAAAATACTGCTACCTGTTTCTCCCTCAGTTTATTTTTCAGAGGCAAGCTCTGAATTCTCAGTGGAACTCAGCAGATCTGGGCATGTTCTGTAATCTCACTCTGTTCCCTTCTCCAGAGCCCAATGTGGTGCTTTTCAGCTGAGGGCTCCGAGAATGACAGGCAGGCATCTTCCTCACTGTTCTTCACTTCATCCCTATGCTGGTGTGGAGGTTTCAATCCAATGACAAGTGGAAACACAGAGGCCTGTGTACTCTAAATAAAGTGTGGAAGGAAAATTGGCCACTGGGGCCCATGGGCTTCTCCCCGAAAACTCTCTCCTCTTTCTTTTATGTCCCTCCCCACAGGTTTCTATTTTGCTCTCAGTAACTAAGCTGTCAACTAATTATCTCTACCCCTAAAGTGAGGGCTGGTAAATCTTCCCGCATTAGCCTTCTTAGGTGTGTCTGCATTGTAATATAAGACTCTCAAAAAGGAGAAACGGTCTGTAATGATAGAAAGTGCAATAGGACTGGAGTGGGTAGGGGAGGCTTCCAGGGTTCCTACAGTAATAATGCTGATGAGAACAACAACAACCAACAGACATTAATCTTCACAATAATCCTCGAAGGTGGGTAGCTTATAAGTCCTGAAGCTGGGTTCCAACCCAGGCTACCTGGTTCTGTACTGCCTGGTCTGTACTTTTGACCACCACAATGGGAGCTCCCAATCTGCCACATACAACTCAATCCACTTTTCTGGGATAATACATCAAATGAGGCAGGATACATAACAGCAAATAAGGGCTTTTTTTTTTTTTCCCTGCATGGATATTGCATGATTCAAGACAAAGAAGGGGGCTGGACAGGGTATCCGTGCGGGCTGCCTCAGCTGTTCGCAAGCTTCCACACTGGCAATCTTCCTTCTGCCCTTCATCCCTGAAAGTCCAAATACAAATGTCATGTCTTCCAGAAGCTTCAGCCGATTTCTCCAGCCTAAAGTGTTCTCTCTCTAATCCCTTCACACTTCATCTGTACTCTTTAATTATTAGTTTTCTTTACTGTTTTATGGTTAATGTTACCTCAATTTAACATAATCTATTTGACCATTCTTCTTGTTGCTGCTGCTTCTGGTCCCACAAACCTCTAGTGTGGTGCTATACACGTAAAAGAAGCTTCATTATGAAATACAAGAATGAATGAGTGAATAAATGCACAAACTGATGACCCACAGAAGCTCAACTGATTCATTCCCATTTTTAGGACTTATCTGGTTCCCTCTTCCCAAAGTTAGGGGACTCAGAAAATGCCATAGAAAACAGCAAGCTTCCCAGTCAATCACTGCCAAGATTCTCGGCTTGGCCAGGCCCAAAGTCAAGTCTTTGGTTTCAGCTTGCTATAGCATCACATGTTTTTCCTGGCCTGATCCCACTTCCAAGAGGCTCAGAAAGTGGAAAAGGAGCCACAGAACAGAAAGTGCTGGGCATAGTAACCCGAGGCCTTCTCCAGGATGGCGACACCTTCTAGGGATAGTGTCTGGGTCCTGCTTTTTAAAGTACAGGTGTGGCCCTCATCTGAGACAGCCCAGTCCAGCCCTTCTCCATGGGTGGCTAGGAAGGCCGGTGTGGGGCAGGCAGCAGAGAGACATCAGGAACCTTGGGCACAGGCTGTCCTGGAGGCTGCTTTATTTTTTTATTTTTTGAGATGGAGTCTTGCTCTTGTTGCCCAGGTTGGAGTGCAGTGGCACGATCTTGGCTCACTGCAACCTCCGCTCCCAGGTTCAGGTGATTCTCCTGCCTCAGCCTCCCGAGTAGTTGGGATTACAGGTGCCTGCCACCACACCCAGCTAATTTTTTGTATTTTTAGTTGAGATCGGATTTCACCATGTTGGCCAGGCTGGTCTCGAACTCCTGACCTCAGGTGATCCGCCCGCTTCAGCCTCCCAAAATGCTGGGATTACGGGCGTGAGCCACCGCGCCTGGCCTGGAGGCTGCTTTTATAGAGTTCTGGTCCTGGCAGTTTACATGAGTTCCTGTAATACAGCCCCAACCTTAGGAAAAAGTGAGTTTTGCCTTTGTGGCCCAGGAAAGCAGACGTGAATAGGCAGCCATGAGGCTGAGGGTAAGCTGGCACTGATTCTTCTACTTTCTCTTCTCTAATTCCTGTGCCAGGAAGGCTTCCTGTACACCAGTCATGAATTCTTCCTCTTTTCTATTTCCTTCCCCTTCCCATCCCAACCCCAAATCTCACATTAGTTGGGGGGTGAAAGGAAGAGTGGAATGAGCTGGCAGAGGAAAAGTATAAGCAGAAGAGTTTCTTCCTGTAAGGGCAGGTGGTGGGACTGGCTTTCTTTCTATCCCTACTATCTGCTAGAAGATGTGGGGCCCAGAGACTGTAATACGTTCAGCAAAGAGAAGTACAGCAAGAAGCAATTAAAGTAGATAGCTCCCAAATATGACTTTGCATCCATCCACGATTTCCTGTCCTGCTAGTTTTTTAATCCTGTCTCAGTCTCCCTCATGATCAGCAAGATTATGTGGTCGTTGATAAATTCAGTGGGGATTTCCTTGTTGAATGTGTCTGATGCTTTCATCTCTATGCAAGGGTCCTGTGGAGAAATTAGGGAGGAAGTCCACTGACTGAAATGTCCTTCTACAGGGACCCTATTATCTCACTTCAACTGGAGTCCTAGGCTAATAAAACCCATTGGTAAGTTAAACAAACCTTTCCTCTAGCTATGCCAAGTGTCTGCGACAGAAATCCTTCATGCCAGGGTTTTCCTCCTTGTCCAAGACTTAGAAAAAAGTTGTTTTCTCAGCTGCTTTGAAGCTCAGGAAGAGAGCCAGGGAGGCAAACAAACCCGTTAGTCTTGCATCAGATAATTCAACAGGCTTTTGATAACCCCAAAGTCTTCTGTCCCTTCCCAGGTTGAGCTGAACTCTCCAAGCCAAAGGACAGAAGGGCCGGAAATGCTCCAGACAGGAAGATCTGTGGCTGGAATGAGGCCATAGGATCAGGGGAGCTTGAAGTGTACCCAGTGATCCTCACAGGAATTCCCCATTGTGTTGCGAGAGCTGGAGGGAAAGGTGGCAGAGGTCCAACTCCCAGTCTGTATTTGGATCTTAGACTGATTAGAATCTGCTTCATCACTTGGAAAATCACTCTGCATGGAACACTGAAGCCTCAACACCAGCAGCTTTGCAGGATTATGCAGGGAGAGCAGAGAATGAGTTTAGCGGCATCTAAACTGCCTTCTCAAAATAGAAGAGCAAGATCTGTAGAAGTAATATAGTGTTGGAAAATGGCAGGATGGAAAAATGAACTGTATTTGAGCAGGCATGAATTTATTAATTTGTCTACATGTAGCCTACTTCCCAACTTTTTCTACAGAAATTAGGGGACATAAAGTAAGCTGATCTGAATCCCTAAAAAATAGAATATAAATAATAACATACAATACAATAATATAATCTATAAATAATATAATTCTAGACTCTGGGAAGAGTCTCTTAGGAAGCTTGACCCTGAGGTTATAAGATCCTATTTCCTCATAGAATATCATTATGCTCTTGTATAACACCTCTCTGGTGATCGTTTTCAAAATGTTTACCAATAATATAACACATCAGGTTCCCAAAGTATAAGAAAGTATTGCCTAGAAAACAGGCAGGGCTCCTTAAAGAAAACATTAATTTTTTGTGATCCGTAGGATATTAACTTAGTAAATTATGGAATAGTAAATAGTTCAGGGTCAGAATGACATTATGAGTTTACTGTTTTTTCCCCAACATTTTATTATGAAACTTTTCAAACATACAACAAAAGTGAAAGAATTTTATAATGAATACCCATAAACATATCAACTGGTTCTACCATTAACATTTTATTACTTGAACCCAGGAATTTGAGGTTGTAATGAGCTATGATTAGCTCTCCAGCCTGGGTTACAGACCAAGGCCCTGTCTCAAAAAACAGAAACAAGAACCAAAATAATTTTATTACACTTGTTTTTTATCACATATCTATTTATCTGTCAACCCATCTTATTTTTTGTTCTGGTTGTTATTACATTTCAAACTAAATTGCAAACATCAGTACACTTTTCTCTAACTGCTTTAGCACGCATATAATTAACTATAAGCTTAATATTTATTAATACAATTTAAAAACCATGTTGGTTTTTTTTTCAGTGAACTTTACATGTGGTTTGAAAGTGTTAGTAATTCTTCTTGAATTATACCACAATCAGAAAAAATTTGTCGACTACAAATATATGGTAGTATGCAAATTTATACAGTCAAAAATATGGGCCACCAATTCTTTCTACATTAATATCAGCTTTATTTAGGTATAATATACATGTAATAAAATTATTTTTTAACATAAGCATTTAAACTGTATATTTCCCTATAACCACTGCTTTATACCACATAAGCTTTGATATGTTGCATTTTTGTTTTCATTTGCATTCATTTCTAATTTCCCTTGTGATTTATTCTTTGACCTATTGCTTATTTAGGGGTGTGTCTGTGTGTGTCTGTGTTTTTAAATTCACACACAATTGAGAATTTCCAGATTTTCCTTTTGTTACTGATTATTGATTTCACCCCAGGGCTGGGCATGTTGGCTCACACCTATAATCCCAGCACGTTGGGAGGCCGAGGTGGGCAGATCACTTGAGGGTAGGAGTTCAAGACCAGCCTGGCCAACATGGCAAAACCCTGTCTCTACTAAACATACAAAAATTAGTTGGGTGTGGTGGTGCATGCTTGTAATCCCAGCTACTCAGGTGGCTGAAGCACAAGAATCGCTTGACTCTGGAAGGCAGAGGTTGCAGTGAACCAAGATCGTGCTACTGCACTCCAGTCTGGGTTACAGAGTGAGACTCTGTCTCAAAAAAATAATAATAAAATAAAAAAAAATTCATTCCATTGTGATTGGAGAAGTCTGTATGATTTCAATCTTTTAAATTTACTGAGGCTCAATTTGTAGTCTAATTTATACTTGAGAGGAACATGTATCTGCTGTTGTTTAGAGTGTTCTATAGATGCCTTTGAGGTCTACTTGGCATAGAGTGTTGAGTCTTCTATTTCTTTGTTGAACTTCTGTCTAGTTGTTCTATCCATTATTGAAAGTGGGGTATTGAACCCTCCAGCTATTATCATTGAATTTCTATTTCTCCCTTCAATTCTATTAGTTTTTGCTTCATGTATTTTGGGGCTCAGGTGTTAGGTACACATACATTTCTAGTTATGTCTTCCTGATGGAGCAATCCTTTTATAATTATAAAATCTCTCTTTTTTGTTTCCAGTAATGATTTTTGTCTTACAGTCCATTCTGTCTGATCGTAGCATAGCCATTTCAGCTTTCTTTACTGTTTGCATGACATATATTTTTCCATCTTTTTACTTTCAATCTATTTGTGTCTGACTCAAAGTGTGTCTCCTGTAGACAGCATATACTTGGATCATTTTAAAAAACTTTATTCTGCCAATCTCTGCCTTTTGGTTGGAGCATTTAATCAACTCACATGTAATGTAATTATTGATAAAGTAGGATATATGCCTGTCATTTCACTATTTGTTTTCTGTGTGTATCTCCTTTTTGTTCCTCTGTTTTGCCATTACTGTATTCTGCCATTGCTGCATTCTTTGTGTTAGGTATTTTTCTAGTATACAATTTTAACTCTCTTGTTGTTTCTTCCACTATGCATTTTTGAGTTATTTTCTTAGAGGCTGCCTTGAGGATTGTCATTAATATTTTAACTTAAAGCTAGTTCAGATTGATACCACCTTAATTTCAATTGTTTGCAAAAAATGTGCATCAATATAGCTCTATTCTCTTCCCCTCCCTTGTACTATTGTCATACAAATTACATCTTTATACATTATAAGCCCATCTACACAGCTTTAAAATTCTTGCTTTTTGCAGTTATCTTTCAAATCAGATGGCAGAGGAAAAGAATTACAAACAAAAATACATTCTATTGTCTTTCACATTTACCTATATATTTATCTTTACCAACACACTTTCTCTCTCTCTCTCTCTCTCTTTCATTTCTTGAGACAGAGTTTTGCTCTGTCATCCAGGCTGGAGTGCAGTGGCGTGATCTTGGCTCACTGCAACCTCTGCCTCCAAGGTTCATGCCATTCTCCTGCTTCAGTCTACCGAGTAGCTGGGACTACAGGCACCTGCCACCATGCCCAGCTATTTTTTTTTTTTTTTGTATGTTTAGTAGAGACAGGGTTTCATCATGTTAGCCAGGATGGTCTCAATATCCTGACCTCATGATCCACCCATCTTGGCCTCCCAAAGTGCTGGGATTACAGGCGTGAGCCACCACGCCCGGTCACACACTTTATTTTTTCATATGGATTAGAGTTAATCTCTAGTGTCCTTTCATTTCAGCCTGACAAATTCTTTTTAGTATTTTCTGTATGGCAGGTGTTTCTCTTAGATTTTGTTTTTTCTGGGAATGTCTTAATTTCTCCTTCATTTTTGAAGGATAGTATTGCTGGACATAGAATTCTGGATTGATAATCTTTTTCTTTCAACAGTTTGAATATGTTATTCAGTTACCTTCTGGCTTCTGTGGTTTCTGATGAGAAGTCAGTCAGTTAATTTTATTGAAGGTCCCTTATATATGAAACCACTTAGTAGTCCACTAATGACATGACAGATTTCCTTAAATGCTGTGAATCAGTAAATCAGCCTCTGTGTGTGTGTGTGTGTGTGTGTGTGTGTGTGTGTGTGTGTGTTTGGGGCATGCATTAAATACTCCATCAAGCCATATAACTCTGTTTCATTCTTCACTTCCTTCTTGCACATAGCCTCAAGGTCAGCTGGAAGTGAGAGCTTCAGGTTTTCTCAGCTCTTACAAAGCCCTGGGTATCTACATGGCCCTCTAGATTCCTTGGTGTATGTAGAAGCTTTATAAAACCCCGTGTAGCCATCTCATTCCCCCAGATTTTCCTTTTACATTTTTTGGTCAGCCTCTTGTTGACCCTACCTGGTAATGGAGCCTTGGGCAGCCATGATGGTAAGCAATTACCACTGACTGTTTTTGACAAACGCTCTGTGGGTAGTGCTGTTCACACAGAGCAAGTTCTGAGTCTAGGTCAAATAAAGACAAGCCCTGAGAATGGAGCTTTTTAGCATGCTGTTGGACAGGTCAAATAACAGCAATTCTCTGGGATGGGGTTTTTGAGGTACTCCAAACCTGTTCTATCCTCTCCAATGGCTGCTACCATGCTGGTTTTCAAAGATGCCACAAATAAAGGTTGTTGGTGTTCAAGGTTACTGTAGCACTGATGAAAGGAGAATAGAATTAGGGCAAGTTAAAATTCCACAAGTCTTGCTGTTCTTCCTGAGAGTCACTTGTTTTTCTTTCTCAAATAAACACTCCTCAGACTGTTGTGAGCCTTTATTTAATTTCCAGAATTCTGAAGAAGTTTATTTTAACAGTTTTTGTCAATGTTCTTGTTACTTTTATGGAGGTGTAGAGTTTGGGAGTGCCTTATTCCACTGTGCTGAAAATTGAGTCTCCTAAGCCAAAAGGTAAACATCCTGATTCAGTATCTGTCTTGGTTATCTCCCCCTATTCAATTTTGACTCCTCCTTTCTCTGTTTTAAAAGTTTTCACAGCACTAGACAACTGATTTTTTAAATCAACTTAATGCTTACACATAATTGAAAACAGCAAATGATGCCACTTTTGTATTATCTTTCAGCTCTTTAACTGAATCTGCCACCTATTATATTATTAATTTCCAGGTACTCTTCCTTGTCTTCTGACCAATTCTAATTCAGTGCTTCCTATTCTTGTTCTTATGTCATCTTTAACTATCTGAGGAAATGAATTATACTTTAAGTTTTCTTCTGAATCTCACATTATCTCTATTTTCTTTTCTCCTTGATATGAGAGTCATTTTCCAAAGTCTGGTGATCCTTGGTTTTCAATCATATTTAAAAATAAAATATTTTTATACTAAAAATAAAATTAAAAGCACCGTGTATACATACAACATTTGTAAATGGTGGGATCCACTGTAGAGCCAATAAATGGAGATATCTTCTCAGAGGTGGATTGATATTTACAAAAATGAGTCTTTCACTCTCTTGTTTGGTTGCTACATTCTAGAAGCAGGGCAGAGAAAGGGTCTGTAGACTTACCATCTGGCAGGCATAATCCCCTGTTTTAACAAAATGCCCATTTTTGTCCCATGCTTTGTCTGGAGTCCCAAGTCTGTCTCCAAAGATAAAATTTGGCTTTTATCCTGGGTTGGAGACTTGTCACTTAGCTTTCCGGGGTGAAAAAGGGGGTTCAGCTACTTCTTATAGTTCATATACAATTTTAAAGCAATCTGCTGTTTTTGTCTTTTCTGTCTTCTACGATATCTGGTTCTTCTAAGTCCTGAAGAAATCTCTCAAGTGTTCTACTGCTACACTACTTTGAAGGCACAAAAGTGTCTCTGTTCTTTCTTGCCAATCTTGTATCACTTCCTGTGATACAATCTTGTTCTATTATTTGCTGAAGCCTGTTGATATCTCAAAAAGATTCACACTTTCTTAGTCTTTTTGGATTAACTTAATTAGTTTATCACATGGAAATAATTTCAAATGAATCACGAGAAAGAATATACATATGTGATCAAACCTCCACATTAAAGTGGAGGCACTCTTTGTGAACTTTAGTTTTTCTATCTCCAATTAGGTTGTGATTTAGTAGCATTATCTTACTATCAGTTTGAGGGTTACACACATGCACACACATGTGGACACACACACCCCCATGTACATATGTATCAAATAGCTCTCCTCTTAAGGCTGCTCAATATAATTTTTTAGCTGTTATCAAATCAGGCTTATAAGGGGCTAAAAAAGGTGGCTTGGGGTCAAGTACAATCATCATTATTACAAAATATAACACACCTTAGATTTGGTCAAACATGGCCTCAAATCTTGGCTATATGATTTTGGGTACTCTAACCTCTTCAAGGCTTACTTTCCTCATCTCTAAAATGAACACAATAGCACTCATCTCACAGGCTTATTGTAAGGATTAAAGAGATGAAAGAAATTAGTGAAAAATGTGGCATATCACAGGAACCTGAGAAATATTAGTTTCTTTCCACTATGATGAGAGAATCTTATGGGGATAAGAAATGCAGAAAAGTTAGTAACTTGCCCCATTTTAAAGGCTAAAGATTAGTTCAATGGTCTGCCTTTCCTTGCTGTCCGTGTGAGAGTGCCTATGTGCATAAGGCTAATGTACAACTTCACACACAGGCTACAGAACTGCACATATTTCTAACCATTTCTAAAATTGTTAATGTTACCATTTGTTAACATTACCATTGGGGACTCTGAAGGAAGTGAGAATTGACTTTATCGTTAGTAAGTTCATCGCCATCAAATACTAAATTTAAATTTTATTTATTTATTTTTTTTTAAAAATCAAAAGTTAACATAAGTATCACCAATTTCAATTTTCAAATAAGTATGAACTGGTTTCATCATCATCTGAATTTGGAAACTTCAATCTAGCGCCAGTTAAAGCAAACAAATACTGTCACAGGAAATTTCAAGCAACAGAAATCCATTCCCTTTCTCTACCCTAAATCAGGAGTATTTAAATAACCAAAAAAACAAGATGCACAAGAGCTCTGTCCAGCTGTAAATGCTAAGCTCTGGATATCCGGTTAGGCAAGCCTGACTTCCCAGCACCATCCACAAGACCCATACGAAACAGAGCTGGGTCCTCCTGCCCAGGCCCACTAGAAAATGCAGCCGAGGCGAGGCGGCTCTGGCCTTCAAGGGTCACAGAAGGAAGACTGTGGCTGTGTGATTATTCTAGTAAAAAGATGCCAGGAACTCAGAGGGTGTGTCTTGAATTCTGAAGCACACATCCCTGTTACATCATGCTTGGGCCACACGGGACTTTCTTTAGTCTCACAGGAACCGATTCAAGGAAGGCAACATGTTTCTATGTAAAGAGGTTGAATTCTGGGCTCGACACATCCAAAAACAGCTGGTCAAATGGGACTGGTTTGTGTAATGTACCACATCCCTGGCCTTGCTCTGATGGGTGGAGGAACCAATACTAGTGAGAAATCAACATGCTCTTTCTTCAGAGCACGGTCAAATTAATTCTCTCTGTTACCGCAGCATTCTTACTATTTCCCCAAAGTCCTCCTCCAGCAAATGCAAGGGCAAAGGACAAGAAGAAAACACAAGACAGGATTTCAGATGAGTTGAAGGGTGTAACAGAGAAACAGCAGGGCACCCTTCCCGTCTTTTCCTTTAAGCACAAACTAAATCTAGTTTCAGTAAGATGGAGGAGACCTAGAACTTTATACAATAACTCTCTCCAGTCAGGTCAGGGTATAACCAGGAACCAGTCAGCTTCATCTTTTGTATTTTCAGTATTTTTAATGTGACTGTTTCTAAATCTTACACTATATATAACCATAGAATGACTCATTTACCAACTATTATAAGGGAATTAAGGTATCTTTAATTCATAGAAATAGGCTCACGGACTGAAATAATTCAAGAAATAGGTATGGGCACCAGAAGGATCTCAGAAAGAACTTGGTAAGAAGAGCTTGATAGCAACCAGACTGGATATATAAGGAGATTAACATTCTAAAATTCTTATTAGAATTAGAATCACTTGGTGGTGCTCAATCTGTGTCTCCAGGCAGTCTACCTACTTAACATACATACCACCAGGCTGAGCATTCTATAGAATGAGTGAATAGGCTATCTTGCCTGAAACACAGGGCCCTGAAGCTGAGAATACTGACCATCAAAGGAGGCCAAAACTGTCCAATATGAAGAATTCCCTGGGCTGAGAAGTCTGGACAGGGCCCTTGTGGGGTGCAGCATGGCCTGGCACTGAGCCCCCACAGTCAAGCTAAGAATGAACTCTGCTCAGAATCCTCAGGGGCCTTTTACAGTTTCATAATCCCATGTACCCTTCTTACTGTTAATGCTGACTTCACTACACTGTGAGACTATTTGCCAGTCCCAACAAACAATTGATTTTTCTCTCTTTCCCCATCGGTACACTATGAATATGGCTTTATGTTTTTCTGATTATATAAATACCACGAGTTCACCATAAACAAGTCAAGCAAAACTGAGAGTCATGAGGAATAAGGCAACCCAACCTCTTTCAGTGATTCTGAGTGAGAAAAACTATGTGAGGAACTACAGAACAGTGTGTGGGATCTAAGCTCCCTCTCTCCCCAAGGGCCTTTCAGAGGTGGAACAGGAGGCAAGTCCAGAAGATACAGTCTTTTAAAAAGTCCTGGGCAGGCATGGTGGCTCATGCCTATAATCCCAGCACTTTGGGAGGCCGAGGCCGGCGGATCACCTGAAGTCAGGAGTTCAAGACCAGCCTGGTCAACATGGCGAAACCCCGTCTCTACTATACAAAAATTCGCCAGGTGTGGTGGTGCACTTGGCAGGCTGAGGCAGGAGAAAAGTTTGAACCTGGGAAGTGGAGGTTGCAGTGAGCAGAGATTGTGCCATTGCACTCCAGTCTGGACAAGAGTGAAACTCCATCTCAAAAAAAAAAAAAAAAAAAAAAAAAAAAAAAAGGCCTAAGCTCTTTTTGGGCCTTTCTGATGTCAGCTTCATTCTGTCACTCCTCTGCTCCTATCCTACCAGGCAGGCAACTGCCTCCTGGAATGGCATACAGCAACCTTGGGCTTGGCCTAATTAGGAGGCATAACAATGGGAAAAGCCTCTCCTTTGTTCCCCTAGGGTACCCATCTTAAATAACTTTCCGTTTTTTCCCCTCCTTTCCAAGGAGTTAATCATGTTTTAGAAGTAAACTAGAGCTCTGCCTAATTACTATGGGACAGAAGCTTTTATCACAAAGACAAGAGCCCACATGAGTTTTCTTCAATATTCAGACCGAGCTCTTCTAATCACAAGGAGGAAGAATAAATTAGAGATAACTACCCTAATGACACTGTGGATTCCTGTATGCACAGGCAGGCAGATTCATCCCCAGGGGAGTCAGCCAGGACTCTAGGAGAAATGAGACACCGCAGAGGAAAAAAAAGGCAAGAGAAAAGAGAATGGAAACAAAACAAAAACAAAAACTAGGTTTAGCAATACAAGACCCTGGAGACCTCAGTCCTCCTCAGGCACAGCTGCAGGATCTCTGACTCTCAGGAGACACATGATGAAGGAGTGTGATCTTGGGGACAACTGGGGGGGATGGGCCTACAGGTGTCTCACTGTTCAGAACTTGATTTTTTATTTGGTGATTTGGAGCAGTTTTCTGAGCCATCTACCCCTTTAAAATCAGGATCTTAAGAAAAAGGCTCAATTAAGGTCGGCCTTACTAAAAGACATTTAAAAACAACTAGATTTAAAGATCAATTCAGTCCAGACCAGCATCTTTAAGGAGTCTTTGTAAAATGTTTACCATGCTCTTTGGGGTCCCTAGATAGGATTAGAGAAAGTTAATGATGGAGCAAATCACGGCTACAATATTGATGCACTAAGTTAGCAATTTCTGAAATGAAGCTATATTGCTACCTCTTTGGTTTGAATCAAAGTTTTGTTGTTTTTTTAAACAAATACTTTAGATTTTCCTGATATGAGTTTTTGAGGAACACAAAATTTCGTTCATTTTTATGTTATCCTCTTAACCACATTCCTGTGTATCCACACCATGAATACTATGCTGCCCAGAAAAACGGTTAGGAATATGTATATTTACATGAAAAATTATCCATAATGTGTGGATTATTTTTAAAGTAGGTTATATAACATTATACATGGTGAGTACATAAATATTTTGATATATGCATAGAAAAAGCCTAGAAGATTATATACCATTAGAGGATTTTCCCTCCTACTATATTGCTTGATTTTTTTTTCACAACTAGTATGCATTACTTTTTTGTTTTCCATTTCAGAATAAACAAACAAAAACATCCCCTCTCTTATACATGGAAAGTCAAGTTAAAGATAGAGTGTGTGCTCTGCCATTCTCCATCAGCAATCAAGCCAGGATATGCAATTCGGTGTCGCCAGAGATTTTCTGTTGAGCAGGCAAATTCTAGCTGGGTGCCACTGAAAGCAGACTATGCCAAAACGAAAATACAGGACCTAAAAAGGGCAGACACACTTGGAAATTATATAAAACCATATTTACAACAAGTATAAACAATGGCTACTCAGAACTGAATGATTTATTTAATGTTATATTAATTCAACAAATATTTACTGAGTACCTCCTGTGTTCCAAGTACTGAGTTAGACATTAGGGAAAGCAAAGATGAACATGATGATGTCACTGCCCATAAGAAGCTAAATGGCCCAGGTTTGAGGTAACCCAGAAAGCCTCGGGAATCCAGGAGATGACACGTGAAAAAACACTCGCTTTCTTGCTGAGGGTAAACTGTAGTCCACAACTTTGGTGGCTTACATGCCTGTACTTCCAGCTTTCTCAGATTAACCTGATCAATATATAAAAGAGATGTCCTGGTAGACCATATGGATCATATGTTCATGTAATCTTAAAGTGAGTTTTCTCTGTCAGACAAGTAAGACGCTTGTATATAATCCACCAGCTCTGCCCAGTAGGTTAGCACATTTTTCACTTCTTGAAGACCATCCTCAGCTCCCTATACTATCTACTTTCCAAAGCCTTCAGTAGGTCCTTCTCAATATGGGCCAACTGGCTGCTCCAGGCTCAGCCCTCACCTCTGCCCCTCCTGCTCAGTCTCAATTCAGACTTGCTGATCCAGCTAGATTTTAAAAATTATGTTTTATTCATATTTGCTTTTTCCAGAGCCTAACCTAGTACACAGTAGATGTTCAGTAAATATCAGCTTGCTAAATGACCACATTTCCAAAATTATTACTAATTTCATCTTAGTTACTTATTTGATGCCACTTTCAAACTGGAAAGAATATTTTACAGCTCATCATTAATGATTAAGGAAACTAACCCAGAAAAGGTTGTATTTTTGTTGTGGAAGCAATGACATCAAGGACTTTCATCAAGCTTAAAAGTGGTTTTTATTAAAAAAAAAAAGGTCATGGATAGAATGGCTAACTAAAACCCCAAAATGATTTTGTAATTGCTTTTAAGTCAGTATTTTTAACTTACTCTTCATCTGAAACTTTTCAAAGAGCCTTATAAGCCAGAAAAGCTGTTCAATGTAAGTTTCATGCTTTTTTTTTCTCTCTACTGTGGTGGAGGTGAATAATAAAAAGGCCAAAAGGAAACCAGAAAGACAAAGAGCAAATGCATAAGATGGAAGAGGAAAAGAAAAGGAATGGAATAATATAGAAACCAGGAAAGTAGGCCCGAGTAATCAGAAATTATCTCTACTTAATGGGGGAATAAACTCTTTAACTCAACGATACAGGTTCTCATTATTAGAATTTTCTGGTCCACAATTGTATGTAACTATGAGTATCTAATATGTGTATTATTATTATTATTATTATTATTATTGAGATGGAGTTTCACTCTTGTTGCCCAGGCTGGAGTGCAATGGTGCAATCCCGGCTCACCACAACCTCCGTCTCCTGGGTTCAAGTGATTCTCCTACCTCAGCCTTCCGAGTAGCTGGGATTACAGGCATGTGTCACCACGCCCAGCTAATTTTTATTTTTAGTAGAGACAGCTTTCTCCATGTTGGTCAGGCTGGTCTCGAACTCCTGACCGCAGGTGATCTGCCCGCCTCGGCCTCCTAAAGAGGTGGGATTACAGGCGTGAGCCACTGCACCCAGCTTAATATGTGTATTATTTAGTATTCTTTCTGTTGCTAGTAACAGAGATGTGATTGAGACCAAACAAAAAAGGGAATTTACTGGCTCACTTAACTGGAATGTTCAGGAGTAACTGACCTTAGGCAGAGTTGGATCCAGGGCCTCAGATGATGACCTCATAATCTCCCCTCCTTCCACCTGGAACATTCTCTCAATCTCTTTTGTTTTACTCTAGGTTGATTTATTGTCATTCTGAAGTGGGTTCCTTCATATGGTGGCAAAGACAGCCACAAGGAGCTCCAGGCTTATATCCTACCAATTTAGCAACTCTTACTGTTCAGCAAAATTTTGGGCTTACTCTATTCAGCTTAGCTTGGGTTAACCAACTATTGCAAACTAATCTCTGTAGAAAGGAAATGTGATCCTTCCATTGGTCAGACATGAACCCAGTGGGTACAATCAGCCCTAACTAGCAACATAGGCTGAAAAAAATTGAAGAGGCATGTTTCCTTACAGGAAAATCATGGTGTAGGTATGAGAGAAGGGGTAAGAGATCAAGGACAAGCAGAAATACCAGATGTCTATCACACTGTTTATGAGGCAAGACAAACTAGTAGCTACAAGTCACTTTAGAGTCTCTCTTCTACCATTTACTAGTTGTTTTAACTTCAGAGCACTTCATAATCTCCAGAGCCCATTTCTTCCATCTGTAAATTCAGGGCAGTAATACCCACTTCACAGTGTTATTGTAAAAACCTACCTCACAGCATATTGTAAAGATGATGTTTGTAAGGCTCTTATCATATGCCTGGCATAAAAATGGCAGCTGATAATGTTATTATCAGCATTCCCTGGAGCGGCTCTTATGGAAAGCACAGAGGATACAG
Source organism: Macaca thibetana thibetana (assembly GCF_024542745.1). NCBI lineage: Eukaryota > Metazoa > Chordata > Mammalia > Primates > Cercopithecidae > Macaca > Macaca thibetana. The sequence goes on from NC_065584.1 coordinate 39,237,447, forward strand.
TAGAAACGGATAGGAAAGAAAGTTGCATAGATGTAACTTAGATGTCAAACCATGATACGTAGCCTCACTTTTGAGTCCCCCAGAGTCTATTGGTTTAATCTTGGCACTTGAACAGAATCATTGTCTCCAATACCTTAAACCATTCTCAGTCCAACACCACATTTGTTTCCACTCTACTGTACAAGCCCTGTAGGACAGCTGATCCCTCTCATTCACCAAGTCAATCACTTTCTGTATACCTGCTCGTGACTTTAGAAAAGTCTTAATTATAGATTTCCCAATATAAGGATGATATGACTTGAAACTTGTCAAGACTCAGTTACAGTTTGAGGTGGGTTAACAATTAAGAATGCTAATTTTAATTATTTTAGTATCTGTGGCCCAATGTCATAGACTGAGGAAGGTGGGGTTCAGGAACGCCAATCAATCATAAGATGTATCTGCAGGATTATACCTTAAATTGGTGAACAATTATTAAGACCAACAACAACTAACAATTAACCTCTTTGGGATTGAGTTTCTTCATGTATAAAATGGGGATAATAGCACTTACCTTACAAAGATGTGATAATAAATGCATTATTATTAATACATGCATAGCACTTTAGTACTTGGCAAATGGTCAAGTACTTGATGAATGCTAGCTATTATTGTTACTGTTGTTGTTGTTGTTTTTAAATGAATTGGAAACCAGTAAATTAGTAATCTTATACAGAATCCTTTTTAAGTAAGAGATCTTTTCCTTCTGAAGGAAAGAAAGTTTAAGAGGTCTGGCCAATCCTACAGATTTACAGCCATGTGAAGCTAAGAAGGGAATTCTGCAGTCTTTTCCCCTAAATTTGTTGAAAGCCTTGTGGGCTAGCTCTTCAGCCTGCAAGCAGAGTGTGAATGTGGGAAGACATCCTGTAGTTCTAGTTTGCTTTTGGCATTGGGTTCCATAATGAGGGTCTCTGGACCTCATAAACAGTGCCATGAGAGGAAAAATTTGCCAAAGTTCAGTTGTATATCAAAGAAAGCCACAGAGCCAGAGAGCTCCCCGAGGACCCACACAGCTGCTTTGTCTACTGCCAAGCCATGGCTCTAATGCACGGATATGCCTGTGAGCCAAGAGCCAAAGCCACAAAGTTCCACCAGTTCATTTAGCCTTGGCATTTCAGTGTACTGAGGGATCTGTTATTTGGGTTGCTGTCTCATTGTTAAGGGGTAAAAACAGAAACATGCCCCCCCCATCACCAGAAAACTGGTTTACTAAAATCACCACCACTACCTCCACCCCATCCCAGCTCCTACTGTGAGAACAGTTCTACTGTCTTATGTGACAAAATACAGCAAATGCCAATTTTTCCCACTGGTGACCCCCGATCACTTTGTGGTCATTCTTTCCCATGGAGCTGACTTGGATGGGCCAGTTTCTACATCCCAGGGTAGGTGCAGCCCTGTGGCCAATGCCACCACTGCTGAGTCTATCTTAATCCCTATCTCTCTAAAATAAAACACTCTGGATGGTTTAATTTCCATTCCAATAGCTTTTCAAATTTTCCCTAAACCTCTTTCACCTCAAAACACACACACATACACACACACACACACACACACACACACACAAAATTCACAATTCTTTCCACCTGTGGAATTTGCTTATTTCCTCAAACAATGCCCCCTACTCCAGTGACAACTTTTCTTCCTGGAAGTCATGATGATTTGAGTTCTAGAAATGTCCCTGAATGGAGAGCTATGTAGAGGACTTTGCACAAGAGAATACTAAAGTTACAAATAGTAGCTTGTCATCTTTGGAGAAGTTTTATTTAAGTCAACAAATGCAAGCTGGGCATCTGCTCTGTGCCAGGAACTGTGCTGTGACTTGCAGCTGGCATAACAGGGAGGCAGTCAGCAGGTAACTGAACATAACACCATGCGCAATGAGAGTCCAGAGAACACCAGATCTTCATGGTGGTTGACAAGAATGTAAGAGATGGAATCATGAAGGCCATGCCATGGAGAACAGGCTGAAAAGTTCTAGGCACTAATACACACTTCAAAGTCATACTGGAAGCATACAAATATAAGTACATAATGCTTTATGAGTAAAGAAAAGGTACTTAGCACTACTATTTCTTATCCATGAATTCGGTTTGAATACTCAAAATTCATCCCTCACTAGAGAAGCTTTTATTCTTGAAAGCACAAATTTTTTTTTAACACAAATCTATGTTTTCACATAGGAAAATGCAGTCCTTGAGAAAATATGACTTATCCAAGGCTAGGCAAAGGTCAGCGTCCTGAAGGCTGAAGGTGGCCAAGCTGGGGCAGCTCTCAGAACTCCCACCTTCTGCATTACCATCAGACCACCCTGCCATAATAAAACCAACCCCATGTCTTGGTTTTGAGCATTTGAAAAATGGAAAGAAATGTGACATTTTCCATTTGAAAATGGAAAGAAATGTGAGAGGGAATCTTAGATTCCCTGGCTTTCTGATTACTTGCAAATCCACATAAGGCTCACATATCACCCTCCTCTCACTTTGTCAGCATCTGAATATTTTGGTCATCATGTGAGTGATGAAAACTTAAAAGCTACGTTGATATGTACAGCATGTGGAAAACCACTCCCAGGTTCTCCCTGCCCTGGAAGAGCCAGAGGCACATGCACACATTTCTTATACACCCAAACAGACCTATTCGTCCACTCGTGAACGCATTCAACATCATCAGACACTCGTTCAAAAAACAGCATGCTATGTGCTGACTTGATGGGAAGCCACAGGCTAAGTTCTCAGACCCTGGCCAAGAAGAGATGGGATCCAACCCATCCCTAGACCACAGGAAAAATACTTTCAACCACAGAGCTGGCCGCAAAATATTCTTTTTGTAGGAAACAAAATGTTTCCAGCCCTGGGATTTTCTTTTCTTTATTTTATTTTTTTTCAGTCCTTTCACTGTTATTGAGGAGGAAAGGCAAATGCTTAAGCAAGAGGCCAAGTAAACATCGAAAGAAACCAAAACCAGGGCTCCTTTGCTAGGAGAGTGGAACACAGGGTGAATGAGCAGTGCACTGGATGAGGCCCAGGCCTTGTGAAGCTTCAGGAGGAGTAACAACCCGGGCAATTCTTTAGGTGTTCACAGCCCCAGTTTCATCCCACTTCACTGCAGCTCCTCTTATTGACTAAGTGGGCTTGGGCAAGTTACTTAACTTTTCATAGCCTCCACTTCCTTAAGTGTTCAGTGTGAATAATAATAATCATCATCATAATATCATAGGTTAGCATAAAGAATAAATGTAACATACATAAAAGCTGCACAGGCTGGGTGTAGTGGCTCATGCCTGTAATCCCAGCACTTTGGGAGGCTGAGGCAGGCAGATCACGAGGTCAAGAGATCAAGACCATCCTGGCCAACAGGATGAAACCCCATCTCTACTAAAAATACAAAAATTAGCTGGGCGTGGTGGCACACACCTGTAGTCCCAACTACTCAGGAGGCTGAGATAGGAGAATCACTTGAACTCGAGAGGCAGAGCTTGCAGTGAGCTGAGATCGAGCCACTGTACACCAGCCTGGCGACAGAGCGAGACTCCGTCTCAAAAAAAAAAAAAAAAAAAAAAAAATGCTGCACAATGCCTACTACATAGTAGGCACTCAAGAAATTTGTTAAGGTAGTTTCAGTAACTCTCTCACATGCTGCTAGAGAACTATTTTCATGAACTGTTAGAACACAAAATTCCTTAGAGATTAATACTTTAGACCCCATATTTCATAAATAAGACAGTCCTAGAGAGAAAGTTTGTGACCAAATCATCCAGTCAGTAGTAAGCCCTGGGCTAGGACCCTGCAGACTGGATGCAAAGAGTAAAGAGAGTTAAAATAATTCACATCATAGAATATATTAATACTATGTGCTGTTGACTGGCCATGGATCTCAGACTTTGTGTCTTTAAGAATTGCCCAGCAATGTAGAAATGCAGATTTCTAGACCCACCCCCAAAGATGTTGATTTAGTCTGGGAAGTCCAGGAATCTGAATTTTTAACAAGCTCTGCAAGTGGATTCCAAGAGGTATTCTTCTGACCACCTGTCAAGAAGTATTACAAGAGGAAGTCATCAGCCAAATAAATAACTGAGCAGAGTGTTAGGGTTGTATCCTATGGTTTAGCACAAACAATGTGGCCAGCGCCCATTGATAATGAGACTTTTCCCACTGTACAAAATAGTAAGTGAGGTAGAGCATGGCATTGCTTCTTCTTCGTAGAACCAGAAAGTGAAATCATGTTCCAGATCATGCAATTCTCTTATAGAAGAGGAACCTATGACTCAGTCATTTGTCCAAGATCACATATCTAGAGACAGAATTAGAAGTTTACTTTAGAATAACATTATCTTTTTTGCAATGGAAAAATTTTTCCAGGTACCCACATATGAAGACAGTAGTTTATGTATGTATGTTATATACTAGAATCCATAAATTAATCTTAATCTCTGAAATAATTTAAAAATCATGATCTTCTCATGTTATTTCTGGTGCCGTGATTCACTTCATAGGTACCCTTGTAGGCTAATGAAGGAAACTTGGTCAGAAGAAAGAAGTAACAATGTCATACAAAGCTGAACACTTCAGAGACACAGAAACTGTAGTTATATTGTTGCACAATGACCTACTTCCTTTTCATTAAAATCCTGCTTTTTTCATATAAAACATATATCTGACCCCAAGGTCTACAAAGTTCTATGAGTCATCAAACAATTACATAAGTATCCTGCTTAGTGATTACTGTGTTAAAGCATTTGCGGACTTGCAAGACACATCCCAAATAAATAAATATTGGCTTAGATTCAAGTCCAATTCTCAAAAGGATGAGGTTTTAGCTGTTCCCTGTAGTATGAGAACAGGTAATAATCTCTTAGCAATTTCTGGAGTTTGATCCCCACAGACTAGAAATGATGGTTACTTTCTTTCTTTCTTTGTTTCTTTCTTTTTTTGAGATGGACTTTCACTCTTGTTGCCCAGGATGGAATGCAATGGCACGATCTCGCCTCACTGTAACCTCCGCCTCCCAGGTTCAAGCAATTCTCTCACCTCAGCCTCCCAAGTAGCTGGGATTACAGGCCTCTGCCACCATGCCCAACTAACTTTTGTATTTTTTAGTAGAGACGGGGATTCACCATGTTGGCCAGCCTGGTCTTGAACTCCTGACCTCAGGTGATCCACTCACCTTGGCCTCCCAAAGTGCTAGGATTACAAGCGTGAGCCACTGTGCCTGGCTGAAATGATGGTTACTTTCTACTCTTGGCCCAATGCTGAAGAATCTGAGAAGGCACAAGTATAGTTCTTCCACTTCTACTTTTCTTTGATGAATGCTTTCAGATAGCAATTATCTTCATCCCTCAACAGAGTTTGTTCTGAAATTTGTTGTGAAATGTGGGCAACATTGCAAAGTAAAAGCCACAGCCTGTTTGAAAAAGAATCAATAGTGTATTCCGCAGTTGGATAATGCCTATCCTCACAAAAAACTCAGAATGCTCCAATTCATTAAGTCAGTAACAACAGCCTTAGACAAGATTTATTATGATTTAGATCAATCTTACAACCATTATTACTAGCCAAATAAGGCCAAAAGAAGAGGGTTATAGAAGTCTCTTTACAGATTCTGAGGTGGAATCTGAATTAGAATCCAAATACATCACTAACCGCTTAATAATCCTTTCCCTCCTGGAGAGAGTTCTGGCCTTTGGAGCTGTTCTTCTGCTCCATGTCATTAGGGCATTCAGAGAATGCCAACTCCTCTTCTACGACATGAACCAATTAAAGGGTGGGAGCCTGCCATGCTTTCAACAGGGGAGGGGCAGGGTTTGGATGTGTGCATACAGACCCTGGAACATTTCAACACACCTCTTTTAGAGAAGGTTCTGTTGGTTTCAAACCCCCAACCCCCATGAGACATTATTTCCAGCCATTAAAATGTTTCCTGAGCTTAGATACATCTGGAAAGTTTTGGAAAATCCTACAGGAAGGAGGCTAGGCCAAAAGAGCTCCTTTTCTCATGCCATTCAGGAAGTACAGCACAAATGTTTGCCCTTCCAGGCAGTCCAGGCCGGGAGCCCAACTCTCAGGGATGGAGAAGCATGGTAGACAGAAGAGTCCTTTAGGGGAACAGAGTCAATGGAGAAGAGATTGGGGGTCTTATATTAATCATGTACCAACCAGGGAGCTTATGTAGACCTGTATCTGTCAAGGTCCATCAGTAAAACAGGACTTACTCTGGTAGTTCAAGAGAGAGCATTTAATTTGGGGAATTAGTTACAAATGTCTTCGAAGAACTGAAATGAAAATAGGGGACAATGAGTCAACCTAGAGATTAGTAACAACAAGAAGCTACCACCATCCCCAGGGCTGGAGGAAACAAGGACGAGGTGCTGTTACTAGGGCCCAGAGGCTGAAGCTGCCCAACTAGAGTTGGGACAGCAAAGGGATTGTGGAGAGGAACTAATGTCACTGCCTGGGACACCACTGGAAGCAGGGCAGAGGAATGAGTGTGTGAGTGTGTGTGTGTATGTGTGTGTACAAAAATACATGGCTTCTCTTATACTTCTGCCCTTCAACCTTACTCTCCAAACTAACCAGACTCAATGGAAAGGGAGACTGAGAAATGCAAATTGTAAGGGTCAGTTCCCTGTGGTATCAAGTAGAACAGGGGAAGAGCAGGGAGTGGGTCTGAGAGCAAACAGTCTATTGACTGGCATGACCCACTAAGGCGATGATTCCTGATTCCTCATTTGTAGATGTGGGTCTTTCAGAAAACTTCGAAGCCTGAACTGGTATTTCTGCAAATTAGCTACTGATGCCACACCCCTGGACTTTACATTTGCTAGAATTCAGTGGAGAGGGAGACATAGCTTTCTATAGGGCCCTCTCCTCCCTGAGCTCAGGGGCTTTACTGAAAATAGTTTGCACCTTCCCTTTTCATTTTCCCCACATTCTGATAACCATTGTCTCTATATGGAAGCCAGGGATCCAAAATAAGGAAATTACATTGAGAGTGGAGATGGCATGATGGGCTGTAAACAGTGGTGGGAAGCAGGGGAAGAGAAAATGTTGACTAAAGATTCTGTGTAATTATAAGAAATCATTTCTGATCTCCAACCTAATTCTTGATGGCAGTCATTGAGGCCTGGATGGAAGAATGGAAGCAGCCATACACTGTCCACGTATGCAGGAAACAATGCATGTTCCAAGCAGGGCCAGCTCTTGTCTCCCTCCCAGGCCTCCTTTTTCTCCTTTACCAACCTGTTTCAGTGAGTAAAACCTCATCCACTCACTCATTTGCCTCAGGAACCACCCCCTTCCCACACCCTTCCAGATCTCCTCTTTGTGCTTAAATGCTGTGGATCCTGCCTCCTAACCATCTCATAACTCTTCCCTCTTTTCCCTTTCAATATCCACTGTCTTGGTTCAGGCCCTCATTTCTTTGCATCTTATTTCAAATCCCTCCAAATCTGTATGGAAAACTCTTGCCAAAGGGAGACTTGGAAGGTACAAATCTGATGTCACAGCCTTGTCACAGTTCCTTAGTGGGGCTTCTGAAAGCCTGCAGGACTGAGTCCGGTTTGTGTCTCCTTTCCTTACTTTATCTTTAACTACATACAGACCCCGTCCTCCCCGATCCCTACCCATTGTATAGACACATACCCTCCCCTGTAGCACTAAAGAAGGACCATTTGTAGTTCCTGCCTCAGAGCCTTTGTTCAAACATCTTCCTCGGTCTCCTACCTCATCTATCAAGCAAATACCAATGTACCTTTCAAGTTCTGTCTCCAGTATCACATCCTCTTCTGAATCCTTCTCTGGCCATCACTTCCTTGTGAGTGTTCTGACCATCCCAACAACTCTGGCTACACCATCTTCTTCCACAATTCCCTCAATTCCTTCTTGTATTTATTTGCCTGTATGCTTCCCCCTATTGACACTAGGTATTCTCCTCTACTACTATGGCTCTTCAGAGCAGGGAACTGAGCTTTATTTGACTTAATTTTCCCAGCTTTTGGCACACATATGTACCCAGAAAAGATATGAAGGATGAAAAAATGAGGCAGGAATGAAGGGAAAGGGGAGGTGTTCAACATAAAGAACACTTAGTTGTCTTGTCTAGATGAAAATAGAAGAGTTACATTCTACAAAGCTAGCGTCATCCTGAAATCAAAATCTGGCAAAGACACAATGAAAAAAGAAAACGTCAGGCCGTGATGAACACATATGTAAAAATCCTCAACAAAATAGTAGGAAACCAAATCCAGCAGTACATAAAAAAGTTAATTCACCACGATCAAGTAAGCTTCATTCCTGAGGTGCAAGGTTGGTTCAACATATGCAAATCAATATTTATGATTCACCACATAAACAGAATTAAAGAGAAAAACCACATGGTCATCTCAACAGATGCAGAAGCAGCTTCTGATAAAATCCATATTCCTGCCTGGAAAAATCCTCAACAAATTAGGCATAAAAGTAACATACCTCAAAATAATTAGAGTCATCTATAACCAACCCACAGCCAACATCACACTGAATGGGCAAAAGCTAGAAGCATTCTCCTTAAAAACAGGAATAAGACAAAGATGCCCACCCACACCACTCCTATTCAACATAGCACTGGAAGTCCTAGCCAGAGCAGTCAGACAAGAGAAAGAAATAATAGGGATCCAAATAAGAAAACAATAAGTCAAATTATCCCTCTTCACTGACAATATGATAATATACTGAGAAAACCCTAAAGACTCCACTAAAGCCTCCTACAACTGACAAATGACTTCAGTAAGTTTCAGGATACAGAATCAATGTATGGAAAATTAGTAGCATTCCTATACATCAATAATGTTCAAGCTCAGAGCCAAATCAAGAACACAATCCCATTTACAGTAGTCACAACAACAAAAAACACCTAGGAATACATCAAACTAGGGAAGTGAAATATCTCAACAAGGAGAACTACAAGTAACTGCTAAAAGAAATTAGAGAGGATCCCCCCCAAAACCACATTCCATGTTCATGGATTAGAATAATCAATATCGTTAAAATGGCCATACTGTGCAAAGAAACCTACAGATTCAACACTATTCCTATCAAACTACCAACATCATTATCCACAGAATTACAAAAAACTGTTCTAAAACTCATATGGAACCAAAAAACAGCCTGAATAGCCAAAGCAATCCTAAGCAGAAATAACAAGGCCAGAGGCATCACATTACCTGACTTTAAACTATACTATAATGCTACTGTAACCCAAACGCCATGCTATTGCTACAAAAATAGACACACAGACCAATGGAACAGAATAGAGAACCCAGAAATAAAGCTGCACACCTACAGTCATCTGATCTTCAACAAAGTTGAGAAAAATAAGCAATAGAGAAAAGACTCCCTAGTCAATACGTGGTGCTGGGATAGCTGGCTAGCCCTATGCAGAAGAATAAAACTAGACCTCTACATTTTACCATATACAAAAATTAACTCAAGGTGGATTACATACTTAAATGTAGGCCCTCAAACTATAAGAATCCTAGAAGAAAATCTAGGAAATACCATTCTGATGTTGGCCTTGAGAAAGAATTTGTGACTAAGTCCTCAAAAGCAATTGGAACAAAACCAAAAATTGACAAACAAAACCTAATAAAGAGCTTCTGCACAGCAAAAGAAACTAACAACAGAGTAAACAGACAACCTACAGAATTGGAGAAAATATTTACAAACTATGCATCTGACAAAGGTCTAATATCCAGAATCTATACGGAACTTAAACAATTCAGCAAGCAAAAAATAAACCCCATTAAAAAATGGGCAAAATACATGAACAGACAGTTCCCAAAAGAAGACATACAAGTAGTCAACAAACATATGAAAAAATGCTCAACATTACTAATCATCAGAGAAATGTAAATCAAAACCACAATGAGATACCATCTCACACCAGTCAGAATGGCTTTATTAAAAAGTTGAAAAGCAACAGATGCTGGTGAGGCTGTGAAGAAAAGAAAACGCTTATACACTATTGGTGGGAATGTAGATAGTTCAGCCACTGTAGAAAGCAGTTTGGAGGTTTTGCAAAGAACTTAAAAAATTTCATTTGACTTAGCAATCCCATTGCTGGGTATATATACCCAAAGGAAAATAAATTGTTCTACCAAAAAAAAAAAAAAAAAAAACCCACATGTACTTGTATGTTCATTGCAGCACTATCCACAATAGTAAAGACATGGAATCAACCTAGGTGCCCATCAATAGTGGATGGATAAAGAAAATGTGCTACATATACAGCCATAAAAAAGAACGAAATCATATCCTTTGCAGCAACATAGATGCAGCTGGAGGCCATTATCTTAAGTGAATTAACATCGGAACAGAAAACCAAATACCACATGTTCTCACTTATAAGTGGGAGCTAAGCACAGGGTACCCATGGACATAAAGATGAGAATAATAGACCCTGGGAACTAGATGGGGAAGAGGAGGATGGGGGAAAGGGTTTAAAACAATACCTGAGGGGTACTATGCTTACTACCTGGGTGGTGGGATTATTTGCACCTCAAACTTCAGCATCTCATAACATACCCATGTAACAAACCTGCACATGTGTTCCTGAATCTAAAATAAAAGTTGAAATTATATTTTAAAAATTGTAAACTTGGCCAGGCGTGGTGGCTCAAGCCTGTAATCCCAGCACTTTGGGAGGCTGAGATGGGCGGATCACGAGGTCAGGAGATTGAGACCATCCTGGCTAACCTGGTGAAACCCCATCTCTACTAAAAAATACAAAAAACTAGCCGGGCGAGGTGGCAGGTGCCTGTAGTCCCAGCTACTCAGGAGGCTGAGGCAGGAGAATGGCATGAACCCAGGAGGCGGAGCTTGCAGTGAGCTGAGATCCGGCCACTGCACTCCAGCCTAGGCAACAGAGCAAGACTCCATCTCAAAAAAAAAAAAAAAAAAAAAAAAAAAAAAAAAAAAAAATTGTAAACTTATCCCAAAGAGATATCTGCACCCCCACGTTCCTTGTAGCATTATTTACAATAGCCAAGGAATGGAAACAATCTAAAGGTGTATCAACAAATAAATGGATACAGAAAATGTGGTAGATATATAAAATGGAATATTTTTCAACCTTAAAAAACAAGAAAATCCTGCCATATGCAACATGGATGAACCTGGGGGACATTATGCTAAGTGACATAAGCCAGTCATAGAAAAACAAATATCATATAAGTCCACTTATGAGGTGTCTAAAATAGTCAAAAAGATAGAAACAGAGCAGAATGATGATTTCCAGGGATTGGGAGAAGTGGAAAATTGGGAGTTTTCTTTCAGTGGATACACCGTTTCAGTTACGCAATGTGAACAAGTTCCAGACATCTGCTGTATGACAATGTGCATACAGTTAATATGGTATTGTGTTCTTAGACTGTTTGTCAAAAGGGTAGATCTCGTGTTAAGTGGTCGTATCACAATAAAAAATAAAAATTAAAAAAAATTTCAAATGCAAAAAAAATTGGAAGAGTTAGAAGAGGATTGTGTCTGTGGCTAGAGTACACACAAAGGATTATTATTACAATTACAGTCTCTAGAAGATTTATTACTAAAGATTTTAAGCTGTAATACATACTGTCTTAGTCCATATTGTGCTGCTATAACTGAATACCACAGACTGGGTAATTTATAATGAACAGAAATTTATTTCTCATAGTCCTGTATGCTGGAAAATCCAAGACTGAGAAGCCATCATCTTGCCATGGCCTTTTTGCTGCATCATCCCATGGTGGAAGGGCAAAGAGAAGGTGAAGGAGAGACAAAAGGGGGACAAACTCAAATTTTTATAAGGAACTCACTCCCGTGATAACAAACTCACTTTCACAATAACAGCATTAATCCATTCATGACAGATGAGCTCTTATGGCCTAAATCAATTCTTAAAGATCCCACCTCTTAATACTATCACAATGGTCATTAAGTTTCCAACACATGTATTTTTTGGGACATGTTCAAACCATAGCATTCTGGCCCCAGCCCCCTACATTCATGTCCTTCTCACATACAAATACATTTATTCCATCCCAGTAGCCCCAAAGTGTTAACTCATTCTAGCATCAACTTAAAAGTCCAAAGTCCAGAGTCTCATCTAAATCATTTATGAGTGATACTCAAGGCATGATACATCCTAAAGCAAATTCCCCGTTAGTTGTGAGCCTATAAAATTAAACAAATTATGTGCCTCCAAAATACAATGATAGGAAAGGCTTAGGACAGACATTCCCATTCCAAAAGGGAGAAATAAAAAAGAAGAAAGGAGTAACCGATTCCAAGTTAGTCCAAAACTCAACAGGGAAAACAACCTCAAATAAGGCTCCAGAATAACCTCCTTTTACTCCATTTCTACCTTCCGTACAAACTAGGGCAGGGGTTGTACCCAGAAGACCTTGGGAAGCTCCAACCCCATGGCTTTGCTAGTCTCAGCCCTCACAGCAGCTCTTATGGGTTAGTCTTGCTCCTGCAGCTGTCCAAGGCTGGGGCTGCACATTGGTTGCTCTGCAGTTCTGGAGTCTCAGGTGACCCTGCCATGACAGCTATACTAGGTGTAGAGGGGACTCTCTGTGGCAGCTGCAAGCCCACAGTTCCAGTGAGCATTGCCCTAGTTGGGGCTCTCTGCCACGGCTCTGCCCCTGTGATAAGTTTCTGCCTGGGTGCCCAGGCTATCCAATATATCCTTTGAAATCTAGGTGGAGGCTCCCATGGCCTAAGAGCTCATACGTTCTGCATGCCTGCAAAATTAGCACTATGTGGGCACCACCAAGGCTTACTACTTGTGCCTTCTAGAGTGGCAACATGAGTCACACCTGGGCCTGCTTGAGCTATGACTGGGTGGCAGAGAAATGCCCCTCTGGGATGCAGAAGGCAGAGTCCTGAGATGGCCCTGGAAAGTCAGCCTGTGGATGGTACTCTGGGTCTGTCCCTGGAAACCATCTGCCCTCCTAGAGCTCTAGGATTGTGATGGGAGGGGAAGCCTCAAAAATCTCCAAAATCCCCTCAGGGTCATTCTCCCATTGCCTTGATGAATAGCATCTGGCTTTCTTCTATTGATACTAATCTCCTTATCAAATGGTTGCTTAGCCACACATTGCCTCTCCGGAAAATGCTCTCTTTCTTTCTCTACCACACAACCAGGCTGAGAATCCTTCAGATCCCTTTTAATTATAGATTCCATCTTTAAATTATTTCTCTATTTTCTCATTTTACTGTATGCAGTTAAAAGAAGCCACACAGGTTCTTCAATGTTTTGCTTTAAAATTTCTTCTACCAGATGTCCTAGTTCATTGCTCTTAAATTCTGCTTTTCATAAAGCTTCAAGGCATGGATGCAATTCAACCAAGTTGTTTGTCACTTCATAACAATCATGGCCTTTACTTCAGTTTCCAATAAGATATTCATCTTTTCTATCTGATACCTCATCAAAATGGCCTTTACTGGGCCGGGTGTGTGGCTCACGCCTGTAATCCTAACACTTTGGGAGGCCAAGGCGGGCGGATCATCTGAGGTCGGGAGTTCTAAACAAGCCTGACCAACACAGAGAAACCCCTTCTCTACTAAAAAAAAAAAAAAAAAAAAAAAAAAATTAGCCAGGTGTGGTGGCAGGTGCCTGTAATCCCAGCTACTCGGGAGGCTGAGGTGGGAGAATCACTTGAGCCTGGGAGGCGGAGGTTGCGGTGAGCTGAGATTGTGCCGTTGCACTCCAGCCCAAGCAACAAGAGTGAAACTCCGTCACAAAAAAAAAAGGGGGGGGAAAAAAAGAGTGGCCTTTACTGTCTATATCTCTACTAACATTCTGATCACAATCATTTATGTAATCTCTAAGAAGTTTCAGATTCTCTTCCTCCGAGTCCTCCAGAATTACTGTTAATGCTCCATTTATAGCAATCTAGGCTTTTGTTAGCTTGCTACTCCAAATTCTTCCAGTCTTTACCCATCACCCAATACCAAAGCCCCTTCCATATTTTCAGGTATTTATTATAACAACCACCACACTCCTTGTACCAATTTTCTGTCTTAGTCCATTTTGTCTTGCTATAACCGAATACCACAGACTAGCTAATTTACAATGAACAGAAATTTATTTTTTACAGTTCTGGAGGCTGAAAAGTCCAAAATCAAGGGGCCAGCATCTGGTGAGGGCTTTCTTGCTGCATCATTGCATGGTGGAAGGGCAAAGAGAGGGTGACAGAGAGACAAATGGGGGCTGAACTTGTGTTCTTATAAAGAACCTACTCCCGCAATAACAAACTCACTTCTCTTGTTAATGGCATGAATCCATTCATGAGAGCAGGGACCTCATGGGCTGATCGCCTCTTAAAGGTCCTACCTTTTAATAGTTTACAATGGCCATTAAGTAAACTACTACTTAACATATGCTTTTTTGGGGACACATTCAAACCACAGTATATACCTTTTCTTGAGGAAAAATACTAGATTATTAGGATATGAAAAAAAGTGACCAAGGTGTCATAGTGACTACATAGTCACTCATCCAACTTATCTCAGTGGGTTTTCTCTGAAAATAGTTGGCCTTTAAACAACCACAACATGTAACAAGATTCCCTACACAGAAGGGTCCTAGAGACTACTGTTTAATTCAAACTGAGATTATAGGTATAGGCCAGGTGCTGTGGCTCATGCCTGTAATCTCAGCCCTTTGGATGACTGAGGCAGGAGGATTGCATGAAACCAGGAGTTCAAGCCCAGTCTGGGCAACACAGCAAGACCCCATCTCTACATAAAATTATAAAAATAGCCAGGTGGGTGGTATGTACCTGTAGTCCCAGCTACTTGGGAGGCTAAGGTGGAAGAATTGCTTGAACTCAGGAATTCAAGACCGCAATGAGCTATGATCATGCCACTGTACTCCAGCCTGGGCGACACAGCAAGACCCTGTCTCTAAGGAAAAAAAGAGATTACAGGTGGTTCCTGAGAAGGACTGGCCTCCTCAAGTCAAAGGGATCAAATGCTGACAGACTCAGCAGAGCCAGTTACAGGGATCTTGGAGTCATGGGAATCTTTGAGCAAATCTACATGAGAAAAGCAGGGAGGATGATATAAAAAGGCAAAGCTAGTGTCAGAATGGAGTCACAAGTAGCAAAGAGAGATCAGTCACAAAGAAGAGCCTAACATTCCAATGCAGGTCAGTATGGAACAGTATATCTGGAGAGAACACTGTATAAATAGTTACAAATAAGAGAGAACAGGTTGGTATAGGCATAGCTGTTGAAGGGTTAGAAGCCATCCTGGAGCCACCAAATCTTTTTATTATAAAGAGGCACCAGTAAAAACAAAACAAAACAAACAAACAAAAACCATAGTACTACTAGAGGGTTTTCCCATTTTACTAGACATTGACGGAATCTTCATAAGGATGCTGGGATAATACTTTCAGAGAAGAATAGACAACTGAGAAAGGATTTAAAGATAAACCGTGAAATGGATTACTGTGTGGAAAAATGACTTTGCAAGGAAAAAATGAAGAAATAGATATCATTTATATGTCATTCTGTATCATCCATGAGGGAAGGGAGGTATCTATGGGATGCGCCACTATACCTCCTGGACCCTTAGGTTCTCACTGGAGGACAGAGATGAGCACAGGTCCATCCCCATCGTGGGCAAGATGCCACAGAGACTTCTCTTTCTTCTTTGACAATAAATGACAGAACATTGAAGCCAAACCCAGAGCACAGAAAAGGCACTGGCTGGAAAGACTAGTACTTGGAACAGAGAGGAAGAGCTAGAACTTCCCCTGATTGAATGGTGAGATTCAGAAGACCATGTCCTGTAGAGTTCATTCTTCCTGAAAAGTGTTCTGTTGTCACACAGAGCCACACGGTTATAAGGAAATAACTAATCATTACAAAACGGAGATTGAAAAAGCTCTCTCGAGGCAATGGATCATTCCACTCTTTGAAGGGGTATTCCACCAAGTATAAGCACACCACAGGGGTTGAAAAAAATTGTTCTGCAATTAATTCCAAGTAACATGCATGAATAATCTTACATGAACATGGTACTCAGTGTAGAATAAAGGTTAAGAACCTAGGGATGTAAAAGAGGGAGTGTATGTATGTGATGGGGGAGGGAGAGGCAAAGGAAAAGGAAAGTTCTGGCTTTGCCCCTTAGAAGCCATGTGATTTAGAGAAAAATTTGCAAACTCTATAAATTTCAGTGTGCTCCAACTGTAAAGTATATCTAGTAATACCCACCTCACAGAGTTGTTGTGAGGCTTGAAAAAGAAAATGCCCACAAAGCACTCAGCAGAATAATTGACACAAAGTACACTCTCAATAAACGGATGAATAGACTCAGTAAAGCAACCAGAGAGCCAGGGCCGCCGGGGCTTTGGGTGGATTGTTTTCAATCCCTCCCAGACATACCAGTGCCTCAACTCTAATTCTCTAAGGTTTGTAAAAGATGTGCCTCTTTCTGGAGTTTGACACTCAGAGAATTCTGTTAGAGAATCACAGATCATAATCCCAGCTCAATCTTTCATCACCAATTCTGAGTTGAGGATTCAGAAAATCGGCAGTGGGATACAACCATGGGAGCTGGGCTCTCCAAAGGTGTTCTCAAAATCATGGTCCCTTTGGTAACAATAAAATGAGAGTCCAACAGTCAAGCACACACAGTCTTTGTCTGAGATGCAAGAACTCTTACGCTCTGCCAAGGTAAAAAGAGAAACTTCCAGAAAGAGACTCTCGGTGAAAAGAAAACCTTGGCTTCCAGCATTCTAAGACAGTTGCCAGGAGCCACTGGCTTATTTAAAAATCCAGGGAAGCTTGGGGGTAGGGAGGGGACAACAAGGTAAGGTGAAGATTAAGGGAAGGAAGGAGTGAGTGACTTATGTCAACTTTGCAGTAACTGAAAATTCCAAATTATTTTCAGTGGCAGAAATCAGGAAAGCTCAATGATCTGTATTACATTTGAAAATTAATCACCCATCAGATAATGTGTAGCATATCATAAAATGTTATGGTAACATAATCAGACTAATATAAATTCAAACAGAATGCTAGACTTATTTGATCCATTTCTCCTCAAACCTCCACAATGTCAACCTTTCGTCTTCTTCCCATTCCTCTACCCCTACCTTTTTTTTTTTTTTTTGAGATGGAGTCTCACCCTGTCACCCAGGCTGGAGTACAGTGGCGCGATTCTCAGCTCGCTGCAACTTCCACCTCCTGGGTTCAAGCAGTTCCCTGCTTCAGCCTCCCGAGTAGCTGGGATTACAGGCGTTTGCCACCACATCCAGCTCAGTTTTGTATTTTTAGTAGAGATGGGGGTTTCACCATCTTGGCCAGGCTGGGCTCGAACTCCTGACCTCATGATCTACCCACCTCGGTCTCCCAAAGTGTAGGGATTACAGGCGTAAGCCACCGCACCCAGCCTCCTCTACTCCTAATTTTATAAGCTATTAAGAATTTGGAAGGGCCTGAGGCCCCCCCACTCCACTCATGGCACCCATCAGTGACATCAAGAAAGGACTTGAAATGAAAACTAGCATTGTACCATGCTGTGCACCTCCCAGCCACAGCTACCCCAGGAGAGAAGCAGAGGCCACAGGCACAGGTGGAGTAGCATCTCACAGCAGGGATGCTCCCCCAGCAACAGCAGCCAGAAGACCAATGCTCCAGGCTGGCCCTGCTTTGGCCACATGGGTGACAAGCTTTCAAATCTCACACACACAGGCAGAGGAAGGGGCATTTCAGAATCACAGGCATATGCCAGGAGTATTTCAAAGCCAAAAAGTGCCTAGAGCAAGAGAAAAAAAGCAAGAAGAAGCTCCTCATCTCCTTGCTTTTATATTCCTGCCCCAGGGTGGGAGGTGCCATTCTAATATATAACTCAGAAAGTTTTACAGGTAAACCAAATGACATTCTAGGTCTAATCATTGTTTGGGAAAAGTCAGAGAGGAAGATAATAAAGATCATTCATTGCAACCCAGCAGAATCATCACCAAGTCAAGGCCTCCTTTTCCAGAACCTCATTTTATTCCTAAATTAAAACAGTGACAACTGTCAGAGGCGTTTGAACCAGAGCGACTCCATCTTGAAAACGAGCTGGAAAAATAAGGCTGAGACCTATTGGTCTGTATTCCCAGGAGGTTAGGCATTCCAAGGCACAGGATGAGATAGGAGGTCAGAACAAGATACAGGTCACAAAGACCTTGCTGATAAAGCAGGTTTGCGGTACAGAAGTTGGCCAAAGCCCACCAAATCCAAGATGACAATGAACGTGATCTCTGGTGTCCTCACTGCTCATTATATGCTAATTATAATGCATTAGCATGTTAAAAGACACTCCCACCAACATAGTGACAGTTTACAAATGCCATGACAACATCAGGAAGTTACTGTATATGGTCTAAAAAGGGGAAGAACCTCAGTTCTGGGAATTGCCCACCTCTTTACAGGAAAACTCATGAATAATCCACCTCTTGTTTAGCATATAATTAAAAAATAACCATAAAAACAGCGAACCAGCAGCCCTTGGGGTTGCTCTGCCATGGAGTAGCCATACTTCATTCCTTTACTTTCTTAATAAACTTGCTTTCACTTTACTCTATGAACTCTGGCACAAAGTAGACTCTTTATGGACTCACCCCAAATTCTTTCTTGCATGAGGTCCAAGAACCCTCTCTTGGGGTCTGGATGGGGATCCCTTTCCAGTAACACAACCACCACCTTACATCTCAGAGAACATGGTACAGGAAAAAGAACTGAAGGTCTGGAACTATACAAACTTGGTTTCAAATATTGATGCTATCACTGAATACGAGTTACTTATGTTATTAGCTAAGTTCCTCTATTTGTAAAAATAGAGATGATCAGATCTATGCTGAAGGGTTATTAGAGGAATTGATGGAAATAAAACACAAAGGGTCAAAAATGATCCCTGCAAACTCATAGGTACTCAGTAAAGGCAAACTCCCTTGCATCACTAGAAAATAAAGAGGAATTTAAATTAGTATTACCTGGTGCACAGGAACCAAGCAAGGATGCTGTCCATTACAAGTATGGGACCCTGGGATGGCAGGAAATGGGTTCCCACACAGGCTGCTGCCTGCCCTCAGCCTCTCTTCCTCCCTCTATCCTGCCCTGCTTTTTCAAAATAAAGATTGATTGATTCAAAAATGTGATAACCAAAAAGCTTCTCCCATGCTCGTAAGATCAGACAAAGTTGGTTCTCCCATTGCACACCTTTAGTCTATGAAGATGGGGACTAGGAAGCCAGGATTTAAGGGGGGCCGTCCGTGAGCACAAATGGTCATCTGTATGAGAGCGGTAGCATAGCTAGCCTTGTGGCATATGTTGTCTATAAGGAAAGTCACTTGACTGAGGAGTTCATGCTCACCGTGAAGTTTAACTTGTAAAAAGTCACATATTCATATTTGGGCTCAAGAATTTAAAAGATAACTTTTATCTTGTAATTGATTGCAATGTGGGGTGAGATGGTGCTTAAATTTTTTTTTTCCTGCACAGTTCTTTAGGATTTCTTTACGAACCACTGAAAGTCATGAGAGATATAAACATATCACCTGCAAACCCAATAATCTGATTGGGTTTGTGGACTTTTTTGCCTAGAATCTTTCTACTAAAAGTCACCAGAGTAAAGTGAAATAGCAACACATTCAGAATTGAAAGAATTGAATTTCTGTTCCATTTCTGCTACTTACTAGTTGTGTGACCCTGAATAAATCAGTTAATATCAATTGCTTACTGCCATCTGTAAAACAAAGGGGCTAGAATGGAGTATGAGACTGAAGAACACCATGTAAGAATCACCCGAAGTGCTTTTGCTATAAACCGCAATCCCAGGCTTGCCACCACCCTCACTGAATCCAGCACTGGGGATGGGGCCTGGGATCTTCATCGTTCACAAACACCTGGGATTTTTAAATTCACTGTACTTGAGACTCACTGGAGAAGATGATCTCTGGACTGTATCTCAGATGGGCACTGTCATATTCTAAATGCTTTTTGTTCTAGTGAAAGTGCTGATTCATTTGTAAATCAGTTCATAATTTAGGCCGTTGTTGAACCCTTTTTTCCTTTTTCCTTTCCCTAGCCAATGAGGTTGCTCATTTTCTTCTCGCTCACAGCTAACCAGCTAAGGCTAAAATACAACATCCTGTCCAATCTTCATTCTCAAATGAGCCAAATAAATTTCAAGGTCCTTGACTTTCAGGGCAGCACCTTGTCCAAGAGATCTCATAGCTGTTTCCCATGTTGTTTTCCAACTGAAAATATTTTTCTTCCCAAGCCAGACAACAGGGTCTTCCATTTGGTTCCAAAGCCCTGTGTCTCTTCCACTTCCTGCAACTGCTCAGATTTCTCTAGAAATCTCTTACCCAGGTATTTGGCCTAGTTTACTTAGCAAGTTAGAGCAGGGAGGGTCATTGCACAAGGGATTTTGGTACCAGACAAACAGTATATAAAAATAAAATAAGTCAGAGCTGGAGGAGAATAACAGAGGTGATAAAATGCTAGTGAAATGAGTGGCTCATTAAAGGGTAAACCATGGACATGCTCTGTAAGAGGACCAGTCATTTGTCCCCATGATGCTCAGAGTTCATGCGCCTCGAAGAGAGAAGTAAGGACATGTGCTAAAGTCTGCCATAAAAAGAAATGTTTTCAGTTTAAATATGTTAATACATGTATTCTTTCTTCTAGATATGTCCTTTCTACTTTTTGGTGTTAAAGTGCCTTTACCTTTTTGAAATGGTGGTAACAGCTAATTTGATAACTCTATTCGATAAAAAAATGATGTTTAAAACATCATGGTGGTTCTCTCACCCTTGTTTTGTTTTTATTTTATTTGGCTCAAAATCTCCTAGGAAAGACTGACTCTCCCCCTCAGCAAAGGTACATGGTCTATCGTGGTCAAAGCATGGGAAAGGCAACCCTCCATCTGCAGCGTGGGAGTCATTGTACCTGTGTATTTTCCGCTGGCAATTTCCAATGGAACCCTCTTAAGAGAAAGTTCTCTCTACTTGGGCTCATTCAGAAATAGTGATTTCTTGGATATACTGACTTTTTTCAAAGGGATCCCCACGGTTTGCTTGTTTGTTTGTTTGCAGGTCGTAGGAAAGATACAGGTATTCTTATCTCAGATGTGAAGATGGAAATAGGAGATGTCCACTTGGGTCCTTGACTTCAGGGCCCTTTCTCAGTGTGTTGCCCTTTCTTGGTCCCTGCACTGTGAGTAGCACCTCGCTGTATTCATTCACTGGGACCGCACACTTTCCGTAGGATTGCCTCACATTTTAATACATTTGCCTAGTGCCTACTGCCAATACTTTGCCTGAAAAAAAGGGATTCTTTTAACATCACCATTCTGGGTTCCCCTTTTATTCATTTCCCCAATCCACTCAATACCTGTTAGAGCACTTCTGTTGGAAGAGTGTGGGCAGGGGCTTGGATTTCACACTTGAGCAGCTCTGGAAAGGGAGGGGACATTTATACCCAAGACAATGTACCTGACTGGATTTTATGTTCCCTTTGCTATTTCTGCAGATATTTATGCTTAAAAAGAGTTTTTGCTACCCCTGCAGCACAGCCGAACTTCTCCTCTGGCAGAATCTAGTCACACACACACACATACTCACATAATTCTCCTTGCCTAGAAACAGCAGATGAGCTGGAGTAGAAAACAAGAGAACAAGTACAATGACCGGGACCCATGCTACCAAGGGAGAGAGGTTCCTTTTGAGTTAGGGCAACTAAGCCTGAATCCTTCTTAGGAGGAATCTAAGAGTAGGGAGATACACAACTATGACTTATATCAGGTAAAACATCATCCTCAATATCTTTCTTTGGGTGAATATGAATATAAGCCTGACATGCTGCCCCAAATCTACCCTTCGGCTTATCTGGGAAAAGAATGTATCAACTTTTCTTTAGTTATTCAGTCTTGCATTAAGCCTGTCCAACCACAGAGAGGAGAAGTTAAGACTTGTAGAAGATAGCAACAAAGATTTCCTAGCCTCACACCAAAGTCCTCATGCTATCTGGTCCCTGAAAGCAGCTGCAGAACCCTTCTCTCCCTCAGCCTGGGTCTGTGTTTAGGGTTCTGGCTTGCTTACACAAAGGCTATCCCATAAGATTCCAAGGGAAGCCTGACTCCCATCCTCCCATAGACTCCAGCAGGCTGGTTCTACAAAAAGTATTCCTATGTTCAGTATTCTTACAGTATTTCTATTTAGGTATGTGCTTATAATTGTTGAGGTTTGATGCTAACCTTTTAAACCGACAATTACTAACATTTTAAAGGAATGGTTAAACTGTAAAACTCAATTTCTATACGGAAGAATGATTCTAAATAAGCAGTCCTTCGTCCTTCAGACTGGGTTCACGCGTAGCTACATGGAGCGTGTTTCTTTTTCTTGCTTTCTCTCTGTCTTTCAAAATAAATGTATCTACTGTATAAGTGTCAAGCACTGCCCTTACATTTGAGGGTACGCAGATAAATTCAGTCACAGACCTCAAGGGGCTCATAATTCAGGGCTCAGAAGTCTAAGAATAGAGACAAGGGCCAGGTGCAAGTGTGGGCCAGAGGGAAGAGGGATGGATCACAGCTGGTGTCAGGGAAGTCTTCACTGTGATGATATTTGAGTCTTTGAAAATATAAAATGGACACTGAGAATCCTATCACCAGAAAGGAAACACTGAATATTTGCAAGATGCAAAGCAATACTTCCAAGATGCAACACTTCTAAGATGCAAAACTGGGACTTTGAGAAAAGCCTACAGATTCAAGTGTGGATCAGCAGCTTGAGTGATATTAGTTCTGTCAACAATTTACTAGGTACTTTAGGCTCGCCCCTCAAGCGTCCCATAATTTCAGGGTGCCTCCTAAATAGAAATGAAAATATTATTAGAAAGTTCGTTTAAATAAACCTCCTATATAAAAAAAAGACTTCTTTCCAATTTGTTGAAATAAGAGAGTCATAATATTTATTTCATCAAGGGGGTGTGAGGCTTAGTCAGGATTCATTTACTTCATTACTCCTTCTAGGGCACTTGAAAATTTATATAATCCCATTTGTGGTTTGTCAGACCAGACTTCATGAGGATTTGAGGAGAAATTGTATAAATGTGAATGTTTTTATCGAGTTTTTCTCTTCCTTCTTTCAAGTATAACTAGCCTTACTCTAGCTTTTCCAACCCTCCACTCCTCTCTGCATGCTCTGCCTCATTAATCGCTACAGAACCTTCCTTAGTGGCGGGACCCCCCATCTCCTCTACACTTACTTCATTCACTGTGCTCTTACTGCAAGTCCGGTTTGCATGCTTATCTGTTTCCTCAAGTAGACTGTGAACAACCAGAGGGTATCAACCATCTCTTACCTGTTTTTTTTTTTCTTTTTTTTTTGAATCTCCAGCACAACTAGTTACACAGTGACTAGCAGAGAAGAGGTGATTAAATAAAGGTTTGTTAAGTGAATGAGCGCCCAAACCCTCTGCTCTTGTTACAAGACAAAACCCAGCCTGTGCTCTCTGACGATGCAGCCTATCCTCCTGTTCTTCAGCTGCAGCTCACTCTACCCCAGGACTTCCCCTTTCTGACTACCTGAATTTTATCCATTATTTAAGGCAGAGGTTCCCAACCTTGGCTGCACATTAGAATCACATGGGAGAGCTTTACAAATAAAATAAACACGGATGCTCAGCTCTACTGGCAGAGATTTTGATTTAACTGGTCAGGGTGGGGCACTGGCATTGGTATAAATGCTCCTGTGATGAGCCTTAAGTGCAGCCAGGTTTGAGAACCACTGATTTTTTTCTTTTTCTTTTTTTTTTTTTGAGACAGAGTCTTGCTCTGTCACCTAGGCTTGAGTGCAGTGGTGCAATCTCTACTCACTGTAACCTTTGCCTCCTGGGTTCAAGCGATTCCCTTACCTCAGCCTCCTGAGTAGCTGGGACTACAGGTATGCGCCATCATGGCAGGCTATGTTTTTTTTTTTTTTTGTATTTTTAGTAGAGATGGGGTTTTACCATGTTGGTCAGGCTGGTCTTGAACTCCTGATCTCAGATGATTCACCCACCTCAGCCTCCCAAAAGTGCTGCGATTACAGGCATGAGCCACTGCGTCCTGCCGAGAATCACTAATTTTAAGGTAATACTCAAGTCTCACCTTTTCCTGAAAAGACTTAATATGTCTCTGATGATGTTACCTTCCTTTGGATTCAAAGCAATTACTGTTTTAACCACCCATTAGACAACAAATCAAACACTGCCTTGTGGCAGTGCCTCAGTATTGGTTTGTTTGGGCCTCGAGAGCAGGAACTAGTCTTTACTTCTTTATATGCCCATGCCATGCACAGGGTAGACCAAATCATATTTTCGATGGTTTAAAACAACAACAACTACAAAAAGTAGGAGAGGCCATTTTAATTCTACTCTAAGAACATGTCTTTGGTAAGAATAAAAATGTTGTAAAAAGGGTGGGGCAGGACTGAAGCAGAGTAGGAAAAGAGTAAATAAAAGTCAAATGGAAAAAAAGCTAAATTAGTCCAAAAGAAAATGTTTTCCAGCTTCTTAAGAGAGTTTTTGCAAACACTGAAGCAGAATAAGCAAGAGAATTAACTTGGCTTGTGGCCCTGATAAGGAGATTTCTTTCTTGGTTCTAAAATTTTGCAAAGTTTCCAGGGTGTAAAGAAAATAATCAGCCAGGGAGGACTCCTTCCCTCGGACGACACAATTCAGTTCTTGGGTTAATCGGCTTGAAGGTCTGCTCAGCTTGACCTGACCCCCTTCCAGGACTGTGATCTGAAACTAAGCCTCACATTCAAGAGCCCTGGTGTAGAGCTCAATGTCATAGAAACGGGATAAAACATAATCCTCATCCCATAACCTTGATCCCTGGGTGTAGTGGCCTCTGCTAGGGCATTGAAAAAAAAAACCTAAAAATCAAAAAACTATACCTGTTATCTTCTCTAAGTGGCTGGTGTCCCAGAGGTCTAACTACCCTAGAATGATCCAGGCACGTTCTGCTACTAAATGGTGTTATAAGGAAGTACTACTTGGTGCAATTACCTTAAATGTTAGCTTTAAAGTACTGTTTTGTGCACATATCCCAGAAAAGGCTTAGCTTCATACGGCTTCTATAGTTTTTCATAAAAAAAAAAAAACCACAGGGAAGACTCAGGGAATCACGAAGCACACCCTCTGCTAAGGCAAGATAAGGTCACCAGACAGAGACACGTTTTCTGTATCAAACTTTATTCCAGTTATTAGGTCACAGGTTTAACAACTGGTCCCCAAAGGCATGCATATTTCTATCGATTAATTAAATGTATGTTCTTTGCCTGGGTTGGCCATTTTAACACTGGCCATGTTTTATATTAATTGTTTGAAAACATGATTCCAAGGCATCTTATTGCTTCGTAATGATAGTAACAAGTTGTCTTTTGTAAATTAAGATAACATGACTGACCCATCTAATGGGATGTGAGTTGATGAACTGTCACTGATCCATCCACACTTTGCTCCTGGTTCTCCTTATGACCACTGGCCTGCGTTTGACCTTGTCAGCCAAAAGCCAAGAGCCACCAACATCCTCCAGTCACCAAAGAAACATAAAAAAATAGCATTTGTTCTACCAGCTACTTCCTGTTGACACTGACTGGTTAATTTATTAAAACAAAAGAAAAAGTAAAATATGGCTCTGACTTCTTTATTCACTTATAAATTCTAACTGGAATTAGTAAAACTAGGATTTAGGAGCCTTGATTTCATGATACCATATATAATAGACGAAGTCATAAACTCCGTGTGTAACAGTAAGAATGGCTTCTAAAATCTAAAATCTAAAGCAGAGACAAACTACAAATTTTGAAGGAGTGGGATCAAGGATCCATGAAAATGAATGAGTCAACACTGATTCACGAGGAATTTTGCTTCCTCTGATAAAGTTTACATAGGCGTGTTTGACAATCCTTAATGATATCCCTGAAAGGTGCAACACAGCTATTTAGCATGATTTACTACCAAAGGCCATTAGATTCTCCAGGAATATTTTGGAATGTGTTCCACTAAAAAGAGAAATAATAGCTTCAGAACCTGGGATACCAGACTCATCAGGGAAAAGGTACCATTGACGTAATGAGTAGTCCAGGGCCTGAAAACTCAAGAATGTTTCCCTGAATAGAAACAAGCAACTCTATCTTCTCAGGCATGGCTGACTTGATCACCAAGCTGGAATATTATTTACATAGTCCAAGGCAAACCAAGAAGAATTCTCTGGTTTCTAACCAAGGGCATTTGGAAAATTATGTCTAGAACAGGCAATAGCTGATGCCTGTTTTTGATGATTCCTGCTTCCTTGGAAAAGAGCCAGTTTACCTAATGCAGGTAAAGGCAACAACAACTTTTCTGCCATTTTCTCCAGAAAGGATCACCAGAGTGACATTTCATGCCTCTGTGTCTAAATAGCCTGGATTTGATATATATTTAGCAAGGTGGGCAAATCTGGCTTCTGAATTCTGTCCTATCCAAAAAATCAAAATAATCACCCATCTTCTTCTTCCTCCTGCTTTTAGGAGAAACTAGATTGAATCTGGTCACACAGCAGGATACAACTGAGGTTAGTCATCAGGAAAAAGACATTTTTTTATTGTGAAACATTTTACCAAAGCTTTACCAAAGAAGTCAGACAGTGGTGTCCTTTTCTTTGGAATGAAGAATGAAGAGAGAAGACTTAAAAGGAGGTAGAAGGTAAACTTTCTGGATGTAAGGGAAGGATTCTCACTTTTGGCCAGTATAGAAACCACAAATAGGGAACTCTGAGACGGTGATCAACTATTTGGAGGTCTTTCTAGCATCATTCAGTACTTTACACTACAGGCGTATGCATTAATGCAAAAGTACCTATTGTCTGGGGAGTAGTTTATTCACTTGGCAGCATCTGTTGGCCTAAGATTTTCAAGGTACACATACTCCAAGAAAAAGCATCATCATTATTTAATTCATATGCAAATTATCTAATCCTCAACAAATACATTCTAAGTGAAATTATCATTTAGAGATAGAGAATTGGATACCCTTAGAGACGTGGTCCTTGGTCACTTACAAATATCAGAGAAATGCTGACTTTGTGGGAATCAATTCTTACATATTTTCCTGTGTGTGACTTGTCTCCCCACTTTATTATAACTGCTGTTGGGACAAGCAGAAATGCTGGTTTCTTTATGTCCTACTAGCCAGTGCTGGCCCAGGACAGACAATGTGGCCAGCATTTTCAGAAGATGCTCAGATTGCTCAGTACATCTCATTCTCCAACCTTCATAGTCAGAGAATACTGTCAAAGCACTCACCTGTCTTCTCTCTGAATCAAGGTACTGGAGGATCAGCCGGGTATTCACACTGTGACTCCAGGTATTTCCTAGTGCGGCTATCACACAGCTGGATCCAGAAGTGCCTGAAATGAAATGGTAAAAGCATGCTTTCAGATGCCCTTTCTTGAGATGGCATTTCACATGAAGTTCAGACATTACTCATTGCCCAGAGAGCACTTGGAGGCTCAGTTCATTACCACAGAACTTGAGGAATTAGTGAAGTAGGACAGGGGTTAAGGAATATGAGACAACAAACCAGCAGGGGTTTCCTTCAGCCTGGGTGAAAGTGACCACTACTGGGCCAAATAATAACAGAGTTATATATCAAAAAGAGGTTGCATTGCAAGACAGCTCAGAGCCATTGCTACTAGTAAATGTAGCCATTCAATATCAAAGGCATAATGCTACTCCACAGAGTAAGAACCAGTTATGAAATAGTCTTAGTTTAATGGAGTTGTTAGACATTTTTAGCTTGACAAGAGTCTTAACTCAATTTTCCTTATCAATATAGAAATGGTGGCATATACATATAAAATTCCCTTGTCCTCCCACCCCTTGTATACACACACCCAAAAAAGGAATCTGGAAGATCTCAAAATTTCATAGGTAATCTGTTTTAGACATCCCTATTCCAAGAAAAACATTCCTTTACCTTCTAAGACTTTCCTATAAGGAGGAGGGTCTGAAGTAAACTTTATCTGAGTTCCTAGCCTCCTCCAAGTTGCATCTTACATCTCCAAAGCTTTGCTGACCCTTCTTGACATCACCATGAGAAAACCCTTTCTGCTCCCTACCTCCTCCTTCCCCCTTGAAGGCAAGCCAACAAGTCCTGCTGTATAGAAGCCAGCTCCCACTATCATGTCTAGCACATCCCATGGCCTCCTCTGAACCCCTGTGCCCTGTGCCCGAGGGCTCTTCTGAACCCACTTTGGCCCTGGGCCATGACAGGAATCCTAACCTTAGGAGGGCACAGTTGGGCATTTAGTGTGCCTTGTAGCCTCCAGATATGATCTTTTTTCTATGAGGAGACTACATACAGGTTGAAGTCCACTGAATTAGTTAAAACAAAATGAGGTCTTGAGTGTGTCATCTGTTGCCCCCTTACTGCATCATCTGATTTGTATGCCTCAGTGTGGAGTATTGGTCTTTTGTTTCCAGGGCAAACACCTTCCAGGGTGGTCTACTAACTGCACATGGCCTTAAGCACCTGGGCCCAAATGCTACAATAGACAAATGTAGTTCAGTGGTTCTTGGCTGGAGGGTGGTTTAAAGTGTTCGCAGTGTTACTGGCATCTAGAGGGTAGAGGCTGGTGATGCTGCTAACCATTTTATAATGCTTAGGACAGCATCCTACAACAAAGAATTATCCAGCCCAAAATATAGCAGTGCTGAAGTTGAGAACCCCAGGGTCAGATAACACCAACCATATATATATATTTCCTGGTTCAAGCAGGAACAGGAATGAATGAGATGGAAATCAATAACCAAGGTCTCAACAAGCCTGGGGATATCAGATTGAAGGAGAATTCAGGGTAAGAAAGAATAAAATTTGGGGTAACCTCAGTTCATCATGCACACAGTTCAAAATATGCACAAATTATTGTGAACACAAATAATCTAGATTGTTCCGATCTGATCACATCATTCCCCTACTTAAAACACCTTCAGTAGTCCTTCATGCCTGAGATTAAATACTGTCTCCTGAACAATGCACGCTGAGCACTTTGTCAGCTGCCTCTGCATCTCTCTCTGGCTTCACCTCTCTCAGCCCCCTCACTGGATGGTCTCCCATGACCTCCTGACTTCCCTGGCCTCATCCTCCTTGACCTCTTGTCAGCAGTTGATAAAGCTTCCCCCTTCCTTGGCATCCAATCTACTGGCCTCTTCTGCTTCTCCTTTTACCATGTTGATTACTCCTTTCCTTTCTCTGCCTTTGTTTTCTCTTTCTTCTTAGTTGTGGGTGGACCTTAGGGAGTGGGGCATGACCACATTTTTTCTTGTCTAATACCAAATGCTTTCAGTGTCCAGGAAAATAATGTACATTAGTAAAGAGGCCAGGTGCTTGCATATTAACATGTAGAAATTCTTTACCCACACTAAGAGAGACAGTCTTTACCATTTTTCTTGAAATTCACAACCCTCTCCGTCTGACTTTTTACTTTCCCTTTTTTGATAGAAATAGACTTATAGAAAAATATTTTCTACTATAAGAAAACCAACACTGCAAGGGCAATAGCAACTACATTTGCATTTTAGAAAAACAGCTCTATTGAGATAATTTGCTATCATACATCCTCTGATTTCAAGTGGCTTTTGCTATATTCACAGAGATGTTCAGCCATCACCACCATTAACTGTAGAACATTTCATCCCCCTAAAAAGAAATCCCACACCCACTGGCCACCAGTTCCCAACACCCCATTCCCTGCCTACCTCCAGCTCTTGGCAACTATTAACCTATTTTTTCTTTTTCTCTATAGATTTAGTAACTGACTTTCAATTAAAGCCTTAGGAGATGAGGGGAAGTGGTGAGTACTGTGGTGAGTTCGAGAATTCATCCAGGATCTCAAGGGGGCAGTCTCTGTTCAGCTCTAGCTGTTGTTGTCATGTGGCAATGTGAGTTCATAGTTAGTCACATCTTATTTATTTATTTATTTTAAAATTGTAAAAAAACTTTTACAATCACATCTTTTGATTTTTAAAAATCATAGTGATATGATTTTTTAATTGTGCTAACATCAAAGTACAATTTTGATTTTTAAAACGGAAGCCAGAAATCAACGCTTTAAGTATAATTTCCTGATTTTAAAATGTTGGTTTAATATGTATACTTCTAAAAACACACAAATAAACATGTTTTTGAGCCAGATATGCCTCATTCCCATCAAGCCTGCAGTGTCTGCTCTACATGGCATGGCTCCACTTTGAAAAGGATGAGAGCCCGTTCCACAAGGTGGATGGTTTCTACGCCTTTGTCTCAACCTTTGGCTTGTCTCAACACTTGTCTTCCATTTTTAACCACAAGAACGGCAAGCCTACATCATAAATTTTAGCACTGCAGATTCAGTATCATCGAAACAAGCTCATATTTTCCCATATAAATCTACTCCTCCATCTCTGTTCCTTCCTTTGACCCTCCAGTTAATCTGGTTTAAAACCTCAGCTCCATTTTTAAAATGTTTCCTTCTCTCCTGCTTCTTCTCACTTGCAATGAATTGAGAGGTGTTACTGATTTAACTGTAAAATCCTACCTATATCCATCCATTCATTTCTCCTACCTCACCCTTAGATCCATTCCTAACTCTCCATTCCTCCTAACTCAACCTTAGACCCACATTAGCTTTCACCTGGTGTGACTGCTTTAGTTGCCTATTGTCCATGTTGCTGTCACTTTCTCCCTATTAAAGCCATCCTCTGTTTTACTACTTGATTAACCTCCTCCAAGCACACACCTAAGCATACCACCCTCCCATTTACAACCATCATGCTCAAAAACTTTCAGTGGCTCCCAAGTGCCTTCAGAGAATTCTAAATTCCTAACACTGGCATTCAAGAACTTTCTACCCTGTGCCCACCTGCCCTTCCAGACTTCTTCCCCCTGCTCCATTTCCCACATCTGTGTTCCTACTTAATCACTTATTTCCCATGCCCCTCCCTCATCTGGAACTCCCCTATGTTCACATGTCCCAAATCTACTCTGCCTTCAATGCTACTTGCTATGTGCCAATTTCTCTAATCTTCACAGAAATAATGTCTTCCTCCTGTAAACTTCTATAATACTTTATTTTACTGTCTCACATTACAATCATTTTCTACCTGTGGTATATTATTTGTGTGTTTTTCTTATCATCTTTAATACAGAGTCATGCTCTGCATAATGATGTTTCAGCAAATGACAGACTGCAAATATGACAGTGGCCCCATCACATTATCATGCAGCTGATAAATTCCTATCACTTAGTGATGTCACAGCACTGGTAACATCATAGCACAATGCATACTCGCATGCTTGTGGTGATGATTGGTAAATAAACCTACTGTGATGTCAGCTGTATAAAAGTACAGCACTTACAATTATGTATAGTACATAATACTTGATCTTACTAGAGTATATGTATTTACTATACTTTTAATCAATATTTTAGAGTCTATTCTACTTTTAATAACCAGTTTAGTAAATATAAAAACCAGTTATATAGCTACTATACTTTTATGTATTTACTATATTTTTATTGTATCTATATTTATGTATTTACTATATATACTTTTATGTAGTTTATGTATTTACTATACTTTTAATTATGATTTTAGAGTATATTCTACTTATTTTTGAAAGTTAACTGTAAAACAGCTTCAGGCAGATCCTTCAAGAGGTATTGCAGAAGAAGGCATTGTTATCATAGGAGATGACAGTTTTATGTGAGTTATTGCCCCTGAAGACTTTCCAGTGAGACAAGATGTGGGGGTGAAAGACAGTGATATTGATGATATTGATCCTGTGTAGTCCTAGGCTAATGTGTGTGTCTGTGTCTTAATTTTTACCAAAAAAGTTTAAAAAGGTAAAAAAACCTCAAAAACAGAAACAAGCTTATAGAATAAGGATATAAAGAAAATGTTTTTGAACAGCTATGCAATGTTTATATTTCAGTTATGTTATTAAAAGATCAAAAAGTTAAAAAAATTAAAAAATTAATAAAGTAAAAAAGTGATAGTAATCAAAGGTTATTACTAAAGAAAGAAAAATGCCTCCATCAATGAATGTAGCCTAAGGATACGGGGTTTATGAAGTCTACAGTGGTGTACAGCAGTGTCTTAGGGCTTCACGTTCACTCATCACGAGGTGCACTCACCAACAGACCCAGAGCAACTCCACTCCTATAAGCTCCAGTCATAGTAAGTGCCCTACACAGGTGTATCATTTTTCATCCTTTTACCATTTTTATTGTACCTTTTCTGTTTAGATGTGTTTAGATACACAAATACTTACTATTGGGTTCCAATTGCCTATAGTATTCAGTACAGCAACATGCTGAATGGGTCTGTAGACTAGGAGCAATGGGCTATACCATATATCCTGGGTTTGTAGTAGGCTATTCCATCTCAGTTTGTGTAAATACATTCTATGGTGTTCACACAATGTCAAAATTGCTTAATGATGCATTTCTCAGAACCCATCTCCATTGTTAAGTGACATATGACTATATATTACAAAGAGGCCAAACCCACGTCTGATATATGTCAGCATGCCTGAGTTAACACAAGGTCTGAGACACAGAGCAGGCTTATAAACACTAAGTGACTAATTAAAAAGTTATTTCCACTAAATTTTGAATCATATTATATCCTTGTTTTGGCAGCAGGTTTACATCCTTAATTCTATCTTGCTTAGCTAAAATTAATAGGTTTACATTTTTCAAGTAAACTCTAAAAGTTAGTTGCTTAGATGCCTGCTAAGTGATGGGATGAAAGGAGGCTGAGCTCTAAAGTGTGTCAAGAAAAAGCTACATGTGAGTAATTAGGAGTCGCTAGTTAAGTGCGCCAACATTTTCTTTTTTGGTGATAAACTGTAGGAGCTTCTCAGGTCTATAGGAAGACACAGGATGTCTTCAGAGATTGAAGCCACATTTGGGCCAGGAGCAACTATTTAAAGGACTCCACGTTGCTAAACCAATAAGAATAGTATAAAAAAGTACCCATGTATTTGGTTGTTTTCTGGACAGGTAAACCCAAGTCTTAAGTAAGGGCCATGAGTACAGATGACCACAGAAAAGTTTCCAAAGGAAACCCTGAGTGAGCAAGCTTGACTGTAGTCTACTATAGACTTCAAAAATATCCATTTGTATTTTTAGGAGCGCTTACAAACATTAATCCACCATAAAAGTAATAACAGCAAGGCCTTGAAAGTTAATGATAATGAAAGGCAATTTTTAAATTTTTTTTTTTTGACACAGGGCCTCCCTTGTTGCCCAGGCTGGAATGCAGCAGTATGATCATAGCTCACTGTAACCTTGAATTCCCATGCTCAAGCAATCCTCCCACCTCAGCCTACCAAGTAGCTGGGACTATAGGCACGTGCCACCACGACTGGCTAACTTATTTTTATTTTTTTGTAGAGACAGGGTCTCACTATGTTGCCCAAAGTGGAAAGGCAATATTTTTTAAGGTACTATGTGCTAGGCATTATGTAAGCTTAAATCTTGTTGAGCTTCATATCTTAGTTACATCTTTTTTTATCCTTACAACAATTCTATGAGGTGAGTAATATTAACATCCCTATTGACAGAATGAGGCTATGAGAAACGAAGTCACTCCAGTTCACATGGTTAGTTACTGACACAGCCAGGGTTCGAAACTGGGCCAAATGAGTCTTAACCACTACTCCAATTAGCTTTCTTTGGGCTTATCATGTCTCTCATGTCAAATACCGTGTTATTCTGCCAGCCCACAAGGGCCTTGAGAGCTCAAAGGCCCATCTCCGGGAGGACACTGATGGAAGTGTGTCATGAGGATCTTATCACTCATCTGAGCTCTGCATGTCACTCAGGCTCCATACTCGGCTTCCTCTGTTCTGATGTACAGCGATAACCCAGGGCAAGGGGTTTCCAGAAAGACAGCATATCCTCTGGCTCAGCAAGTTACTTAATTTCACTCAACTGGCCCAGCAGCTGCATTCACGCAAGTCGGGTGGCCTGGAACTGACCCTCTCTGGTTGTAGAATTAAAAATCTGGTAAGGATAGGAAAGATAGTTCACTTAACAGGGCCTCAAGTATAGGAAAGCAATTGAAGGGTGATAGAAGTGATAGGATCACTTGAGAGAGGGAGGCAGGGAAAGTGTAAGTTACTACAAAGTTGTGA
The DNA here is from genome assembly GCF_024542745.1 of Macaca thibetana thibetana. Classification (NCBI taxonomy): domain Eukaryota; kingdom Metazoa; phylum Chordata; class Mammalia; order Primates; family Cercopithecidae; genus Macaca; species Macaca thibetana. The sequence goes on from NC_065584.1 coordinate 39,271,714, forward strand.
CCTTATTTTAAACTAGAAAACTTAGTGGTCTCTTATGTCTTTTGACTTTCAAGCATTCCTGTGAGAGGGCTGGCATAAATAATTGTTAATGCTGTTGATGGGAAATTTAAAGTAGGAGGAATCTGCCTACTGGCTTTTAAGAAAAGGTGATTTCCTGCTAGATGACCTAATTGGTTAGGAAACAGATAAGTGAACTTTCTCTATGTTCACTTTAAGAGGAAGTTCTAAAAATTGAGGTGCTTGCTCCCTCTCTCTCCTTTTTGATGATTGTGATATTTAGACCTGCCAAAGCAGTATAACTTCATTGTCTGGAATTAGGTTAATTCCAATACAAATACAAAAATCAAATACGTGAACTGAGCTTTGAAAATATTTTCATTTTTGAGGATTTTCATTGTTATGGGATTGAGCCTGTAGAAGTCTCTGTGTAAGCTACATAGAGCAAATCTAATTTATTCACACTGAAGTCAGGGCTCTCTATAAAAGACTGTGGGAACATTCATTCTCCACTCTCTCAGAGACTCTTTTAGGTAAGTCAAAGCATGTTCTCTTTCTGTGACTGCTAACCCATCTGTAAAATGCGAATAATAATTCTGGCTTCCAGGCAACCAGAGGTTCTTGGTGACCCTTAGATGAAGATACTTGATATGTATAAGTGACAGGAACAATGATGATCAAACACTGAAGATGAAATTCTAGGGGGGAAAGAAGTTTAATCATTATCTCCTGCATTTTTTATTCTGTTAACAATGAGGCAAGATAGTAAATCTTAGTTGCAAAGTGGTTACAACACATGATTTGGATTCTGCAATATCTTTCATGACTATCTTTTGGATCCAATTCCTTACTCATTTGGTGTGGGAGTTGGTTATGAAGACGAATTTCTCACAAGGCAAGGAGCTGTCTCTCTGCTCTGTATACATGGGGTGTAGCCCTCGTGCAGTCAGACTGGAGGAGGATAACCAGGTTGCTATGTAGCCTTGATTTCCAAAAAGGTGATGGGCTTCTGGTACCAACCCGTGTCAGTATTTAGAAGAGGCTTGTTGGAAAGCTCTTAATGAGAAAGCTCCTTCTCCGAAAACATTTCAATTTATGACTCCTGTGCTAAGCATTTCTAGGAGATCAAACTGAATCTCTAGTGCATAACAGAAAAGCGTTTGCCCTGTAGCAAAAGGGTCAACTCTAAAAGAATGCTTTTCCGTGTTAAAAAAAAAAAAGTCAAAAAAACAAAGCAATGACTCCCAGAATAGGAACAGAGGGGAAGGAAAAGTTCATGGCCTTAGCGGACTGGATATTCTGGATATTTGGTCCCTCCAGCCCCTGCAGATGAAAGCCCATTTATTTAGAGTAGAAATAGGAAATTTAAAAAAAACAAAGGAATAACAACACCGAAAAATGTTTTCAGGATTGAAATAAATCCAGGAAAGAAGATGGTATGTTACCACTGGAACTGTATTCTCCTTCTTAGCTCTTGTCCTCACGTCCTGAAGCACATTCCATGTAATGCATGATAGCCTGTGGCCAGCTGCTGGCTAGGAGGCAGGACCCTGCAGTTCTATTTCTGACTCCGTCTGGGCTTTTGAAGAGAACAGGTGGGAGAAGGAGAGTAGTGTAACAAAGAACCTCAGAGTAGGCCTCGGTAATGAGCAGTTACCTAACCTCGCTAAGCCTCAGTTTCCTCATCCATGACAAAAAGGGGTGAATGACCTTAAAATTTCCTGCCTTATTAAAAAACTTTGAGTCTTTGGTATTTTGATGATGTGGCTGAGTTCCTCATTGAGAACCTCACTTGTTCCAGGAAGTTTGAGAATGCTCCACTCCATGTGCTCTCTTTGAATCGATGTGCCCTATCCAGCACCCGTTTATGCTTGAAGACAGCACAGGCATGGGTTCTTTTGCTGATAGCAGATTTCTCTCCAGACTAGAGATTTTCTTAGTCTACCCTACTTATGATGGGTAAACCTGTGCTGACCAGTGGCCAAGTCCCAGCAAACACAACTTCATAGTAACAAAGCTTAAAGACTGAGTGTGAGACTAGGGATCAGAAGGACGTTATCATCCATTCAATTCAGCTTCTCCTGTTCAAAACTAGGCCCCTGGCACTTGCTGAGCATGGTTCTTTATTGGATCATCCATTTGAACTGGGGAAGGGACTGAGAATCTTGGTTACCTCTCTTGGCAGGTCATCAGTTCTTGTTCCATACAACACAGAATTTCAGCAACAAAAGGTGAAGAGGATGAGTAAGTTATTAAAGTAGGGAAACTGCCTAGAATAGGGCTATTTTTAGAATAAAGATTCAAGATGACCTACAAGCTCTGTGAGACCACAGGACAAAGGTGTCAAAGAAAAGAGACTGGGATAGGCTCAGACATTTACCCTCCAGCAAAATTAATTTCCTTGGGGGCTTGTGGTTCACTAACTGAATCTGTGAACCAGCTGTATTTAGGGTGCATTCTACTTCCTTGGGTCTCTAAAATTGACAATGGTCTATAGGTCAGGTTCCAACGGAAGTGATATTTCTGACCTAGCTCTATAAATAGAGCACTGGAAAAAACCCATCAGCTGCAGTGGCTCAGGGACCACACGCTATCTATTAAGTAAGCAACCGCAGTATTTGTGCTATCATTTTAGATAAGAAAAAATATATCTTTTGTTATTTATAATCTTCTGAGCTTTGAGATTCTCAAAATACTTTAAAGCTATTAGTCGTCTTTCAGATTTATAAATACGGGATCTGAGGCATAAAACTATGTAATAACTGCTTCAACTAATGCCATTTACCCACCGAGGAAGGCATTTGGCTTGTAAAGAATGGGCTGCTTCATTTTAGTAAAGCAGAAAATTTCATTCCTGATGTCTCTTGGCTGGAGGTGAAAGGAGTGAATGCAGTCCAGAGGCTTTACTTGCACAACATACCTAGGCTGATCCAAGTCTCAGTAAAACTCGTTACTGAGAAGGGTAAGAAATGTGAAGCAGAAGACAGGAAGAAGTGAGGCAATCAGAACCTCTGGAATGCAAGAGTTAGGGATGGATCCTCCATAGCACAAGGTAGGGTAGAAGCGGGGGTGAGCCATCCACTAGGCTAGAGACTGGTATGCACAAATCAGTCAACAACTCCACTGGCTCATGGATAGGGAGAAAATACCTTCAGTTTCCCAGAGTCTTAACAAAATACTTTAAGTTCTCATCCAACCAGGACATTTTTGAAAATGAAATGGGGACATTTTAATAGTTATACTGGGATAACAGAGATAAACTGAGCTTGCTCTGAGAAAACCAAGACATATGTTATCCTACAGAGATACCACGTAGGAACTGTCCAGAATCACAGTGAGAACGCTCACTTTATAAGAAGAGCTTCAGTCTGGAAGTAGGGGATGCTGTACTAGGCTTCTTTGCTGTGTCTGCAGTGTCGATCATCAAGGTCTCAAAGATGGCTAGGAAAACAATAGTAGGCATAAGAAGAACAGAACTAGATTGTCTGAATAAAAAGAAGCAATCTCCTCCCATCAGCTCAACTCCCAACATTCTCCAGGAGGCCATGCCCCTGGACTTTTTCTCCAATAATACAGCTTTCCTCTTGCTACCTTCTACTTAAGGAAAACAAACAAACAAAAAATCCTGAATCATGACTTGTAGTTAAATCTCTTGACCCTTTGCAAATAAGTTTTTAATTAAAAATAAATTCACTCATTACAGAAAACACATATTACCCTTAAGTAAATACTAGCAAAATAAAACAAAGAAAACAAAAACACAACCATTTAAATAAATCTGTGGCACTTTCTCTTTAAATTTAGGCTTCATTCAAGACAAGCCAGAAAGATGCTTGCATAAAATATAGGTTTTTTTTCCCCCCACAATGTGTTCTATCTGCTCACCATGAAATCCTCAGACCACACCTTTCAGCTGTCCTGGTATGAGCTTTGCTTTCCTGCTCCCATTGTAGAGTCAGAGGCAGCAGGAGGATACCAGAGTTGAATTCTAGTAAGTCTTGTGTACTATACAAGGTCAGCATCTCATTTTTTGACCACTTGATATTTGTTTCAGGTGGCACTGGCTGAGGCAGAAGGAATACAGCTGCTGATTCTGATCTCACACTGGGTATAGCCCTGAGTGCTGGAAAAAACATCACCCTCGGAAGTGTGCATGCAGCCAGCTGCCTTTGGAGAGAGCTGGGAAGGGTGTAAAGTGGCCATGTCCTTTACCAGACACTCTTTCTGGGGAAGATTCAAACTATAGTGAAGTAACATTCGGTAGCTTTATATATCCAATGAAGTAGTTTGGGACAAGGACAAAGCCAGGTGCCACCCACGTGACTGAAGCAAGGGGACACACTAGCAGTCACGTGGTTTGCCTTCAGGAAATCAGCTCACAAGGCAAACCCAGGACTGGGAGAAGGTCCTCTGCCCAGGCCTTAGCTTGTGAAGAATCAGGCCTGGGTAAGCCTGTTCCTGCTTCAGGCCCACTTTGGATCACTGGCACTTTGCAAGCAGTAAGAACAGAAGAGAAAAGAAATGTGATTTGTTTATTAGGAAATATGTTCTTGAAGAAAAGTTTTTCTGGGAGAACATCAATGGCTTTAAAAACCATTAATGCAAAAAGACATTTCAACTAAAATGCCATGTCTAATCCTGGACTGCATCCTGGAAAAAACTGCCATAGAATACATTATTGGGACACCTGGCAAAGTTTGAATATTGCCAGTATATTAGATAATAGTACTGTATCAATACTAATTTCCTGGGTGAGATCATTGTACTGTGGTTATGTAAGAGAAATTCTTGTTCTTAAGGGATAAATGCTGAAGTATTTGGGGATGAAAGGATATGATATCTGTAATTTGCCCTCAGATGGTTCACCAAAGATAATTATAATAAGTTAACAATATTATAAAATAAATTGGTAACTAATATACAAGAGATAAAAACAAATGAGGCAAAATGTTAAAAATCAGGTAAAGAGTTGGGCGCGGTGGCTCAGGCCTGTAATCCCAGTACTTTGGGAGGCCGAGGTGGGTGGATCTCGAGGTCAGGAGATCGAGGCCATCCTGGCTAACATGGTGCAACCCCATCTCTACCAAAACTACAAAAAATTAGCTGGGCGTGGTGGTGGGCGCCTGTAGTCCCAGCTACTCGGGAGGCTGAGGCAGAAGAATGGTGTGAACCCGGGAGGTGGAGCTTGTAGTGAGCCGAGATCGTGCCACTGTACTCCAGCCTGGGCAACAGAGCGAGACTCCGTCTCAAAAACAAAAACAAAAACAAAAAAATCAGGTAAAGGGTATAAGGGAGTTCAATGTACTTTTCTTGGAACTTTTCTGTGGGTTTGAACTCTCCTTCCTCCCACAAAAAATTAGTGTGAAAATGTAGGTTGACATTCCCTGAGAGATTACTTGGTCATTGATATAAAATCAGGACATGGGATTGGATCTCCAGAGAAATTACTAGGGCATTCATATGTTTCCATACATCAGAATCAATTGTTAACTTTTTAAAATGCAGAATCCTAGGCTCCATCCCAAACCTGATGAATCAGAATCTCTGGAGGTGATGCCCAAGAGTCCATATTTTCAAAAACCTCTCTTAGATGATCCTAAAATATGCTAACATTTGAAAAAAATCATGTATTAGGCATTTGCTGTTTTGCCTGCAATTACAGACTCGTCAGATCCTGCAGACACTCCATGTACCATCATGCATGCATTTGTATTAGAAAATCTCCACCTAGTATCTTGTGATGTGGCTCTGTGTCCTTTTAATCTCGGAAGACATCATTCTGGAGAATGCTCTTTGGCCTAGTTTTTTAAGACCGACTTAATCCCCCACCCTACTTCCCAAGAGGAATAGAGAAAAAAGATGTAAATACCCTTTAGAACTGCCATAATTCATCTGCTCGGAGCTGTTGTCCAAGGAGACACCCCAAATACTATTTCAGAGAGGCGTGGTAGGAGGGGCAGCTGATAGCCTGGGCATGAAACAGGCCAGGGCTGGTGACCGGGCCCAGGTCCTCACTCAGAGACCCTCAATAAGGCCCCTCCTCAGTCATGCTCCTTGACCTGCATTGCTTTGAGACACCAAACAAGCGTCAGCTTTCAGAGTTCACACTCTCCTGTGTTTCCTCAGTGACAGCAGGAATAGAGTGCAAGTAGGGGAGCAAAAAGAATCAAGTGGGACAGAAGACAGAAGGGCTGAGGTGCTTTGAAAACTCCAGAGTGCCTAAGTGCATCTGATGAATTCGACTTAAAGTGCTTCCTTTGATCCCACAACATGGATACAATCCTAATTCCCATTTCATAGGCAGAGAAGTAACCTGACCACCAAAATCCACCTGGTCAGAGGGAGAGCTGGGTCCCGGCCCAGGCCTTCTCCAGCTTTAGCTGTCCCAGCCGCCTGCCGCTCTGGCACTGGAGAGCACGTCGTGGTGGAGAATGCTTTCAATTATCACCTTGCCCAGAGCGTGAGGATTTATGGTTATGCTTTCCTCCCTCCCCATCTCCATCAGCCTCTTTGGGAAGCAGAGGATCCTGATAGGAATCAGCATATGTTCCTGCGTGGGAGGGAATGGAATGCTGGCCTCACATATGTTTGCTGCCCTCGAGGCCTGAGAAGCGGGTGGGGGAAGAAGTAAAATGTTGACATTTGGTGGAGGCAATCCCAGTGTCCTCTGCTCCCAGAGTTTTAGACAAGAACCCGAGGGTTTTCATTTCCCACACTGGTGAATTCACTCTGGCTGCCAAGTTCCTTCAATGCAGTGTGCTTCCTTGGCCATCTGGAATCGGCTTTCTGAGGCAAGGCAGAGGGAAGCTGCCGCACTTCTCCTTTTGGCGGCCTGCACATACACAAGAGGGGTGTCCCCATGGCCACCATGCCAACACAAAGCTCACCACAAACTGGGGCCACAGGAAGGAGGAAAACTCCATTTGTGAAAGGAATTCACAGCTCACAAGTTTCAAGGTCCAAACAGTGTGCAGATTACCAGGGTGTGGGGCTTAGGCAACGGAGATGACCTTGCTTTAACTTCCTCAAGTATCTCTTGACAAGCATGTCCCAATCCCCGGGGAGTGGAGGGTAGGGCAGTCAAGTACTTTCAGGCAGTCGCCTCATGGCGGGAGAGGGAACTTATGAACAAAATGTGCTGAGGCTAGCAGGGTTATTTTAAGTGGGAGAACTGGTTTTGGTGGCAGTAGCCAGTCAGTTCACATCTGCAAAATATGAATTCTTAAGTAAACCAATTTCCTTCTTCCTCGAAGGCCAATGCTTATCCAGAAATGGGTCAGAACTTTGGGTTTACTGCAAATGACCAGCATCAGCAAAGTGATCAAGACCACCACCTTTGGATAATGTGTCCTACATCTCAGATGTCAGTTGATATAAGACATTCCAGTAAAGAATTATGAGGTAACATTTTGGGATAATTGTTGTGTTCCAGGCTAAACACCTTACATACATTATCTTTATGAGGGTGGTACCATTATCATACCAATTTTCTAATGAAGGAAGCTGCGCTACAAAGAAAGTGATTTGCCCAAGGCCACCTGGCAAGTGGCAGAGTCAGGATTTAAACCCCAGAGTCTGATTCATTATTTTTCTTTTCATTGTTTCTTTTGGCCATTTAGAAAGTATTGCAAGAATGGCCATTAATCTCCCTTTCTAGGAGGGAAAACACATGGAAACCACCCCCCCACCCAATTTTCTGGACATCCCATTCATTTTCTTTTCCTCATTAAATTAAAATATTCAGTTTCTTATTCAGAGTCATCTAGGCCTTTCTAGAAACGCATATTTTAATAATGTTCTCTTCCTATTGTTGGGAAACTCTTAGTCATATGATAGGTTTCTAGAAATTGATATCAAAAGAAAAATAAATCTCCAGATTTTCTCCAACTGAAAATATGTAAGGTGATCCCAGTTGCCAAAATCATGACTGGCTTTCCTTCTATGACTATAATCTCCACATCTGGTTCACCTTCTTTGCCAGAAGTACATGATCATATACCTTTTTGTGTCTTAGGATGTTTCTCTATTTTATGACATTTCTAAATAGAACTGCTGTGTTAATCATCATTATAATCTGATACCTACATTATTTCTTTTATCAGTGTTCACTCTACAATGAAAAAATAAAGCAGCAGCAGGTGAATATGAAAGAATAAGAAGAGCCCTGCAGACAACCCGTTAGCCCATGTTTTCATCTGTAATGTGGATGTGGGATGGGAAGAGGGACAATGACATAGTACCGACCAGGTTCCAGAAACTATTTCGAGTGCTTTACATGAGAAAAATCTCTTAATTGTCTCAACATCCATAGGAAGTATATCTCTAGTGTTGCCCCTATTTTATAGATGACAAAACCTTACCAATATCTGTATAGCTAGTAAGTAGGAGAGACAGGATTCAATCTGTCAGCCCAACTCTGGCGGCACCCGTGTCCCCACCCTGTGATCCTGACAGGCAGCCACAGCCAGGAGTCCTTGTTTTAGATGTTTCCCATGTCTGCCGCTGAACTAGACCCTAACAGTGGATTCTTAGTACATCCTTACCCAAGGATAACCCATAAGTTTTCATGACATTACCACGGACTCGTCTTGCTTGTGAAACCAAGTAATAGTACAAACAGAAGAATCATGTGTTAAGAATTTTTCGAAGTAAATGATTCTGTCATCATCATTCGTAAAGAAAGTGATGTGCCCAAGGTCACACACTTGGTCACTGGTCAGTCCTGGGACAAACACCCCTTGATGTCCAGCCCTTGAGTCAGGACGACTGCTTCATCTAGAAGGCACCATGGGCACTCTGCCTGAATCCAGGAACCTCTGGAGTTGTATATGGCGCTGTCTAAGACAAAGGAAACCGCTATACCAGCTCCACAGAAGCCCTGGCTCTAAATTAAAAACAGCACAACAATAACATTGCAGCAACAACAAAATAGTAATAAAATAAAAGGTGAGAAAACTCAAGAGCATAAAAATTTCCTTAAACTGATCATCAAGGAAAGGAAAGGGAGGGATCCTTCTTTAAAGAGGCAAGTGCCTGCCAGCAGGAACCTAAAACTCATTATTATTCTGTATTTTCTTTTTTCATGACTAAAAAGTTTTTCTATCCTCCCCCTTCCTATCCCTATCAAAAGAATAACCCCCCGCAAGACAATCACAAACTTTAAAAGTAGCAAGCCCTCACTTCAAACAACATGTAAAAATAAAAATTCAAAAACCCATAGTGTTTGCAAAACAGCTTTGTGTGGAGGAAGGGCAAATCTTATCTTAAGAGAGGCTAATTTCATAGGATCGGGCAAAAAGAGGAGAGGTAGAAAGGGTGGGAGCACAGAAGAAGGGGAGGCGGGAGAGGAGGGGATAAAGGAGGAAGAATCGCTGGCTTTAAAAAGCAACATTGTCCAGAGAGGTGAAAGGGAACAGATGGCCGTGGAGAATGTGGCCCTCAAAGCCTGAAGAAAGGGGCGATGCCGACAGATCTTGCTGTTTCCCATTGATGCCTGAATGTTCTGGTGTGGGGAAGCCGAGGCCAGTGCAGGGGACGGACCTCTGTTCCCAGCAGCTCACTGGGGCACTGGCGCTGAGGCTCACTGAGAAAAAGAGCAGGCGGGGGTGGGGGGGGCGGGAGGCAGCTGTGGCCGCGGAGGGAAAGGACAGTGAGCAGCATCGGAGACGTGCGGCTTCCACAGCCTTCTCTTTTGGCCCAGCCCGGGGAGGTCAGCCCAGTGCTGGTCTTTGCCCTGGCAGAGGTGAAGTAAAGGACAGGAGCCAGGGCCCAAAGCCTCGGCATCCTTCCCCTCAAAACCCACTGGGGGAGGCCTGTCTGGGATAAAGTAGATACCTTGGGGGAGGGAAATGAAGAAAATATTCCAAATGCTTTCAGAGGATTGAGACATTCAAATTACAATAAACAAGAAATCTGGGTCTCTGAAAAAGGTCAGAGAATCCTGCCAAGTAAATCTTATATTATTTCATGGAGTCTCAAGGCAGATAAGTGATTTGCTGAGAAAAACAAAAATGAGTTGGTGGCAGACCCAGGAAGGAATCCAAGAGTCAGTTTCAGAGGACTGAGTCAGCCCCCAAAGAGGTATAGGATTCAAGGTGGGCCGCCCGGTCATTGCTTGTAGCTGTGCCATGCTGGAGGATTGTTATTGGAGACTCACAAGTCAGTGCAGGGCAGCACTAATACAGGAACCTCTGGCCAGCTGGCGAGCCCGTCCTTCCAGGAGGAAAAAGCCCAGCAGCCCCTGCAGATGGAGGTCTGAGAACTTGGGAAGGCGGGGAAGCGTTTGCGGAAGCAGCGATTACAAAGAGGCTCATAAACTTCAGGGGACAAAGATGCAATCACTGTAATTTCCTTAACTTAACTTTGATCAGAAAAATCATCGTTCCAAATGACATCTTGACCTCTCCCTACACCTGCAGAAGATGTTGATAAAATTCAGCCTTGCTCCTGCCCACTAAAGAGGAAGCCACCTTCTGCCTGGCTCACTGTTCATTCAGCCCACAGAGACTGCACAAGTTCAAAACAAAGTTCCTCCAGTTCTTCTCTTCCTCTCTCTTCTTCCCTGGCCCTAAAAATGAGAGAGATCTGAATTTGGGGGCAGATGGTCTTTCAAACAGTGGGGCAGGAGTTTGCAGAAACAGATCCCTCATCAGAACAGTCTTTTGGAAACATTCCCACACATTTCAGGCCCCCATAAACATCACCCTCTGTGAGAGTAAAGGAGTTAAAAGGGGGCCCTAAATACATTTAGTGACCTGGCAAGTTCACCTTTACCTGGGGCTAGGCCTCCATTGCCATGTCAAAGAGCCACCGAGCCCACGTTTTGCACTGTAGATGCATCTGAGTCCCTGAGAAAATTCCCATGGAGCGGCTCAATAAAAAAAGATCAACCATGATAAAGACCTTGCCTTTTATTTCCCTGCTTCATCCAAATTGCTCCCCAGGCGCTTTAGATTTAGAAGCTCTACTAATCAACCTTATAAACAGCAGCTCGGCCACTGCATAGAAAGTACTTTGTATAGCTCCTAAGCGAAATTACCCCAGGGGATAGAAGATGCCCAAGGCTTTAACAATCACAACATAACACAGCCTCAGTATGAGAATAGAAGACAAGCACACTTTGACATCCCAATTGAAACTCTGGGCTGAATCCGACATAGAAGAATGTAATTACCTTTCCTAGTTTGACGGTGCACTGAAGAAATTGGAGAAGCGGAATACCTATTAGGTCCCCACTAATCCTCCTCCTAAATTCAAAGCAGGGCTAGTCCCTGGAATTCATTTCTGAGTATCCTTACTCTCCACTATTGTTAAACAGCTCAATTGATAAGTGCTTCCAGCTAATAATGCTTTCTACGGAGCTCACCCCCTCCTCTTTCCCAGCAGCTCAAAGCACTTTACAAATATCACCTCATTATTCTTTATAACACTCAAGTGAGCCTGATAGGTGGAAAGGTTCATTATCTTCTCCTTCCCAATAGGGGAAATAGACAAAGGAAGGAGAAGTGACTCGCTGAAGCCAACAAAGCAGAGGCAGAACTGGAACTAAAACTCAGTCATTCCCCTGACTCCAAATGCACACATGTCCTGTGTCAGCTTGTAAAGCTCTTCTGCTGACAGAACAGGATTTTCTTGGCGTGGGCTGTGTTGTAATCAACAGGGCCGCAGAACTGGGGCACCAGGCTGCAAGGGAAAGGGCATGAGTTGAAATGGGGAGGCCCCACTCAAATGGCCTTCACTAGTATGGACCAGTTTCTTCACCTTCGAATCTCAGTATCCTCCTTGGAAAAGGAGGTGTGTAGATTACAGAAATTTCAGGTTCCTCTTAGCTCTTAGGTAATTGGTGAAATGAGAATTTCAAAAGAGGGTTCTATTTTTCACCAGCCCTTGTGACCACCTGGGCCTCATTCCTTTTGTAAGCCTGAAATAGCATCTTTGTTTATAGAGTGCTCTCTGTCATCCACTGTCCACCCACTGGGGATCTAATCATTCAGTTCAAAGTGGCAAATGGGACAGACAGTCCTATAGGGCATCAAGGCCAAGCACTAAAGAGATATGGAGACATGCAGGGAGCAGGAAGACAGAAGACTGGAAGGGTCATAAAAGGAAGACTTGGTGAACAACATCTTGAGCTGTGCCTTGGTCCTCACCAGGGCACTCCCTACATTCCAAGGAACCTATGACAAGCCTTCCAAAGCATAAGAAGGTTCCAAAGAAACAGGGTTTGCTTGGGTTTTTCTAAATACAGGATTTACTTGCCAACCCCCAAACCCAAGTGAACAATGCCCCAATGTACCCTGTAGTGGTGGTTTTCTATTTAAACAGAATTTGATTTTAATGAAATAACATTGATGTACCTTCCTCAAGTTAATTAAAACCAGATTATACAGGTAGTTCCACAGTTTATAATTTGTATTGCTTGAGCCAGATAAACCTGAGCCTTTAGAAAACCTGCAGTATTTTATCTCTCTGATTTTCTACACTTTCTTTTCCCAAATGATGCTTTGCTACCCCTCATTCGCCACAAAGAGAGTTGGAGAGAGAGGACATTTAGTAAAATCAACATTTATTTGGAGGGGAAGCAGCCCCCGCAACCAGAATAATGACCTTGGAAACAGTTTTGTGTGATGGGGCGATTGCAGTGACTGGATATAAAGGACTGACTGTGCAGCCGCCAGAAAGAAACACATTTTTGTAATATCTGAGTTGTTTCTATTGGCCTGCTCTGCCTTGCATTCACCATGGGAACTGAGTCAACAAGTTTGCTTTCCTTTCATACAGAGCATTTTTTTTTTCCACATACAGGGTAAAAGGAATGAAGAATAGATATCCCCTGAAAGTCAAAGGCTTCATGATTTAAAAAAAAATGGGTATAATGTTATTATTTATCTCCAAGTCCAGCTGTAAAGGCAACTGGTTGTAAGCTCTATTCCATCTGCTGTCTCTGAGGACCTCAGCCTGCCCTTGTGGAACCTTCTTTCTGGGAAGCTAAAGAATTTCCAGGATTAGCTCAAGTCCCGAGGCTGCCAACTGTGACAATCTACAAAGGTCTCTTAGGTAATAATTCAGATCCCATTTCTGCTCAAGGCCAAGATGGTCCCCAGTGAGTTGGAAATATTCTCATTTCCTGGACCTAGACCATAATGTGAGTTGACCTTCCAACATCTCCGAAGGGCAAGCTCAGCATCTCCGCATACTAAAGCCTCAACAACTGATACATATGTGACAACACAAACAAAACTGAACTTAAAAAGCAGGGGTTAAGCGTCATCAGAAACAATGTGAAAAAGAAATGCTACATGAAAAGAAAGAAGAAAGGAAAGAGACAGAGAGAAAAAAAGAAGAAAGAGAAAGGAAGGAAGCAAGGAAGGAAGAAAGGAAAGAAGGAAGGAAGGAGAGAGAGAGAAAAAGAAAGAAAGAGAAAGAAAGAAAGAAAGAAGACAAGCCTCATAAATTTAATAATTTATCTCCCACCTAATTCTGGAGGAAAGTATCTTGTGAACATATCCTAAACTGAACTTTTGAATTCTCCAAAAGAAAGCCAAGTTTCCAATGCTAATTAGATAAAATGCCAAATTTCTCTCACCATTACAATCCCAAGTTGGGGAAGAATGAATCAATACTCTCAGCTTGTCAGGTGTCTTGGAGACAAGTACGTCTTTAGATCCTACCAGGAACTGCATTAGTGCAATGGGGTCTAGAGGACACCCTAATCCTTCCTCTGACACTCTTTCTCTATATATCTCAGTAGTGCAGACATCTGAGTAGTTGATGAAACATTAAAGTAAGCTTGTAACCCAGCTCTGTGACTAACTCATTCTGTGACCTCCTTAAGCCTCAGTTTCCCCAACTGAAAAATGAAGTATGACCACAGGGCCTCTAATATCCTTTCCAAATCTTAAATATCTTACCATTGTATCTCTGCATAGATTTGCTCCAACACTTTTCCCAGCCACAGTATGTTCTCTACCTTTTAGTTTCATTCAATGCTGGTCTGTCTCCAAGGGTCCCAGACAGTCAGTGTCTGAGGAGTCTCAGGCTATAAATTCAAGCTTTACTGACTAATAGGAATATTTACTTCTCTCATCCCTGCAGTGTAAACTCAATATCAGAACACTAGTGTTCCAGGTGACCTCACTCAGAAAAGTCCAATGGCATATGCCAATAGATACAATCCCCCAAATGTGAAGATTTAGCAAGTAAACCAAAATGATAACAGGCTAAGTTCACAGTATGAACATCTAGGAATAAATGAATAGCTTTTAAAATAAATGACCAGAACTTTGAGGTGTAGATTTTTCCACTACTCAAGATTTGCAATCTAGCTATGACCTAGCTCAGCAACTATATCCACGACAATGGATTTCCACAATGTTAGTTGAGAAAATTTTAGGAACAGTCAGCAACTCCAAAAAACTTTTCATTCAAGGATTCCAAAATGTTATGTAAGTATTATTTCTTATGATCCCAAACAGATGTGGAGATGAGGCTCTTCGACTGAGAAATAAGGAACATTTTACAGACTTGTTTCAGATTATAGAGTAAGCCAGGAGTTGAACAGAGACTCTAACAAGCCATTCTCAGAATTATTCAGTTCCTAATCTGTTACATATTCGCAGAATACCTGGGTTTAAGACAGTAGAGAGTAATTTCAGAAGATTCATTGAGAAACAAGAGGCCCAACTTGGTCTTGATTACCAGATTTCCCTAGCAATCAGTGATCCATTTGTTTGCTACCTTTATTTGGAAGTCTTTTGGAAACCTGACCAAGATGGATCAAATCTACATCTGACAAAATGATGAATGTAAATACTCATGTGTGTTTAAAAATAATTTTCTACTTTTCTATATTACCTATTAGTCAATTCAGAATACAGCCTCGTTACAATAGACCAACATTTAGAACACATTGGTAGATCTGATATATTAAACAACAAAGCAAATCGCAAAATAGTATGTGCACTATGGTCTAAGTTTGGAAAAAAGTTAACATAAGTATATACATAGAAAAGGGGCTAGAAGGACAAACACTGACATATTATCTTAATGTATTAGGATTATAATTTTTATGTTTCTTCTTGGGAGATATCTATATTTTCTATCGGTTAATAAAACAACATGAATAAACTTCATAAACATAATATTGAGTAAAAGAAAACAGTGCCAAAGAGAACCTACCATATGACTCCATTTATACAAAGTTCAAAAACAGGCAAAACTAATCCATGGTTGTAGAAGTCCAGATAGTAGTTAGTTACCTTTGGGATGAGGGTGGAGGGGTGGGATGGGGTCATGACAGGAAGGGGGAGCTTCCATGGGTGCTATTAATGTTATGTTTCTTAATCTGGGTGCTGGTTACATGTGTGATCAGTGAGAAAGTTCATGGAGCTATACACTACGATGTACACACTTTTTTGTTTATATATTGTATACTTCATTTTAAAAGTTACTTAAAAAAACAAAACAACTGAATCCAGAGGCTTCCTCACACATATTGTCAGGAAGTCTAGAGGAAGGACTCTTTTTGGGGGCAGGGAGAGCCATATTTCCATAGCTCCATTTCTGAATTCTGAAACACGGCTCCATAAAAACGGGAAGATAAATACAAATTTACATCATTGAAGGCTCCCGACTTGTGAATAACAGCATCCTTTGTCATCTCCCTTGACAACATGGTATTAACGGTGACTCTGAAAATCCAAGTTTTCATTCAACTCAGACTCACTATAAGGGTTAATCATTCAGCCTGGACCAGATGCAGCCACGCTGGGAGGTGCACTTCCCACATCGGGGCTTCATTCATGAAAACAAGCTAAAAGTGGCTGAGTCTGCTAGAAAGGAAGCTCTGTGAGGGCAGGGACTTTGTATCCTCACAGCCTGTTGTAAGACCTAGCATAGAACTGGGGTTCAATAAGTATTTTTGAAGTGAGTAAATATATACATTCACTTTCAAAAAGAAGTGTATGTGTTCAGCTCATGTAGAAAGTATGAGGGACAGTAAAGGAGAGAGAAAAGGATGAAGTAGAATGATATTCATTTGGTGACATATGTCTCTGATTGTCGCTTCAGCATTCCTCAACTAAGTCAGGCTAACTAAGGCATGGGGAGATTTATGTTGCTGTAGATGTTCAGGAAAACCAACTAGAAGAACAACACTGTCCAGGCTGAGTGTGGTGGCTCATGCCTGTAATCCCAGCATTTTGGGAGGCCAAGGTGGGTAGATCACTTGAGGTCAGGAGTTCGAGACCAACCTGGCCAACATGGCAAAAGAAACCCCGCCTTTAGTAAAAATACAAAAATTAGCCAGGCATGATGGTGCACGCCTGCAATCTCAGCTATTTGGGAGGCTGAGGTGGGAGAATCGCTTGAACCAGGGAGGCAGAGGTTGCAGTGAGCTGAGATTGTGCCACTGCACTCCAGCCTGGGTGACAGAGAGAGGTTGCCTCAATTAAAAAAAAAAAAAAAAAAAATATATATATATATACACACACACACACACACACACACACGCACACACATATATATATAATGCAAGTCACATATGTAAGTTAAAATTTTCCAGTAGTCACATGAAAAAAATAGAAATTGGTAAAATAAATGTCAAATATATTCAATTAGCACAATATATCCAAAACATTATCATTTCAATGTGTAATCAGTACGAAAATTAAGACATTTTATGTTTTTTCCCTCATACTGTCCTTGAAATCCAGTGCATCTTTTACACTCACAGCACCTTTCATGTGCTCAGTAGCTACATGTGGCTGGTGGCTACATAGCAACAGTGCAGGTCTACGAGGACAGCTATTTGGTGGTTGCAGTGGTAGTGTGTGTGTGTAAGAGAGAGTGTGTGTGTAAGAGAGTGTGAGACCAACTCACTTGATGGTATTTAACACTGGTTCCATCTCTTCTTCTAGTCAGCTGCATCCCAGTCCTTAGTTTCTATAGATATGCCAGTATCCTTGTGATAATTTTACTTTCTGCTTCAGCTACTTTGAGTATGGTTTCTGTCACATGCAATAAAAAGAGACAGATGTGCAGAAAACATGCCTGTGAGTTCATCCTGCTTTAGAGGCACAATGTCTGTCAAACAGTAAACACTAAATTAGCATTGTTGAATTTATAAATCAAGAAATATCGTTATTAACAAAAATGTGCCACCATCTTGTTCTGAAGGTTTCTATGCCACTTGCTGTAGGTTGCGCAATCGATTTGTACATCCCTTTTGAGAACAAATGAACCGAAGTCTAGTTCCTACTTTAAGTATTCCAGGTGCATTTTAGCTGTAAATTCTGAATCAAACAGGAGTTTAATAAGATGCAGGCGCTACAAGTTACCTGGATACTATCCATCTGAGACTGCTGCAATGTAAAAGAAATTAAAATAACAGCCTTTCTATCAGCCAACATACCTCCTGCTTCATCTCAGGGTTTGTCTTTCTGCCAACACACATTTATTTCTGTGTGTCTTCAGTTAAACATGGAACTGGAATTTGAGAGGAAATGGGTCAGTGGTTTAACTTTGCTGAGGGAAAAGCAACAACCATCCCTGATACAAAAACCCAAATCACTTGGTGACTTAAATACATAAATAAGTTTGGTATTTCAGTCCTGTGCATTCCACTCTATTAGGTTCAGACTCGTACAGGAGAGGTGATATCAATGAATGTGCAGTTTCATTTCAATTCCAATTTTTCTATGTCACAAACCAGTCTTTGGGCATCCTAAATTTCATCTGCTAGCCCTGTTTCTGGCATAGCTTTGCAGGTGGTATACCATCAATAAGTTGGAAAGGAAGGACTAAATGAGAGGCAGAAACAATCACCTTCCCTCTGCTTGATGGGAAACCCCTCCTGGGACTGGGAAGAAAGAGATACTGAATGCCATTAGGAGGAGTTCTTGCTTGGCTTTCAGAACCTCCAATGTTAAAAGGCACATGCAATCCAGTGGGATTAGAGAAGAGAGGAAGGGCCACTCAGGTACTAGGCAGTATCGGGGCAGAGACAGTCAGAAGGAACCGGAGAACAAACTCTCTATCATCCCCTGCTGCTAAAATTCTTGGGTGAGCTCTGCATGTGCTAAATGTGGGAGGGCATATGCAGAATTTGCTGTAACTCCTGCTATCCAGAGAGGTGTAAGATATTCAGTGGGTGCCTTACAGCAAAGAGAGGACTGGGGAAAGGTATGTTATTGCTACATCTGTATGAGTCATTGGCTTGTAAATGCCTTTATATTCTGCATAGATCATTCAACATTTGAGTTGGAAACTTAGCCCAATTGTCTATGGAGCTGTTTCCGATTCACCCTGGTTGAAAGGGGTAAGCAGGTCATATCTCAATTTTCTGATCATCCTAATTTTGACTGGGAGAGACATCATAGCAGATGGAACCCCCAGCACAAACGCTGGACTGCTGGGTTCTGCCAGTAGCTTGTATGTGGCCTGCTTTTATCTCAAAGTGCCCATTTGTAAAAAAGGGGGCAACAATAACCTCCAAAGGATACCACCCTAAATGTTGATGGGATCACATTTGAGAACCCACAGACTTTGTGATTAAGGGACCATCTTAAGTGACCACACGTGGCTAAGAGCACAGACTCGGGAGCCAATCTCTGGGCTATCACTTATTACCTTTGCCTTTGAACAAACAACCTCTCAGCGCCTGAGTTTTTCATCTGCAAATCATAGATGTAATAGTGTCTACTTCCTGGGCACCAATAAATGGGTTTGTATATGTTAGATGCCTAGAGTAGTGTCTGGCAACATATAAAATTAGTAAATCATTTTCATACTTAAAGCTGAAAAGGACATCACAAATTATCTAGCCATTCTCATAAAATACCCTTTCACAGATGAGAAAACTGAAGGCCAGAGAGGTCAAAATAAATTGATAGGAACAATTTGCATATCCCAGTCAGCTCACCAGCAGAGACAATGATGTTTATGAGCAACTATCCTCAGAAATCATTGTAAGGGTCATCACTGGATGCTCGTAATGCTAGATTAAGTCCAGAAGTAAGACTACTCTTCTGGTGTAGTCTTGGGGGACAAATTAGGCCTCACTCATTGGTTCTTAGCTGCCAGATGGGCCCTTCTTCTGAGAGACACAGAAAATGTGAGAGCATTTGGCTGGTGGTACTCAGTGCCATCAAACTTCCAAGATGGTCAGCCTGAAATTGCCAGTTGCCCTGAAGGGGTCCTGGAAGGGAAGAGTGCTAGGGGGTGAAAGGCGAAAAATCTATCCCACTGCCTAGAAAAGTCTTTTGAAAGAATGAGCCAAGTCCAAAGCCTTCAATTTCTGTTGCCAGGGGCTGGGGAGAAGACTTCACCTTGATGTGATGTGGCAGCGAAGGTGGCAGGCCTGGCATGCTGTCGATGCAGAGAAGCTGCGGCCCAGCTGACGGGAGGGTCCAGCTGAGCAGTCTCACTGTTCCCCCGAGACCTGGACCAAGCTCAGAACCAGGGGAAGTGGGGATTAACACAATGTGGTGTCCGAACTAATGAGTTAGCAAAACAGAGGCAGATGGCAATTGAGTAACTTAACTCGCCCATCTCTGTTTGCAATGCACTTCCACAAGCTTCTTCTCTATCCTCGTGCTATGTAACTCTGGCCAGACCTTTCCATTCATCCCAGAAGGTCATGGCCACACAGTAATCATCCTACATAAAAGGAGCTATAACACTACTTTCTAAACACAACTGTCACCCACAATTGGGGTATACTGGTGGGGAGGAGGTCTTTCAGACAGCTTTGGTGAGATACCTCTGGTTCTGGAGGGAAAGCAGTTATTTTAAATGAATTCTTGTTATTTTATATTTAAGATATAATTCCATATAACAATTGCTTAAAATGTAGACAGCTGGGTATGGGAACGCTAAAAAGTGGCATAACTTGCAACTTGGAAATGAAAACAAGAAAAAGGAACCTTGATTCTGATCCCAAGACAAGTTTCCTTCAGTCAGATCTTCAGGATTGTGCAACAGTTTCCTTCACAGGCAGTGGAGAGAGGTGCTGCTACCAGAGGATGTGATAAATGACGTGAGTGTACACTTACGCCAGACATGCTAGCCTTGCCACTCTGGGAGGCAAACGACCGCTTCACAAATTATCTACTGCCCTGTGCCTCTCGTAAGGCTTTTTCCTGGCTTCTTTTCCAATGGTCATTGCTTCCACATGGCATTACTGTGCCAGCTAGCAACAAGGCCAGCCAGGACAGCCATTGTGGGAAATCCTGCCTCGTACTTTTGAATGTTGGTTCATTTTTATAATAATCTCTGTAATAATAAAGTTCCAACCACGTAAACAACAAGATTTTCCGGAAGAAAAGAAGGTTAAAAAAATCCCTGATTCATGCATTTTGTTAAAAGGTTTACTTTTTCCCTCATTCTTTCTTGTTATTTCATTTTGAGGTCATAAGAAAAAAATTAAAATAAACTTCATTGATGCAAATGGATTTTGCTTTCACAAAGTGGAAAGCTGACTTGAGAAGAAACATCAGTGGTTACTGAATTACTCAGCAGAACAAATAGAACATGTACCTTGACAACGAAGCCTATGAGTGGAAAGTGTCCTCCCCACTCGCACCCACACTCCCAAGCTTCCCTACCCAGCGACCCTCTCAGGGGCTACCTGCTCTCTTCTTTCTCTCTAGAATAGGTCCTTGGGATTGACTCATAGTAGTACAGTAAAACAGGCTGTAATCAAAAGGAGAAAATAACAAGTGTTGATCAGGTGTAAGACTCCACGGCTTACTAGCTGGCAGCATCAGGTTTGGGCCAAATGATGCCTAGGGAAATATTTATATTCCACCCTGATTCTAACTCTGATAATGCAGGGCAGCAGAACGCACAGGTGAAGAAGACTTTGAACACTGAGTGCTGAGAGCAACACTTGGAGAAAACCACAGATGACATTCTTGCAAGTAGAAATTCATTATGTCTTTTTTTGTTTCCCACTCACTGCTATTGGGAATAAACACACTTTCCAACCCTAAGGGTCAGCTGCCTTTCGTGGGAAGTAACTAGTCACAACCTCCTTGTTAAAAGAAGAGGATATCCTGAAGGGGTGAAACTGGTAAGTGATCAGCATCTACTTCAGTGACGTTTCCCCCAGTATGTACATCTGTGTTATACACCACATGATTTGTCAACCTCAGCACCCTGTCCCTTTGGGCTGGATAAGTCTTGGTTGGAGGGACTATCCTGTTTATTGTAGGATGCTTAGCATTGTCCCTGAGTAGACACCAGTAGCATCCCCCCACATCTGTGACATTGTCAAAAGTCCTCTGGGGGCAATGCTGACCTGGATTGAGAACAACTGGTACACATGGTAAATTCTGGAAAAGCTTCAGTGAGGGATGTTAGAATCTTCTATTTGATACTTTTAAAAGTTATATAATTAGCTTATATGTTTTCATGTTGTTTAATGAGAATTCAACTCACACATATCCAAAGAGGTTAAAAATACTGAAAGGAAATTTGTACTAAATTACAAGAGTCATTGGTTTCTTCTAACGGGTGGAAATTTATAAGCAAATTAGGAATTAATTAATTTTTGCAGTTGTAGTTTCTTATGTAGAAAGAGGAATCAAAATAAGCTAAATAAATACAATGAACATAAATAAGGTCATGTGTTACCAGGAAGTACAGCGGTTTGAGTCTAAAGGGGGCTGCACCTAGGGGCCAAAAAAAGCCATGAAATACTATGCTAGTGATTTACCAAAGAGATTTTTTTCACTTGTCCCTAAGAGTACTTTCGGCTTTAACCATGCCCACCTTCATATCCCAGGAAACTATCAACATACCATCAGTAGGATATATTTTTTTGAGTGATTTTTAGAGTAGCCAGGATACATTTGTGCTGGTCCAATCAGTGAAATGGTTGGTCTGAGTTAAAGCCAGATAAGGGA
Source organism: Macaca thibetana thibetana (assembly GCF_024542745.1). Classification (NCBI taxonomy): domain Eukaryota; kingdom Metazoa; phylum Chordata; class Mammalia; order Primates; family Cercopithecidae; genus Macaca; species Macaca thibetana. The sequence continues at coordinate 39,293,616 of NC_065584.1, forward strand.
ATATAACCTCAAAGTCTTAACTTCATTAGCACTGGTGAGCAAATCAACTACACTGAGTAGAATTTTTAAGAGTACTAAGTTCTAAGTCTTTGTGGGGAGGTTCTGTCTTTTCACCTAGACTTGGCAGAGTGCCTGACATAGTGTCATCTGTAATAACTGTTACATGAATGAATGAACAAATAAATAATTTGTATTTGCAGTAGATAAGGAATGCCTGGAGTAGGGCCCTAACTTTTGAGGTTAAGAATTAGAAAGGCCACTCTGTCCTCTCACAAAATATCTTACGGCGCTGATGTCAAAGAAAAAACCTTGAGTGAGATCAGTGATTCTCATCCAAAGACAATTCTTCCTCTCTCAACCTTTCCCCCTCTCCAGGGTATTTGTTACTGTCTGGAGACATTTTTAGTTGTCACAAATGAAGGGATGCCATTGGCATCTACCCAGTGGGAAGAGGCAGGAATGCTACTAAACGTTCCATAATGCACAGGATAGCTCTCTACAATCAAGAATAATTTGGCACAAAATGCCAGTAGTGCCCAGGTTGAGAAATGTCAGGCTAGATAAACCAACTGGCCAGAGCTAAATAAATGGACTTTGTCTCAGAATGTGTTTTCTGCCAGTCCCTGTTCTTGTTCTTCCTAGGTCTTTTCTCTACATACCCATCCCCCTTGAGCCTTCTAATCCTAAATCTTACTTTATATGTATTTTGCATCCACTGGCCATTACATCTGATTGTTTCAGAGATAATGTGAAGGAAGCACAGATGGAGTGATAGAAACTGTGGACAGGGTTCCATGCAGGAGAGGTCTTGTGAGTGGACAGAAACAGAGCAGAAGTTATTTCCTCCTAAATAAGAGCAACTGGAAGGGGTTTGGGGTAGAGACTCAGTAGGTGATTTTCATTTTAACCCAATCCACTTATTGTGGCACTGTTATTGACTAAAAGGAAGAAGTAGTGTTAGAACCGAATTATAAAGAAACTCTATGGTTTTTTATTTATTTATTTATTTTGAGACGGAGTTTCGCTCTGTGGCCCAGGCTGGAGTGCAGTGGCGCGTTCTCGGCTCACTACAAGCTCCGCCTCCCAGGTTTATGCCATTCTCCTGCCTCAGCCTCCTGAGTAGCTGGGACTACAGGCGCCCGCCACACGCCCGGCTAATTTTTTGTATTTTTAGTAGAAACGGGGTTTCACCATGTTATCCAGGATGGTCTCCATCTCCTGACCTCGTGATCTGCCTGCCTCGGCCTCCCAAAGTGCTGGGATTGCAGGTGTGAGCCACCGCGCCTGGCCGACTCTATGGCTTTTTAACAGAAATGCACCATGATCAGTTTAAGGGAACCAGGAAATAGACCAATATTGCTTTAAGTGACACTCACATAAGTAAATTCTTCTAAGAAATAGGTAAAAATGTATTTCCCAGGAAAGACTGTCTGGCAAAGTGGAAAGACTGGAATTCTGGTGAGTCAGATTCTAACTAGCTAACTAGCTGTGTGACTCTGAAAAGTCACTTACGGTCATTAGGGCTTAGTTTCCTAATCCAAAATAAGAGATCATTTCCAGCAGTTAAATTTGACAATTGACAGGACAAGGAAAACAGGATATATGGGGAAATAGGAAAGAATGATGGATTTGTAATAAATGTGAACATGATTTCATGGCTAAGATTGATGGCTCTATATTCTGCTCTTTTAATTTAGAAACCTATCAATAGAAGACAATTAAACTGTGCTCACCCTACTGATTGATCTAACTTAAAATACTTGAAGTGCCCATCTCATTTATTTCTACAAGACAGAAGTCATCACTCTTATAAACTGAAGGTTGCCTTATGTGGGTGTACACAAATCACAGCCTTGCTGAACAGGGAATTAGAACACAGTTTTCCTTTGCAATTCACATGTTCTAAGCTAATATTAAAATAGTGAGAACCCTGAGATTGCAACAAAAGATTTGGGATTACATTTTCACTGAAATGACACTGAGGTGGTGGTGCCAGCCAGACTTCTGAGTGAGTTATAGCACAGGCACAGCCCAGAGACTTGGCATTTTTCTGTTTTTATTTTTTTCCACTGATGACTCTTGCTGAGAGTGTAAAAGCCAGCGATCCTTCATCCCCCACTCCATCTCTCTGTGGGGAATTATAATATGATTAAATACTCTTAATTATACACACACACACTGACATCCTGAGGAAACTGATGAAAACTACCTGGCAGAAAACATAGGTGTATATTAACTCTAACCATCTGGGGCCTGCTGGGGCACTAACCACAACCGTTGGCTTTCACTCCCCAAGTGAGATGTCATTCTGAGACCATGTGTGTGGTCAGCTAATCAGGTGTGTTTCAGTCTGGTTGGGTGAATAGGCTCTGCAGTTTTACTTTGGTCCCATCAGACATTCTTAGCTTTTCAAGATGACCAACAGCCTCTGTCAGAGAGGAATAATTGGGAGGAAAAGTAAGCTCCTCATTGGCCAAGTGGAGCCAGACAATTTTACATGGTTCCCAGAAGCTACTTAGAAACACACTTTAAGCACAAGAACATCTCCAGAATCCGGACGCTTTGAGAAAGAGGCAATTTAAAGAGAATGACAGCAAAATAAAAGCCTGGAATTTCAGGAAGTGGTTCCAGGAACAATGTGTATATAAAAATGAAGTGGAATCATTTTTTCCAGGAAATCTACTTTTATACACAATGCAATCGTATGACAATAACTAGCATTTATGAGTATGTGAGTACACACTCTATGTTTATAGATACCACAGTAGCCGCCAACAGCAGAAGAGGGTGAGTGGATCCCTTTGTGACTAACGGCCTCACTCTTCACCCTGCTAACTTCACCACACCCATGGGAGCCTTGCTTACCAGCCCAGCAACAGTTGCCTTGATTAAAATGTGATGTCCCTGGTCACTAATAGTTCTCTTGGGAAGTAGAGGGAAAGTAGCCAAACCATACTATGGGAGGAATGGACAAAAATCTCTCTCCCCTTTCCATTCAGATGCATCCTGACCACAGAAATTGTCTTCCCACCAACTTTTCTGCCCTCCATCCCACCTTCCAATGTGATTACATTTGTCTGCCTTTCTACTTAATCTTCACACACCTCTGTCATTCCTCTCTTATCCCTATGGTGGGAGTAAGTATTTTGGTTAACTGCAAGCAGACAAAGTGATACCATTCTCCATGTCCACTCTGAGGCCTAGGACACTGATCATAGACAGGAAGATGGATAAAGTCAGAAAGGGGATTTCCTCTACTTCTCTACCAGTGCACCCCCCTCTCCCAGCAGTCCCTCTATTTTCCCCTTAAAGAACTTGGCAGTCTCTGAGTAAGTCCTATTGACTTGGAACCTGAAAAAATGTTGGCAAAAATCTATTAGCAAAAATTATCTCCAATATGTAAATTTTAATTAATGATATAATTTATTTTAGATTTATTCATTCACTCAATCATCCAATAAATATTTATTGAATTCCTTCTTGTACCAGGAAGTGGTGAGAGTAGCTTGGTATTTTAGTAAATAATGGCATGAGACTTATGTCAGGCTGAGCAGGGCCTGGCAATATCAGTTTATCCTTGAATGAGAAGCTTCACTTGTTATTTCCTAGAACAAATAACAATAAAACAGCACATATGGCAAATAACAGGTACCTAGTATATGTTTGTTACTGTAATTGGATGAAGAAGCATTGTTGGGAAGAACAAGTAGACCAAATCAGAAGATATGAAGCAAAATTTCTGGACCTGAGTGTCTCATCTGTAAAATGGGGATCATGCTACCTACATCATTTATTAGACAAGACTACAGTGTAAATCAAAAGAGATAATGCATATGAAAGCACTCTGCAAATTATGAAAGCAGAATTCATACATAAACTACTGTGATTATTCAATCTTGAGATCACAGAAAAAGCAGTATAGTCAGCCCTCCATATCTAGGGGTTCTCCACCTGTAGATTCAACCAATGTGGATTGAAAATATTTGAAAAAAAAGCAATGAAAAATAACAATATAACAATAAAAATAATACAAATTTAAAATACAGCATAATAGCTATTTAAATAACATTTTCATTGTATGAGGTATTATAAGTAATCTAGAGATTAAAGTATACGGGAGGATGTGCAAGGTAATATGCAAACATTAATGCCATTTTATATAAGGGAGTTGGGCATCTGAGGATTTTAGTATGGGGCTGAGTCCTTGAACCAATTCCTCTTGGGTACTTAGGGAATGGACCATACATCTCTTCACTTCAACCGACAAAGAAACCTTAATAGAGAAAGGTGGTCTCAATTAACCAGGTAGGGCACTAATAAATTGAATGATCTGAGTCTTAAAGGGAAAGGGAAAGAGCTATTGGGAGAAACATGCTTCTTATAATTTAATATATAGTGATTGAAAACAGGAAATACCTCAGTTATGAAAACAAAAGGAGCCCATGTGCTAAAAGACTTAAACATATTGAAGTGGGCCAAAAGTAATTAGGTTGAGTAGAGTAAGGATAAGAAAGTTAAAGCTAATGTTTTCTCCTACCTCTAGATTCAGTTTCTGAGTAGATGAAAACAGTTCAGTGTTTCTCAAACTGGAGTGATACGTGGAGTCCTTTTAAAGGGGAAAACTTGAGACTTGCAAAACAGTTAAAAAATCTTTGGGAGACCTTAGATTAAGTTTCAGAATCACCAGCTTAAGAAACGTAAGACTCATTTTTTTTAAATGACTTTTAATTGCAAAGTATTGTCTTTATGATTTAAAAAAAAATCTTCATAAAAAGTTTAAAATCTCATTAAACTTGCAGACCGCAAGAATCTACAGCTCCCAATTTGAGAAGTGCTGATTTTGTCTCACTCCTTCCCTTTATAGATGAAGGAACTCAGGCCTGTGAAGACAGTGACTCCCTAAGTCACACAGATGGCTATTAGCAAAAAAGAGGCAGAAGCCCAGGCTGCTTGCTTTCGAAAGCAGAGCTTTTCCTTCTTCAGACAAGGCCTCCTCTGTTTGTGGCAGAGCTCACTATCTGCTCCAGACAGATACTGGTATTGTCCTACACCAGAGACAGGGAAGCAGATGGAGGCGAGAAGGTTTGAAGGGGAAGTGATGTGGGTGTGGCTGATGCAGACATTGCAGCTGGACAAACGATTTGAAAGAAAGGTATTTCCAAGGCTGGCTTCTTTTGCTCATCATTGAAACAAAGAAACACTGGGTGGAAAACACTGGCAGTTTTAATAGTGGGAACATTTCTCCCTAACAAGTTTGAGCAGAAAGTAGGAAGAATATGGTCCTGAGCTAAAAACTGGAGAGGAACTAGAGAAGGTATGAGGTTATAATTCAGGGTGGCCAATTTAATCAGCTCATATTCATTAAACACCCACATACACATGGTGCTTTACAACAAACCCCTTCGCTCACTCTGAAGCATCCACAGGCCTGTTTTAAATGGGCCACCCTGTACATGTTGGGAATCTAGCCAGGGTGTTAAGGCAACTGCTTCCCTTCCTAAGAAAAATAGGGTGGATTTTTAGACAACCACAAGTAAAGGCTAAAGCCTCCAGTTTCACATCCCATCTGAAAGCTGGGAAAGACTTGAGGAATCTGTTTTCCAAGAATCTGTTTGCAAAACTCAATAATATAGTAAACTCTTCCATTTCAGACCTGTAACATTCTATACTATCTATATTCCCAGACTTTTACCCTGCAATTTCCCTGGGTACATTTCCTCCCTTTATTGGAGCTGAACTCAAGTACTTTATGAATATTCCCACATAATGACTGAAGCATTATGACCCTTGAGTTATGTCTAATTAGCCAATCAATGATTTTGGTCACTTCCGGCCCTTGTATAATGGACTCATTGTAACTACAAAAAACATGTTCTTACCATTGCCTGTTTAAACTGCCAAGAATATTTTCTGTCTAACTGATTTATCAAGCAATTTTTGATTGCAATCTGAGGAGAGGACTGCCTGGGCCTGTTCCTTTGACACTCCCCAGGAGCCGGGTCCAGCAAGCTTCTGGTACTATGTGGTCTCTGAATACCAGGGAGGAATGCGGCACAAGTCACCCTACTTGGGTCTCTGCCCAACTGTGTTGGCAGGTGTTGTGACTTTTACAAGAAATCTTATACTTCCAAAGATTGAAATCCACATAGAGGGCATCAGACCATTAGGAAAGGCTGAAAAGCTTCCTTGACATCAGACCATTCATTCTTGGATAACTTTCTCATTCTTCCATGATGCCATCCACTGGGAGATTTCAGGAAGCTGAGGACAAGACTCAAAGCGTTGTAATTACAGCTTATAATACAAGGCAAACAGTAGGTGCTCAACTAAACACTGGTGGGTGGTGGGTTGTTTTCTGTTTTTAATTTGGCTTAGTTTCAATGTGTGGTTTAGGGGGCTGAGATGGGTTCAAGAGGTCGTAGATGCAAATGGGAAGGCAGGATGGTTTGTTTGAAGTGGCTCTGCATGTCTGCAAATATGTGAGCAGAGAAAAATACTTATAGTATTGTTCAAGGTAGTTAGGCGAACAATCATAAGAGCTATAAAATAATAAGCCTACTTTAATAACATCCTTACATTTTACAAAATCCTTAAGTGGCCCCAACAGCTTTGCCTTGGGTGTATGTGAAATAAATAGCAGGTGGCTTATTTGGCATGTCCCTCCAGTTCAGGAGTGAGGCTGAGGCCCCTGGGTCCCTAGGAGTCCTCCAGCTTAATAAATAGAATATTATCAATATTCCGGAAGCCTCTTGTATAATCCTTCTCCAATAGCATCATCTTCTCTCCTGCCCAGAGTGAACCTTCATTTTAAACTTGGTGATTTTCATTCAAGCTGTTGACTACATTTCAAAAATCCTATCTAATGTACCCAAAATAAGGCTCCCCAAGCCAATATAAGGGATATACTTCTTTATATTTTTCACTAGAATTAAATCAGCTAATTCATTAATTCAACAAATATTTATCAAGTGCCCACTATGTATCAAGCAAAGACTTAGGCACTAGAGAAACAGCCGTGAGCAAGACAGACATGGTCTGCATCCTTACAGCCGAAACATGCAAACGGTTACACAAATAATCAGTTAGTTACAGTTGTGAGAAGAGCTCTGTGGGTGAGGGGCAGCGTACTCTGGAAGTGTAACTGTTAGCTATAACCCATGAGGAGGCATAGGGTCTGGGAAAACAGCCCTGAGAAAGCACCACTGGAGAATGACGAGGCAGAGGACGCAGCATATGACACATACTAGGTGTCAATGAGAAAATAAAATCGTGATTTAACCATTACAGTTTGTTTACTGGGCTCAAGCCTTCAAAACTTGGGATCTCTAAAGAAAAATAGAATAAAAAGTAAAAAGTATGGAAACCACAGCTCCAGAGCGCCCCCACCTCGCCCACCCCAGCCACTGAAGCTGACAGCGGGGAAGCAGGGTGTTACGAAAATTCAACTTCACCATCACATACAAAGAGATTAAAGGACATCCTTGCACCCTGGCTCCTGAAGTGCTATTTCTTAAGATTAAGCAGTAGACCCTTCCCAAGTTTAAACAGGGTAACACTAAGTTTTGGTTGTTGAAGCAGTTCCATCTGCACTAACCTTTACAAACCATGACTGTGTCAGTTTTTCCAAGCAGGAGAAATGGATGGAAAGCCAGGCCACATCTTAATAGGGCCCTGGTGAGCTAATGGGTGTGATTATTTCATTGTCTCGGATTCACGCCAGCCGAGGCTCATCAGATACAGGCACAATCCAGGAGAAACATGACCTCACTTTCGACATGGGACTGTGCGTTCAGATGCCAATAGGAATTTAGAGATCCCTCAGCGCAGGTAAAACTGAGCTCTTTACGGTTTCAGCTAATGAGAAGCATACCAAAGTTACCTAAAACAGTAAAGCTAATATTGACATGAACATAGTAGATACTGTTAGGGTATGGGAAGCCAGGAAAAACTTCTGAGACCATCTGTGCTAAGTGTGTCACATCTATAATGAGGCGTGTTTTTAAGATAAATTGCCATCTCTTTAAATGATTAAGTACCAGATTTATGGAAAGCTATAACCCCACCAGGACCACAGGGTTGTTAAGTGGTTAGGGCTATAAAGGTGAGAATCTCAAGATTTCAGTTGTGCCACAAATTGTCCACTGACTCGCAAAATCTTTGCCAAGGAAACTTTGCCTTAGTTTTCCCAATGAAAGAAAAGGAAGTCTATCACTAGGCTGTATAGCTGTGAGAAGAGCCAAAGTTTTGCAGTCAGGGACATGCATGCATTCACTGATTCCTTCTCAGACTCTTCTCATTATATCATGTTGACATCCATTGGAAGACACCAGGAAGTACAACAAAAGGCTCAGTGCATTCTAGTTCAGCTTACAGCATATTTGCTCATTATTCATTCAATAATTTCTTTTCTGAGCACCTATTATGTGCCAGAGTGAGACCCTGTACTAGGCACTAAGAATATTAGAATGATCAAAAACAGACTTGCTCTCTGCTCCAACGGTGCTTAGAATCTGCTGAGGGAAAGTGCCAGGATTGACTATTTGTGAGCTGTGTGATATTGGGCAATTTACTTAAATTCTTTGTTGAGTTTCATTTCCTCATCTGTAAAATGAAGATAATATAACATGTCTGGTATGAAAGTGCCTAAAATTATATCACACACAAATATAAGGTGCCCAATAAATGTTGGTTCTTTTCTTCCTCTCTCCAGGTTACAAAGATAAGGCTTACAGAGTTTCAGCTCTTCAAATAAAAGGTGCTTCACAAATGTAAATGACCAAGCTATTATTATCAGTGATTGCATAAGAGGCGGTGTTGCATAGTGGAAAGATCCCTGGCTGGAAACAAAGACTGAACTTAGAATCTTTTTATTATTATTTATTATACTTTAAGTTCTGGGATATATGTGCAGAACGTGCAGGTTTGTTACATAGATATACTTGTGCCATGGTGGTTTGCTGCACCCATCAAGCTGTCATCTAGGTTTTAAGCCCTGCATGAATTAGGTATTTGTCCTAATGCTCTCCTTGCCCTTGCCCCCCACCCACCGACAGGCCCGGGTGTGTGAAGTTCCCCTCCCTGTGTCCATGTGTTCTCATCATTAAATCCCACTTATGAGTGAGAATACACGGTGTTTGGTTTTCTGTTCCTGCGTCAGTTTGCTGAGAATGATGGTTTCCAGCTTCATCCATGTCCCTGCAAAGGACATAAACTCACTTTCTTACGGCTGCGTAGTATTCCATAGTGTATATGTGCCACATTTTCTTTATCCAGTCTATCATTGATGGGCACTGAACTTAGAATCTTGACTCTCCCACTTCCTAGATATGTGGCCTCAAACAAGCCATTTAAACCTCTCTGGCCTGTATGTTTTCATCTGTAAAATGGCAATGATAGCGTTTTGAGGATTAAATAAGACAATAAATGCAATATACTCAGGGTAATCAGTAAGCAGTAGGAAATAGCAAATTAGCAAATACTGGGGACACACACACAAAGCCACTCTCAAAGAAGATAGTTTGATTTAATTACTATAGTACTACTTGCACTTATTTTCATTTACTTGTGAGATTCACAGAGAGAGAAAAGCTAGGCATGTCTCCCAGCTTTCCCAGAGGCAGGCCGACCCAACTTTCGGTCCCTTACTGTGTTGCTTAGAGACACTTACCACACTAAGTAAATCATCACCCTACATCTATACTATGCTTCTTTCACATTTGTGAAAGAGCTCTTCACTCACATATGCATGTACTACAGACCCAACAGTGAGTGCTAGGGAAGGAGAATGTTGATTAGAGAACTTCCCAGATGGTATTTATGTATTATGTTCCCTCACATATATTTGAATTCTACTCAAATGCTGTCAGTTTTCTAGGGTTAACTGAAAATCTGATATTTTAAGATCCTTGTTTGGTATTCTGGTAACTAGAAAGTTAAATAAGTTGGGCTTATGAGTATACCTTTACTTTTCTTCTGGAGTCCCCAAAAGAGCCAAATAGAACTTTCTTCCTTCTTTAAGGTGGTGACATAAGTTTTTAATGACCCTCTTTTCTGTTTCTCTCCAAGAATCCTGCTGTGATGTACTCCATTCTTAGGGTAGCGAATTTGCTTTTGTATCTCTTGAAGCAGTCTTGCTTCAGCCTAAGGCCAGCCCATACACTAGGACAAGCATCTCAATCCCTTTCTATACCTTTGAGGTCTTTTACCAATGGTTACCTATCCTTTTCTGTCTAGCATTACTACATGTTCTCTTTTTACTGCATTATGTACATCAATATCAAAATGCGAAATAAAAAACACCCACCTTAAAAAAAAAAACCTCCTTTGACTTCCCCAGCTACCATTCCATTTCACTGTTTCCATTCATAGTGAAAAACCTTAAAGAATTGAACATGCTCTTTGTTTCTCTCTTTAACCTACCCCAGGTAGGCTTATGTCCCCTACACTCCACTGAAACCACTCTTGTCAAAGGTCATCATTGACTGTATCTGCCAAATCCAAGGGTCAATTCTCAGTCCTCATCTTATTTGACCTCTGAGCAGCATTGGACCTAACTCCTTGCTTCTTGAAATATTTGTTTCACTTGGCTTCCAGAAAATCACACTCTCATGGATTTCTTCCCACCTTATCCTCTCCTCCCACCAGTCTCCTTTGCAGGTTTCTCTTCTATTCTAAATGTTGATGTGCCCCAGGATCAATCTCTACCATATTCTCACTACAGCTCAGCCCATTCTCCTGAGCTCTAGACTCAGACTCATTTATTCAGCTGCTTTGTCATTGTCCACTTGCATATCTTTCTCTTATTTATTTATTTTCTGAGACAGGATCTCACTCTATGGCCTAGGTTGGAGTGCAGTGGCACAATCAGGGCTCACTGTAGCATTGACCTTCCAGGCCCAAGCCATCTTCCCACCTCACCCCCTCAAGTAGCTGGGACTGCAGGCGCACACCACTGGCCTGATTAATTTTGTTCATTTTTTGTAGAGACAGGGTCTCACTATGTTGCCCAGGTAACTGGTCTTGAATGCCTAGGCTTAAGCAATCCTCCTGCCTCAGCTTCCCAAAGTGCTGGGAGCCACCACACCCGGTCACTTGCATATCTCAAATGCAACTATTCTAGGACAGAACCCTTTTTTTTTTTTTTTTCCAGACAGAGTCTCGTTGTGTCGCCAGGCTGGAATGCAGTGGCGTGATCTAATCTCACTGCAACTTCCACCTCCAGCGTTCAAGCAATTCTTCTGCATCAGCCTCCCAAGTAGCTAGGACTACAAGCACACACCACCATGCCCAGCTAATTTTTGGTATTTTTAGTAGAGATGGGGTTTCACCACGTTGGCCAGAATGGTCTCCATCTCTTGACCTCGTGATCCGCCCACCTCAGCCTCCCAAAGTGCTGGAATTATAGGCATAAGCCACCACATCTGGCCCTCTAGGACAGAACTCTTAATCCCCTACCCTGCACCTCCCACCCCAATCTGTTCTCTTCAACATTCTAGAATTTTTTGGCCTAAATAACTCTAGGAATGGAAAAAATGACACTATTCTCAGTTATTTAAGATAAACAATACACAGATAATTCTTTTTTTTTTTTCCTTCCTTCCTTCCTTCCTTCCTTCCTTCCTTCCTTCCTTCCTTCCCTCCCTCCCTCCCTCCCTCCCTCCCTCCTTCCTTCCTTCCTTCCTTTCTTTCTTACACGGAGTCTTGCTCTGTCACCCAGGCTGGAGTGCAGCAGCACAATCTTGGCTCACTGCAGCCTCCGCCTCCCGGGTTCAAGTGATTCTCCAGCCGTCGCCTCCTGAGTAGCTGGGACTAGAGGTGTGTGTCACCACATCCGGCTAATTTTTTTTTTTTGTATTTTTAGTAGAGATGGGGTTTCACCATATTAGCCAGGCTGGTCTTCAACTCCTGACCTCGTGATTCTGCTTACCTCAGCCTCCCAAAGTGCTGGGATTATAGGCGTGAGCCATCACGCCTAGCCAATTCTTCATTTTTTAAAATACACTTCACATTCAATCTGTTTGCAAATCTTGTAAGGAATGTCTTCATATTTATCTTGAATCTGACCACTTGCCATCCCCTATACCACACTCCCCAGTCTGAGCCACCATAATCTCTCTCCTGGATTAGTGTTATGTTTCCTGACTTGCCTCCTGGCTTTCATGTGGCCCCGTTATAGTCTATACTCCTACAGAGCAGGCCAAATAATCTTCCTAAAATGTTAATCAAGTCATGTCCATCCCTGGCTGAAAACTCTGCATTATGCTTAGGATAAAATCCAAGTTCTTTACCTAGTTTTACATACCCTAGCCCTCTCCAGTCAACTTACAGGCCTTACTAGGTTGTTGTGAATACAAAACTATATACACAAAGGAACTTTAAAATTATTAGGTGCCATAAGTAGATGCTATTGCTGTTGCCATCATTATTATTGGATCAGTTGCCTTTTGGTAAGGAGTTTTAAACATGTCTTCCAAATGTAAACTGTAATTTCTGCCAATGGCTATATGTCATTACAGACAGATATTGTAGCAGGCAAATCCCTTCCTTCTTGTTAACCCATTTATGCCAGAGGTTGCAAATTTTTTTGTGTGAAAAATCAGACCTTGGTGATGACCTTGAGCAGGAGGATATAAATAACTCCCACAAGCTTAGTGTTCCAATAATGGAACACTAGGCATAAATGGGTTAATAGGTTCAGTCATTATCCTCCTGCTATATATTTAACTTTGTCTTTTTTCCCTTCTGGATGTGAGATGTCCCTTGCAGGAAACAGCAGCTGTGCCACTAACCCTGGACATTGTCCAAGGCCATTTCCATATCCTGTGAGAGAATCATCCCCTCAGTTTGTTTTTGCAGCACAAGATAGAAGAAAGATCAAGAACAAAAATATATAGATATAGATATGTAGTATGTAGTGCTTTTTGTCCAGAAATGACTTCTGTGTGATCAGAGAAATGACTAGGCCACGGTCTCCAACTCAGCAACCTGTCCCGAGCTAGTCATTATGATTAGTCCATTCATCACTTAAACACAAGAGGCTCTGGAGTGAAACCTAGCAGCCAGGCATAACGTATGAAGTACTGATAGGGAAAGTGAAAGATGTGGCACCTATTTGAAGGAAATAGGAGGAGTGTGTGAAAGAGAAATGTCACTGACTGAGTTGCGCCAAAATTCCGAAGCCAAGCAGCAAACACGTTTTCCCTTGAGAAAGGCAGAACCCCAGTTTTGCATTTTACCCAAGAAGAAACCATGGTATGAGACCAGGAAAGAACCTTAGAGGACACAGCAATGCTTTATGGATCACCAGTACTACTTCCTGAGTACTCTCATTTTCTCATGGAAGGTTTCCATAGTTCAACTCAGTGGACGCAATCTGTGCAAGAGCTGGTGTGCTGAAGGGCAATATGCCCAAGCTGATACAGCACCAACAAGATCCTGATGGTGGTTTCCTAAATGGGTTTCTAAATTTTACAAATAGCCAAACCCACTGGCACTAGGCTATTTTTGCCTTAAGTAACTTTTATTTTTAAATGAAACATCAAATACATAAACAACCTCGAGACTCAAGCAATGAGCCAGGTGGGTAATGTCAATATGGAACCATGTCACATCTCCCAAGAGAAAGGTATCACCAGGCCTCTTCAGGGCAAGCTTCAGGGAAAAGAGCTGGGTACTCTACAGCAAAGAGACTCAGGAAGGCTGTTAGTTTTTTGTGGTTGTATCTCACTGTACACAGATGGGGGAAAACCCTAAAAAATAAAAACAACAACCATGACCAGATTCCGGCAGCTACCCTGAAAATGAGCCACAAAACGTCAACTTGATTTTGTAGTCACGCTTCAGGTGTTTGTAGTCTACTTCCTTTAGCCTTATACTTCATTTTCGCTTCTAATTATTAGACTGCAAATCTCTTTTATAATTTCACTGCTCTATTTCATTCTACATGCAGCAGCAGAGAGTTTATTACTTTGGGAAGTAGGTATGGCTGTCTTGTGTTAGGACTTTAGACGATTTCTCTCATTCCCCACTTTAAGAGTGAAGTAAAGATACTAAAGCAGCAGCCTTGGTAGCAGGGATGCAGCACTTGTACCACCACTGCCCCATCATAGAGCATATGGGAGTGGCTGCTGAGCAATTCCATTATAGCAGTGCAAGCGGCCACTATAGGCCTTCTGGAGTTGAATGGAAGATGAAATAAATTTGCCCTCTCTAGCTAGAAGCACCCAGGCATTATAGGAAAACCAGTGTACAAAGAATGAAACACATTTACTTTATAGGAAGAAAAACATAGTCAATAACTAAAATAAAACAAATATAAGAGAATTCAAATATTCTGCCTTTACTCTGGCAGGTGAACATTAGCTTGAAGACTTAGCTATGACCGGTGGGGGAATGGAGGATGAAAGGGACTTGGGCCTTAGCCTGCACCAGCTGTGGGACTGTGAGGAATTAACTCGGTCGAGGCTGTGTGCTCATTTGTGAAAATGCAGGTAAAACGTCTGCTTCAGAGGGTTTCTGTTCATATAAAAATTAAAGGAGAAAAATGAAAATATGTACATGACTAAAACTCATTCTTTTCCCAATTAGTTTTTAGTTTTTAGAAGCAACTCGACCTAGCTTTAGTAATATTTCCCTAGTAATAAAATATCATATCATATGCAAACTGATTCAGCAATATATAAACAGCAGAATTCTGCTAATTCTTTTTGGCATCCAGACAGGCCAAAAAGATAGCTATTCAGATAAGAATCAATTCTAAAATGTTCCCCACGGGCTCTCTTTTCTGTGTGATTGTCAGAGGTCTCAAGATGTCCATAGCCAGAAAAGTAGTTGTCAAAACATTTTTTTCAGAAGCTTTCTCTTGTTTCCCTTTTTCTACCACAGCTGTGACACTAGCACTTTGTGTCCATCACTAATAATCCCACTTCCTCAGGACCCAACAGAACTGCTTCTTGATCCTTCTCCTTTAAAAGAAGAACAACAGTGTTAGCCCACCTCTTTTATCTGGGCCGATTAATCACCAGGCCAGCTTTTCCGGGTAACTTTTTCAAGTGTTGCATCCTCCGCCTGGAATACTCTTCTCTATTTTTCGGCGCTGTCAACTCATCTCTTGTCATCTCCTCTAGTCTCCTCTGGACTTCCCCACTAATAAGAAGTAATGGCTCCCTTCCCACGTGTTCCTTCAATCCTCATGAACCTGTCTTTCAAATGTCTGTCAGCCTTGCTCTACTTTATACTTTTTTATATCCTCAAGTCCGATATGTAGTAGGCATTGAATAAATACTGAGTGAGCAAATTAATTAATATAAATGAATTTTAAAATTCTCAGCTTTTCTAATGGTCCCTTACAATGCACATAAAAATAGGTAAGTCTGTCTCAAGTCTTGGAATCCTCACACTCAACTGTAAGAAATAGGAAGATGGTGAACTTTCGAGTTTCCAGATACATCTAATTTAGTCTAGATCATAAAATTATGACTAAGGAAGTGGATATCAAGTACAATTTCAAAACATATCATTGTCATCATCTTTTGGTCCCCAAACGGTATATTTCATGAACAGTTTTATTAAGCGGCCATTTTGCAGAGGCTTTCAGGTTGCCTGCCTGGCAGACTGGACCATGCACAATTACAAGGATTCCACAGTAGTCTGCAGTCTCTTCCTGCATTTTATAAAGAGCACTTCAAAATGCTCTGAAAAAAATCTGTTATGTCCTAAAGCTCCTGAGAGTGAAATGTTACAGTTGGAAGCCGCCTGAAGCTCATTTATACACTGAAGTTATTAATCCCCTTCTTATATGTTTGATATAAGCCCTAGGGCACTTGGGAGGGTGATCCAATTACCCAATTCAGAGAATTGCCCTTTTCTTTCAACCAAGTTCAGAGCTCTGAATTTTTGTTCCACCAATGACTTTTTGTTTCAGTCAAACAAGGTCACGGAAGAGGCCAATATCTGCCAAGGCCAACAGGGGTTTCATTTACATGCCCACTAATGCGAGCAACATAAGAACCTCTTGAGAGCATTAAACTAGGGTGTGGGACAACAAGCCTGTTATTTATTTACCAGTTCCCAAAGCCACCCCTGCCAGTTTCTTGCTATTCAACATTTTTGGTTACCATTTTGGATTTAAGGGAACTCTCTTCTGTGCATCTGGAAGATGTGGTGGGATTTGTCAATAGGCAAGAAACCCCTGGGGAAATGTTCAGACGAGCCTTCAAGGCTGCTTTAGTCCAGGGACACGAGGCAGACTAAGCATAGTCTGTATTTCCTTAAAGTCAAACATTTCCAAAGTTAGCTTATTTATGACCATAGGGGGTTTCTTTTGCCATCCATCATCAGTCTCAGACCTTTATTGGTTATTTTTGTTGTTGTTTCCTTTACAAAGAATACTAAATAGATTCAGTCTTGCTTTAGCTATGACTGGTACACTTTTGCCATGGCCAGAGAGAGGATGGTTTGGCCAATGTCTTATCACTGTCACAGACATAGGTTATTTGTTAAAATTGACTATGGTATGTTTGTTACTTTAGTTGAGAATAAGCATTAACAGATGGTCCAGAGAAATAAGGCAGCACGTTAATTCATTTCTCCAAAATTCCAGTACTCCCACTTCAGAATTTGTGAACAATTAAAATTATACTAAGGTTGTTAAGAGAAGAGTTAATCTAAGGAATGTTTACTAAAGTCAAGAATAACTAGTTATCAAAAAAAGTATCTTTAATTTATCAAAAAGCCACACTAGTCTTTGAATTGTTCTGTGTTTGCAATAATCAACAGAAACACCTGGAAACTCACCTTCCCGCCTAAATATTTCACAAATGTATTCAGATTATCACTAAAAAAAAGTCAGGAAATGAAAAGGTAAGTGAATAAACATATTTCTTCTGGTGGCCCAATCATAAAGCCAACAGTTTTTGAGTCTGATACATGAAAGACATAACAAAATTTGTAAACAGTGGAAGATATGATTTATAAAAAGCAAAAAAAGACAGGTTAAAATTATAATTTAGACAGTCATACAGTTTATACAGCTGAATTTTTCTGATACATACTTCTCAGATGAGAGAATGAAAATGTCTTGATTGCCTTAAAAATTTTGTTTTTTAGAACATGGAGAAAGAACTTGTAGATCACACTGGTAAGTTAATAATCTGAAACTAGAAGATCTAGGTTTTAATCTCAAGCTTTGAAATTAATTCATCATGTGGTTTTGAAAAAGACTTTAATCTGCCTCATCTCAGTTTCTCCAGATGAAATATCTAGACTGTATGATACAGCATGATTCATCAAATAGGAAGCCTTTACAGATAATAATGTTTACATATGTAAGTTCTAAGGTGGGATTGTCTGCAGCAGCTTGACGACTTTAAAACACAGGACAGAGCAGTAAGACAAACAGGACAGTTCTGTGTCTTCCAGTGGTGGTATCAGGCTGTGGGTAGAGATTACTTCACGTCTTTCCTCACTGGACAGTCGAATCAGACACAGAACCTGCCTCCTCTTTATTCTACTTCTAGGCCTTTTTCTTTCTGCACATACCCCTGAAGCTCTGGCATTAAAGCTGATGGTCTATTCCGAGGTGGCCCACAAAGTACTTCTCGCTCAGCCTCCATTGTCACTTTGCTGTGAATCCCAGCCCTAGCCACCCAGCCCTGTGCTTTCCTCAGACCCAGGATGGATGAGAAATGTGTAGGAGCACTACATTCCTGCCACGCTAACCTTAGCTCCCTCACCAAAGCTAAGGGCAGTCAGAAGCCAGTACCCAGACATGGGCATCTTTCTGCCCCAACACCTGCCAATTCCTGCCCTAAAACTATTGAAAGAATGCTGGGGTCCAGGGAGCTTGAGCGGGAAAAGGGTAACTGGCAGAAGGGAAAACACAATCCTGGTCTCAAAGCAGCAATAAAAATAAAATTAAACCCTCACACACACACATAAGATTCTTTATGTCTTCAATTGAAGTTGCCAGAGTACTTCACACTGGAACTACGTGCAAGAGGATTTTCTGAAAAAACAAACCACACACACAACAGACCTTACTGCTCCCTTGAAGGGGCTTATTTAAGGCAAAACAAGGCCTCCCATCATTCCTGTGAGAGATCATTGTCCCCCTTGTTGCCACAGCGCCCTGTGAGGCTGTGGGAAACAAATGACCTCAGAGGCACTGCAGTATGTGTCACTGCAAAAGAAAAGAGAGTGGAAGGGGCTGGGGGAGGGGGCTGCTGGCGAGCGGAGCCCTCCACCGCGCGGCGGCCCTCCAATGATATCCCTCCAGGCACAGCGGGAAGCAGGCTTGCAGGCCCCAGGAGTCTCCCTCCAGCCTGTAACGGGATTAGGCTCCGGCTCCCTAGAAGCAAAGCGTCTTTCTAGATGTCCTGCTGCTCGCTCTGGTCAATCTGTCCTCTAAATTGGCCCTCCCCACAAAGTGCCCGCTGACTGCTAGTGTCTCCCTCTGTTTCATGGGTGTCTTGAGTGGAGAGAGGGCTCCCCCGAGGCCCGCGAAGAGGAGTGGGCGCAGAGGGAGGGAGGGAGAAGAGGGTGGCCGGGGATGAGAGGGATGGCTGGGGGAGGGGACACACACACAGGGGCAATGGGAGAGCAGAGAGGATGGAGGTGGAAGGAGAGAGGGTTAGGATGAGTGGATCGGGAAGGAAGATGGCGAGGCAAAGCTGGGCTCAGCAGCAGACACTTCCTTCGCCACACACTGCCCGTACTGGAGAAGGAAGCCCGTGGAGGCCTCGCTCTCATTGGGGCGTGTGTGGGCAAACAAGCCTGCAGTCCAGCCAGAAGCGGCCTTCCCACCGCACAACTTCCTTCTGTGGACGCCAACACTGACCGATGTGGCCCCTTCTCTGCGATCTCTGTGCAGTGGAGCGGCTGATGTGACTTCCAGTCTACACAGGAGCACACAGAAGCACAGTGGTTGAGGGTAGACTCTGAGTCTCACTAAGTGGGCAACTCCACCTTCACTGCACCCACACACGCGTGCACGCACACACACTCCCACTCCCTGCCGGGAGAAAGATTGTGTTACAGCATCGCATGTATGCATTTTACCTTCAGAGATGATACCGGCCTGGCCTTCCTCCTTGAGCCACAGAGCTATGTTAACCACAAGGTGGCAAACACAAACGGGGAAGGAGGACAAAGAGTGGGTGCCGCCGCGGGAGAGCCCTGCACACTCGAATGAGGAGGTCCCCTTCACTCAGGGCCTGCACACCTGGAGATGAGCCTGCCTCCATACTGGGGGACATTGAGAATACACAAAAACACTGAAAATAAAACGTGATCTATTAACATATATATACATACATATCATCCAGTTTATTTGTAAAATTCCTTTTATATATGCATATATTTTCTATGGAAATGGGTATACATCACTTTTTATTGTTTAATCACCTATGTTAATTCACCAATTACTTTATGCACGGTACAAATTTCTGAAAATATCAGAGTTTCAAAAATTCTGTTTATCGATGGAATTTGTTTTAGCTTCTATAAAACAAGGAGACATGGTACTTTGCAGTCTTAGGGGTAAGAAAAGTGGTATGAAAAACTACCTTGTACCCAAAATCTTTCCTCATGAAAGTCTCAAGTGTGGCAATGTAGGTTTTTGCACCAAGTTTGCAATTGGGAAGTACTGCAATTTGAAAGTAGCTGGGTTCAGTGCACAAAGGTGCTGCCTATTTTCAGTCGTTTACCAGGAACATAAATGTCTCCAGGCTGCCCTCTCTCCTCCCCGTGGTGCCCAGGACTGTGCAAGAACCCCAGAGGCATCTGCCTTTCACAAACACATTCATTCAAGTGAGAGATAAGAGTGAGAAGGAGCTAAGACATTTCTTTAATGTTTCTTTTAGGCCTGGTGCTTACTCTTTTTCAGAATAGTGATGATTGTGAAAGAACATAGGCTCTAGAACCAGAAACTTGATCCCAAGCTCCCAACTTCACCTCTCTGTCCTCGCCTCCTTACCTGTAAAATGGGGCTGATGACACTTACATCACTAGATTGCTATGAAAATTAGTTCATAATGAATTCATATATGAAAAACCCTTAAAACAATGGCTTAGTGCATAGTAACAAACATTAGTTGCTGTAATAATTAACATATTTTTCTTGGCTCATTCTCGTTTAGGAATTTTAGTACCCCAGTCAAGGATTAATAAAAATAATAACAAAAGCTAACACATATATTTTTTTGAGAGCTCACTATGTGTTAGGCACTAGAGGTCCTTTATATGTATTATATGTATTTAATTCTCACAACAATCCCATGAGGGAAGTTTGTAGGTATCTTCTTATAACCTTTAATAGACGCACTGCATTTGTTGGAAACATATGCTATGGCTGATATTCAGCCACCTTAGATCTACAGAAGCAGTGACTTCTTTAGTTTAGCCTAATTTCTTTGGGGTGACTATAAAGACTTCAAGGGGCCAGGTGCAGTGGCTCATGCCTGTAATCCCAGCACTTTGGGAGGCCGACGCAGGAGGATCACTTGAGGTCAGGAGTTTGAAACCAGCCTGGCTAATGTGGTGAAACCCTGTCTCTACTAAAAATACAAAAATGAGCTGCACATGGTGGCAGGTGCCTGTAATCCCAGCTACTCGGGAGACTGAGGCAGAAGAATCTCTTGAACCTGGGACGTGGAGGTTGCAGTGAGCCGAGATCGTGCCACCGTACTCCAGCCTGGGTAACAGAGTGAGACCCTGTCTCAAAAACAAACAGACAAACAGAAGACTTCAAAGGAACAAGGACCAGGTCAAGGAAATGAAATACATGAAACAAGCACCAGGAGACTCCCCCCTTTCTCCATCCTTACCCCCCATAGCTAAAACATAATGAGAGGATATGACTCAGGAAGAAAGCAGTAGACACGATGAAGAAGAGAAGGGTGTAGAAGAAGAGAAACTAAAGCTCTAGGGAGCAAAGTTAAGTGGCCAAGTGTAAAAGCAGTGGCTCTTGAAATTCCTGAAGAGTTCCCCAGACTCAGAAAACAATTTCAAGGCCGTTCATTCACTCAGTAGGTACTTATTGAGCATCTAATCAGAGTCCTTGAAACAGGGTGGAAATGAGTAAGACCCAGATTCTCACTTTGGTCCAGCCATTTGTTAGCTCTATGACCCTGGGTGAGTTGCTTAACTTGTAAGTGCCAGGGCTCAGAAAACAATATTCCAACAATATTCCAAACTATGGTGCTTTGGCAGGCTGAGTATTCTGAACTAAAGGATATTGGGTAGCCTCAGAAGCAAAGTCTTTCTCTGACCTTCTCCTGCCCTCCTTGTCTCCCATCTCCCCTTAAGGGAATCACAGAAACCAGAATTCCTCTTCCTCAAGACAGGTCATAGAATCTCTAGAACCCCTCTTCCCCAAAGCAATCCATAAAACCTAGAAAGGTTATTCTCTCCCTACTCCCTAAAACCCCTCATTTCAGAGGGGTCCTGCCCACTCCCTGGAGGAAGGAATGCCATAAGGAGGCCAAGAAGAATCTGAACAGACAGGCCTTGCTGTGTCTACCCCCTCAGACTCTCATCATTAGATCAGACCCTTTTTTGTCCAATCACATTTCTACACAGCTGCCCATTCTTCCTCAAACCAAAGCATAGAAACAGACCATCTTCCCTGGGCCTTTGGGTCTACATATCTGAAGACTCCCTTGTCATGTCAAACTTTGATGAAATACATTTGTTATGCTTTTCTCATCAACCTGTCTTTTGTTAAAGGGGTGTCAGCTGTGACCCTCGTGATGAGTGAGGAAAGGTATCACATCTTTCCACCTCACATAAGTCCCAATTTCCTCATCTCTAAAAAGGACATAATATCATATATGATGTAGAGTTGTTGGGAGGATTAGAGACGAGTGTGAAAAAGACCTAGTACATGGCACATGCCCAGTAAGAGTCATTATTGCTGCTGCTGGTAATACGAAGACTACTGCTGCCACTACTGCCACAGGCATTGTGCTAGCCACCTAGGGTTGGGCCCTGCTGTCACGGATGTCAGCCAATGAAAGGAAGAATTACAGAAATAATGATGATAAGATGTGCCTAGCCAGGAAGCTCAGAGCATTTAGGGCAGCCTTTTATGGCCAGGAGGACTTCTGCCAGGGAAGGGTGGGGAGAAGGCATTCCAGGAGAGACAGCAGCATCTGCAAAGGCACAGAAGCTGCAAGGTCACATGGTGGGCTCTGAGCTGGGAAGCAGCTCAGTCTAGGAGTATGTCTGGGGAAGAGGGAGTGAAGAGGAACAAGAGAAGGCCCAGAAGAGTGGCCGGGCCACAGAATGGAGAACGTGGTCTCCCCGCCTCCACCAGGAGTTCAGAAACAAATAAAGACTACTAGACACAGTTTTAGGAGATTCTTCTTTTAACTGCCAAATATATCATTTTGATTATTTTAAGTGTTTGTTGTTCAAGACCCAGGGAGCGCAGCCCAGGCTGACAAGGCCGTTTCCCTGCAACCTGCAAACACTGAGAAAGGTTAAAAGCAAACAAGTGAAAAGTACCCAGACCAAAGGCAAAGTAGACAAAATTTTTTTTCCTTTCTTTCTCCTTCTTTCAGTATTTGAAAACACTAGTCTCTAGTCTCTATTTCACACAAAAAGAACAAACAGTTCCAGCTTTTAAATCCTGGCAAAGAACCACCACCACTCTTTTTAGAGAGAGAAAAAGCACACCCCCACAACACACAACTTTCAGCAACGTTTTTGCCAGCAGCATTCCAAATGATTCCTTTGAGGTAGCCAAGAGGAGCCCTCAAAAGGTGAAAGAACTCACAGCTCTGCCTGGCTTCTGAGAGAGGTAAGGGCCATAGGAACTGTGGGCCCTGCTTAATGGCCGCTGATCTGGTCTGGCTGCCCAGCACCCCCGTGCTGTGAGTTCAGACAGCAGCTGTTTGCGTTTACCACTCACTACCTCGAAGCAAGAAGAGAAGGGACTCCCCCAACCCCAGTGATTGCCCCCCTTTTCATTCTCCCTCCCCCGACCCCAGTGATTGTCATTCTCCTTTCCCCAGCCCTCTTCCAAAACAAAACCAAAAAAAAAAAAAAAAAAAAAAAAAATGCCCTACTTGCCTCTGAGCTAAAGGAATCCAATCACCCAGAAAGGGAGACTTTATGAGCTTTCTGGGGGCTCTGGGCGGATGGAAGGGATTAAAGCAAGGTGTGCTTTATGTCTTTTGTAGTTTACTCTCCTGTTGCCTTATGGAGTAGCCAATTCCCCACCCTCGGACAGGTCTGCTTGTTCCTCTTGGTGGGTTCTGTTTTTCTTTCCTCCCCCGTGGTTTTTCGTAAGGTGGTGGGAGGATGCAGTAAAACTCCATTTCAGATGCATCATAAAACTCAGAGAGGCTGGCCTATGGCAGCTCCAAACAGGTGGGGTGTGCTTCACTGTGGCAGCTGCTCCTCTGTAGGGTGGTATGAATTAGGAGAGGTTTCCAACAATTCTGTCATTCTGTGCTGGGACTGCAGCAGAGGGGCATGGCCCAGTCCCACCTCCTCTAGAATTACATGTCCCCAATAAGCATGGTGAATTTCTTCTTTTGTTAAGGATACTCAAACTCCATGATATAATCATAAAACAAGATATTCTTAAAATATTTTTCAAACAATTTTTAATAATTTACCACAGGCTTTTATATCATACAATCCGACTGAAGAATAATTTACAGTCCAGATTCTGCATTCCATGGACCAACCAGACCATAACCTTCCTAGAGTTTTCAGACAGGACCTATTCTGTCTCACAATAGGAGAAATATTATACAAGTGGGCAATAAAAATACAAAACGATGCTTCATCTCTCTAGTAATCAAAGTAAAGCAAACATAAATGACAGGAAGATATCATTTCACTCAAGAGATTCACAAAGATTGAGAAAAAAAATTAGCTGCAGTGTAGGCAATAGTGTGGAGGACCAGTAATTCACAAACACTGCTGACGGGCATGCAAACTGATATGTTCCTAACAGGTAATTTAGCGATACACACAGAAACTGAAACATGCCCCGGACCCATCGATCATCACCATCACTTCAGGAGTACAGGCATCCCTAGTTTTATTGTGTGTCACTGTATTGCGCTTCGCAGATGCTATGTTTTTCTACAAATTGAATGTCTGTGGCAAGTGTGTCGACAAGTCTTTCGGCACCCTTTTTCCAACAGCATGTGATTACTCATGTCTGTGTCACGTTTCGGTAATTCTCGCACTATTTCAAACTTTTTCATTGTAATTATATCTGTTATGGTGATCTATAATCAGTGATCTTTTATGTTACTCTTGTAATTGTTTTGGGCACCATCAACCACACCTCTATAAGACAGCAAACTTAATAAATGTGTGTATTCTGACGTTCCACCAACCAGCCCTTCCCCATCTTTTCCTCTCCTCAGGCCTCTCTATTCCCTGAGACACAACAACATTGAAATTAGGCCAAGAACATTTAAATTAGGCCAATTAACCCCACAATGGCCTCTAAGTGTTCAAATGAAAGGAAGAGTCATATATCTCTCACTTTAAAGCTAGAAATGATTAAGCTTAGTGAGGAAGGCATGTTGAAAATGGCTGTCTGTGCTCTAGAAATGGAACAACAAGGAATGGATGGCAGCACATCTGTTTGTAGTATGGTTTACTGAATATTTTAAGCCCACCATTGAGACCTAGTGCTCAGAAAAAAAATCTCTTTCAAAAGAGTGCTACTCATTGACAATGTGGCTGGTCACTGAAGAGCTCTGATGGAGATGTACGACGTTAGTGTTGTTTTCATGCCTGCTGCAGCCCATGGATCAAGGAGTAATTTTGACTTTTATGTCTTATTATTTAAGAAATACAATTTGTAAGGCTATAGCTGCCATAGATAGTGATTCCTCTGATGGTTCTGGGCAAAGTTAGTTGAAAATCTTCTAGAAAGGATTCAGCATTCTAGATGCCATTCAGAAGATTCGTGATTCATAGGAGGAGGTCAAAATACCATCCTTAATAGGAGTTTGGAATAAGATTTTGACCTTCATGAATGACTCTGAGGGGTTCAAGACTTCAGTGGAAGAAGTTACTGCAGATGCGCGGGAAATAGCAAGATAATTAGAATTAGAAATGGAGCCAGAATATGTAACTGAATTGCTGCAATCTCATGACAAAACTTGATGAGGAGTTGCTTCTTATGCATGAGCAAAGATGGTGGTCTCTTGAGATGGAGTCTACTGGTGAGGATGCTATGAAGAATGGTGAAATGACAACAAAGGATTTAGAATATCACACAAACTTAGTTGACAAAGCACTGGAAGGTTGAAAGGATTGACTCCAATTTTGAAGGAAGTTCTACTGTGGATAAAATGTTATCAAACAGCATGACATGCTACAGAGCAATCTTTCATACGAAAGAGTAAATCCATAAGGCAAACTTCATTATTGTCATTTTTTAAGAAACTGCTACAGCCGCCCCAACCTTCAGCAACCACTCCTTGATCAGTCAGCAGCCTTCAACACTAAGGCAAGACCCTTCACCAGCAAGACTATAACTCACTGAAGGCTCCAATGATCCCTAGCATTTTTATTTTTATTTATTTTTTTAGCAATTAAGTATTTTAAATTTAGGGAACCTATATTGTTTTTAAAAGACATAATACTATTGCACACTTTTAATAGAGTAGAGTATAGTGTAAACATAACTTTCATATGCATTGGGAAACCAAAAAATGTGTGTGTCTCACTTCATTGCAATATTTACTTTATTACAATGGTCTGGAACCATGTCTACAATATCCTCAAGATATGGCTATATAACCTGGGAGATAATTAGACAAATTTGGAAATCTGGACATAAAAGGATGTTTATTGCAATTTTTAAATGATAGTAAGCAATATAAAAAAACCTAAATGAATAATAATTGGAAAATACATAAATGGATAATAGCACAGCTGTTTAATGGAATATTATATATCGTCACTATAATTAATGGTGTGATTATTTATGGACATAGAGTTGTCCACAAGAAGAAAGTACAGGATGATCTTGTTTTCTAACAATGGCACATGGAAGTATAATATACACATTCTGAGAGTGATCTGGAGAGTTGCTCACCAAAATGTTACTTCTCTCAGCAGCAGGATTTAAATAGGCTTTTCCATTTTTCCTTTGTATTTTAGTCATTTTAAAGCTAGAAAACAATAATAACAATAATTCTATTTTCATTTTGGTGGGGAAAAAAAAAAACCCAAACCACTGAACCAATCTCCAACTGTGACCAGCAAGTCTCAAGAATTTTATTCAGTCCGGTTCCAGGGAGGTATTTACCAGAATGACAACCATGGCCAATTGATATTCGAAAGAGTTTATTAATATCAGGAATAGATGGGCAAGATTAAATTGGATAACCTAATAGACCCACAAACCCCAGTTCCACTTTACTTTCTGTTGTTTCCAAAATCAGAATGAAGCCAGTAACAAAATGAGGAGCTAAACTTTTTAGGCAAATCTTTTTGGGTTCCAGGTAACATTAAGATGAATTCTAAAATGCTCAATCTATTTGAGGCTATTGGAGCTAACCTACCACTCAATAAAATTTGTATTAATGTTTTCTTTTTGAAACTCAAAGAGTTAACAAACAAATATATCTCCAAAAGTAGGCAACATAAGAAATGAGACACGAAAAATGCATCTGTACTAGTCCCACCAAAGCAAGAGTGCCATCTCTACAGTTTGGGAGCTCCCATTAGGCGGCTGCCTACATTCCTCCAGTGACAAGACGGAGTCCTTTTTACTGTGCATCATGGTCTCCTCTACAGCCAGAGAGCTTACTCATCAGAGTTCTTCCTAAAAAGCCTGAAGGTACTTGGGTAGTACTCTAATACTGGGATTATCTTCTCATTTCACAGAAAGGGAAATCGAGTCACAATGAGGCCAAGAGCCTTAAACTTGGCATTTCAGACCTCAGAGGTTGAAATGGGGCTCCCATGTCAAAATTCTGTCCTGAGTCCACTACTTTTTCTTTTTGTTACTTGAATCATGAGCAAGCTGAGAGGCTAGCCCAGGGCTTCCCAAGGGTTATCTTCCCCACCTAAATGTATAAACTCTTTGGATTCTTAATAATAAAAATAATAACAATAATAATACAAATCTTTTGTAGAGACAGGATCTTGCTTTGTGCCCAGGCTGGTCTTGGACTCCCAGGCTCAAGTGATCCTCCCAACTTGGTCTCCTAAAAGTGCTGGGATTACAGGTGTGAGCCACCACACCTGGCCAACTCTTTTGATGTTTAAGCTTGTAAGCACGCAGAAGTGACAAATTTCATTTTACTCGTTTAAGACATTATTGTGGCTGGGCGCGGTGGCTCACGCCTGTAATCCCAACACTTTGGGAGGCCAAGGTGGGCGGATCACAAGGTCAAGGGATCGAGACCATCTTGGCTGATATGGTGACACCCCGTCTCTACTAAAAATAAAAATTAGCTGGGTGTGGTGGTGTGTGCCTATAGTCCCAGCTACTCTGGAGGCTGAGGCAGGAGAATCGTTTGAACCTGGGAGGTGAAGGTTGCGGTGAGCCGAAATCGTGCCACTGCACTCCAGACTGGCAACAGAGCAAGACTCCATCTCAAAAAAACCAAAAAACAAAAAACTCCAAAAAACAAAAAAACAAAAAAAAATTATTGGAAGACACAAAAGTTCTTATAATAGACACACCAGTTATATGGCACCACAAAAAGCAGTGACCACATGACTATAGCTCTTTTTTCTAATGTTCTTTACTACTTTACAAGTAATCTCTTTGTTGAGAAAACATTGCTGCTATCGTCAACAGTTCTAAAATGTCTTTGTTTCATGGAAGTGGTGATGAGAAAGGATCATATGTTTGCTTGCCTAACATCACAGGTGGAGCGTGTACACGTAATTTAGGCACAACCCCTAGAGACCCATGGGCTTGAGGGTACCCCACACAGTTCCACCACGTGGATGGCCTGAACTGCTCAGATACTTCTAATAGAAGCATAGTTATGTGGAGGGGAAGGTCTTACGGAGCCCTTCACCCAAAGTGGCAACTTTTTAGAAAAATTCTAAATGGAAGATTGACACTTCTGTGCTCCTTTCCCCCTGCTGTGACAGCCAGACAGTAATTGCTCAGGCCCCAACCCCAACACCGCACTCTATGCTGTTATGACTCAGATGCACCTCTGCCTCCACGTTTTTATCCTCTCTGCTGTGGACCCCACAGTGCCTGCAAATGCACCTTCCTCAGCCCCGATCTTTCATCTTATCTTGCCAAAGTGCCAGTCTGAGTCTTCCATGGTAGATGTGGTTACTGAGAAGGAGACAGGAGAAAAGATAGACATATCTCCGTGGCAATATTCTATCTCCAATATTCCAGCACTTCGCACAAGTCCTTCCCTCTGTACCCCATCCCTACACCTATACACATAGAGGCCCAGCCCGGCTGCTGGGACAAAACACCAAAGAAATCCCTCTGTGGTTCATATCCTCTCGCTAAAATGCAGATCGAGATTATTGTAGTCTTTTGTAAATCCACTATTACCACCAATGCATTACTTTATTTTTCTTGATGGGGTTAAGTAGCATGACCATAACTCAGTGTCTAAACTTTTTAAAGGTGGTACTATTGGCAGTTGCGCCAAGATGCCAGTTGCAAACCAGGACTGTCCTCAGAAATTGGGATATGTGTTCCTCCTGGGCATTAGGAAACCACCACAAAATAAGGAAAGGCTAGGGAAGAGGCCCAGAGGGGGCTGTTTTGCTTTCAACTTGCTTTCTGACATTGCTAATAATAAAAATCCTTAGAAACTTCCAATGAGCCGTGTGCTTGCTTCAGGACTGAAACACTGAGGAAAAGTTTTATGACTATACTCTGTAGGCTAAACATGGGAGGAAAAATAGTACCAGCCTCACTTTCCCCATCAAAACCCTTCCCCTGACCATACCAGACCCCTACCTGCTGAAGGTAAAAGCAAAGGACACAGGCAGGCCAATTCTTGGGGTCCTCAGAAAAGATAAGAAGGGAATGAATGTATGAATTCAAGCACAGACTTAGAAAAACCTCAGGGAATTTATACTGGTAGGTGTCCCAGAAACCCCTGGAGCTCCCTCTCTGAAGCCATGAAGCCCTTGCCAGTGACAACAAGGTGGAAAGTCCTGTCTCTCAGTGCCTGGCAAGTGGGATGGGAGGACTCTGGGGAAGAGTCCAGGCCTATGCCCAGGCATCCGTGAGGAAATAGGTTCTAACACCTCAAGGTCCTATTGAACATAATGTCTCACAGAAAGGACCTTGGTTAATTAGGGTCTATGGTGGCATCTCCCTAGGAAAGTAGGCGCTTCTTTTGGGAAGAGAGTTCTATAATCCAAACAACCACCTTTTATGTGAACTCTTAAAGTCCACCTATTGGTAAAGTGGAAGAGTTAGGAGACATGTTTCTCTGTGTGCAAGGGGGTGGTCTGGTCACTTTCTAGGTTCCTGCTGGCTTTCAGAATGTGTCCATAGGAGGCATCAGAGCGGGCCAGAGGAAAATCACTTTGTCCAGTCTCACAACTGATAAGTAATAGTTACAGAAATACAGCACCACAAAGTTGTTTAAGCCCTCTTGTTACTCTGTGCTCTTTCCTCACCCAATACCATCCATTCATTAATTCTATCATTCATTCAACTAATATTTATCTATCCACTTTTATGGCTCAATTATCACCTATAAGGAGATGACCCAATTGTTTATCTGCAGCCCAGACCTCTTCACTGAGCTCCAGTACACCTATATCTTTCTGGTATGTCTTCTTAGTGTCTCAAAGGTGCATTGAACTCAGTGTCTCCAAGGCCAAGCTCATTATCAGCTCTTAAACATATTCCCTTCTTTTCATCCCCATCCTCATTACTCCAGTGCAAAGAAACCAGAATATCCCCCATGGACAATTGTATCCACCTCCTGGCAGGGGTCCTCTTCACCCATCTAATTCATTCTCTACACTGCAGCTAGTGGGATCTTTCCAACTAGCAAATCTCATTACCTTATGCCCTCTTTTGCTAGAAACAGGTCAGTAGCTTTTCTTTGCTCTTAGAATAAAGACCAAAAACCCCACTGTGTTCTGCTCCCTGACTGGTCAATCCCGCACATTCCACACTCTTGCAGCCTCTTGCACATGCTGTGTCCACGCTGACTCCTCTCCATGGAGCGCTCTCCTCTAAACAATGCCTCCTCTCTCTTCAGGTTGCAGGGCATCTCTTCAGTAAAGGCTTGTAAAGCATGTTCCACTCTCCTGTAATGCGCCCTCTTAGTCAATGTACCCCTCTCCTTTGAGGTAAGGGTCAGGGCTGTAATTTGTTATTTTCTTTGGGCTTCTTTGATTCATGGCTGTTCCTCCTCTAGAATGTAAGCTTTGTGTGGGCAGGAGCCATGTCTGTTTGGTTTACCATAAGCATTCATCAAATAATTATTGAATAAAGAATAAAGGAAAAAAAGGAAAGAGAGTGGAATCATTCCCATTCTCCCTCAACAGTTTTGGTCTTTTCTACTTTTGGTAGAAGAAGTAGTACTTTTCTACTTCTGGTCTTTAGTTCATGCTGTTCCCTTAGTCTAGCAGGTTCTTCTCTCTCCCACCAGTTTAAACCCTATTTCTTACTCAAAATGCCACTGTCCTATGTCTGCCCTTCATTTCTAGCATTCTTTGAGTCTGGTCTGGATTAGGGTGCTTTATGTATACAGTCACCTTTTGGGCAGGGTCCAGGTCTTGTTTGTCTCTGTATCCTACCACCACCACCACTGTCCCCACCCTCAGGGCTTAGGGCAGTACCTTCTACACGTTTATTGAAAAGAAGTGAATTCAGTGGAGCTACTGACAATAAGTCCAGAGCCATGAAGAAAGGATTCCTTTCCCAGTTAGGGGATGCCATGTTAGATAGTCACACTATTGCCTGGTGCCATCCTATCTGTGATTTTATTGAAGTTGTACTGGTAGTTCTGCTAGACTGGTTCACCAAAGAAGTCAAACAGATGTAATTTCTACCTACCGGTATCCCACTATCTAAAATGGAGAATGATATTAACCCAAACTGAAGGCAAATGTGTTCAGTGGGTTTGATAAATAGAGGTAGAGGGAGTTAGATTTCCTGGGGCAACCACCATCTCCCCTTCACTAAATCAGGGAAACTGTCTACCTTCACTTAATTCTATTTACTTAACACTAGCCTAAAGAAAACTTGTTTTCATTTAACCATCTGTCTCATTTTCAAATAAAATTTCTAAATGCAGACCACACACGATATTTCAGTGGACCTAACACTGATTTATGCTAAGACTGGGGGAAGGGAGGCACTCTGAAGAAAGATGCTTCACCAGCAATTTTCTGACAGTCAACCTTTGCTCACTCTGCTATAGTAACATGCAGATGCAGTTTAGTGTCTCAATTACTTCTGGATTTGGTCTATTTGAGAGTCATATCATTGCTGCTATACCAAGTAAGCATGAAAGTCAAAACTGTGATTCCTGACAACCATGGTGATAGAATATAAATTAAAAGGCCCTTGCTTGCTTAGCCATCATTCTGAAAACATCAGAATGCAATTTGTTGGACAGATTCTATAATCTGCAGATGAAGGCAGTTATAGGGCTCAAGTTTATCCAGCGTTAACAAGCCCTAATAGTCTAGTTCAGCTCAGACATAACAAACGGAAATGGCTTTAAATTATCCTTCCCTAGAGACATGATTTCATAAGAGAACAAACTCTATATGCGCACAGAGAGATTTCCAATGTAAACATGTGGTGGAAGCTAAAAGCTGCAGCCGAGTTTCAAGCCTGGATATGCCAATGGCAGGGTATTTGATTTCAAAGACACCGATTTCCTCCCAGTGCGATAGCGTGTATGCTTTTTTTTTGCTGACTACACTTTGAACTGCAGAATACACACAAGTTTGCATCTATGTGTAATTTTATAGTTTTCTTTCTAGCTAGGATATTAATAGATTTTACTTAGCCTTTACATGCATAAGCTGACTGGGATATAGATGCTTAAGGGATAAGGTTCCTCACAGAAAACACGAGGCTCCCTCATCACCTGGGCTGTCTGAAATGTAGACTAGCCTTTAAGGCTTTGGAAAACACAGGGTGAGCAACCTGGCTCCTCCATGTTCAAGCAGGATATCAACCAAGCTCCCTATGAATATAAAAAAGTAGGAAGTCAGGCATGGTGGCTCATGCCTGCAATCCCAGCACTTTGGGAGGCCAGGATGGGTAGATCACCTGAGGTCTGGAGTTCGAGACCAGCCTGGCCAACACAGTAAAACCCCATCTCTACTAAAAATATAGAAATTAGCCGGGCGTGGGGCACACACCTGTAATCCCAGCTTCTAGGGAGGGTGAGGCAGGAGAATTGCTTGAACCCAGGAAGGGGAGGTTGCAGCGAGCTGAGATGGTGCCACTGCACTCCAGCCTGGGTGACACAGTAAGACTCCATCCAACAATAAATAAATAAATAAATAAAATAAAAAATAGGGAAAGGAGAATTCCTTTGCCCTGTAAAGAGAACAGAACATCCTAGTTTGTTCCTTTTAGGCTAATCAGGTCTAAAAAGCCTAAGATCACCATTTTATAATGACAATCAGCCAATGTCCATTTGGCCTATATGTCAAGTAAGGTCTGTCTCTTGTTTTTATATGGCCCATGAGCTGAGAATAGTTTTTACAGTTTTAAATAGCTGAAAAAAAGACAAAAAAATTTTTGTGACATGTAGACATTATATAAATTTCAAATTTCAGTGTTCATAAACAAAGTTTTATTGAACACGGCCATGCTCATTTGTCCATGTATTGTCTATGGCGACTTCATACTACAGTGGCAGAGCTGTTTAGCTGCAACACAGATCACAGGACCTGCAAAACCTAAAACAAATAAAGGCCTAAAATATTCTGGCCCTTTACAGAAAAGGTTTGTTTATCCCAGATCTAAACTATGAGACAAAGTCAATATCGCTCAGGCTAGAGTGCAGTGGCGCGATCTCGGCTCACTGCAAGCTCTGCCTCCTGGGTTCACGCCATTCTCCTGCCTCAGCCTCCCAAGCAGCTGGGACTACAGGCACCTGCCACCATGCCTGGCTAATTTTTTTGTATTTTTAGTAGAGACGGGTTTCACCATGTTAGCCTGGATGGTCTCGATCTCCTGACCTCCTGATCCACCCACCTTGACCTCCCAAAGTGCTGGGATTACAGGCGTGAGCCACTGTGCCCTGCGAGACAAAGTCAGTGTTAATCTTCAATTGCTTCTTTTGTCTTTAAACAATGGCCAATGTTTAAATATGTTTTTAAAAAACATATGCATTATGCCTATGAGCTCCCAAGTGAGTTAAATATCCTTTGCATTTATACCAGAATCCATTTAGCCAAAGTTGAATGCCTTTGTACAATTTTATTTCAAACCATCAAGTCTTGCATAAACCATTTTGACCTGAGAGCACAAGGAAATCACAAGTAAGAAATCTTAATTTTTATTTAAAATTTCCTGAATTTGAAAATATTGTATGACTCCAGCCCAGAGGGCACCAACCTGCAATATCTGATTTAGACCATGAATATACCATAGATTCTTAACTTTTCAATCATTACAAACTGTTCTTGCTACCATGGCAGGCCTAAGAAAATTGTTTGTGCTTTGTAAAGTATTTTAAATTTTTGTATAATTTTTTAAAACAGTCTACATTTATCATCAAACCTTGTCACAGAAGACATATTAGTTTCAGTGACATTAAAGCTTTGAACCGGTAAACTCTTTGAGGGAATGTCCTTTGCACTTCATTTTTCTCATGCCCTACCAGAGCATGGTCCATGCAATGGTCACTTGGTACCACTGGGTGCCAAGATAGGTACTTGCTGACCTTACCAGCACTTTTCATTTCTTGATTTCTCTCTTGCCCTGTTGATGTTCAGGGCCCACATGGAATATGCAGCAAATTCATTATTTCATCCCTGCCCTGGGGTAGTGTATATTTAAACTGCTCTAAAAAGATAGACTCTCTAACACTTTAAAGCCCTCTCTCAAACCACACAGATATATTCTGCCTTGGATTCCCAAGCAATCTTACTGTGTGTGGGTGTTTTAATAAAGATCAAAAGTGACCAGCAGCCCTCTGCACTCTAAGAGGAACAAACACTGCTAGTATTAGTAGCTGAAACTGCTGATGCTGTTCATGGGCCTGCTTCTTTTCTTCTTCTTCTTTCTTCTTCCTTCTTCTTCCTTCTTCTTCTTCCTTCTTCTTCCTTCTTCTCCTTCTTCTCCTTCTTCTCCTTCCTCTCCTTCTTCTCCTTCTTCTCCTTCCTCTCCTTCTTCTCCTTCTTCTCCTTCTTCTTCATTATTATTATTATTATTATTTTGAGACAGGGTCTCACTCTGTCATCCAGGCTGGAGTGTAGTGGCACAATCATGGCTTACTATAGCCTTGACCTCCCAGGCTCAAGCAATCCTCCTGCCTCAGCCAATTCGGGAGGCACACGCTACCATACCTGGCTAATACACATGGTTTTTCATAGAGACTGGGTCCTACGACATCGCTCAGGTTAGTCTCAAACTCCTGGGCTTAAGTGATCCTTCTGCCTTGGCTTCCCAATATGTTGGGATTATAAGCATGAACTATCATACCCAGCCGTCTACTTTTTTTTCTTTTTTTGAGACGGAGTCTCACTCTGTCGCCCAGGTTGGAGTGCAGTGGTGCAATCTCGGCTCACTGCAATCTCCGCCTCCCGGGTTCAAGCGATTCTCCTGCCTCAGCCTCCCAAGTAGCTGGGACTACAGGCACGTACCACCATGCCCGGCTAGCAGCCGCCTACTTCTTAAAGTCAAATCTTTGCAGTACAGGGGACCCCCAATCATTTTGTGGGTGCTAAATCTATTTCCCCAAACTGACAGGAAGTAAAGGAATGCAGCTAACAAAGACTCTGAAACTGTTACTCTTTCATGCATAGATAAATACGCATTTAGTCAATAAACATTTATGAAATACTGCTAATGTGTCAGGAATGATGCTAGATATTAGAGACAGCAGAAGGAGCATGACTTGGACTTTGTCCCTAAGATCTTTCAGTCTAGTAAAAGTAAACAGTGTTGCAAACAATTCATGAAAAACAAAATGTGTTGAGGATTACAGACATGGAAGAAGAGGAAGAAGATGCTTCATTCTTCCTAAGGGTGAACTGTGAAATAGTAGTCAGAAAGTTGGTGGCACTTCGATTGAGTTTTAAAAGCTGAGCCAGCCTTGGGGGGTAGAGGGAAGGCAAGAGGCGAAGGGATAAATTATAGGCAGAGGAGCAGCAAAAGGGACCCAAAAATGTGAACTATCCTAGACCATAAGAAGGACTCTGAGAAATTCACAATGGTTCTAGTGTATGTGTTTAGCGGGAGGAGGGGTGATGGAGAAATGAGGCCAAGAGAGAAACCATTCAGAGATATACGGCTGGAGAACTGAGCAGCTGCCAGACCTTGAGGTCCCTGTGTGTATGCTAAGGAGTCTGGAATAAATCCCAGAGACAGTGAAAAAGACACTGAGGGATTTCAAGTACAAGAGTAACACAATCACATTGTTATGCTAGAAAGAACACTTTGGACATGGTACAGAAGAGGGACTGAACGGCTACAGAGTGGGACTACTGGACTAGTCGAGGCAGCAGAAACCCAAGGTGTGAATTTAGACCCTGGATGTAGGGCTGAAGATGAAATCAAGGAAGAAATCTTGATGATTGAGTGGTTGTTTGGGGGAAGGGGCAACAGAACAGAGAGGAAGTTGATTCCCAGGTTGTTGTTTGGTGGCTGGGTAACTAGTGGAGCTATTCACCATGTAAAGAAATAGAAGAGGAGGAATAGGATCTTTTTTGCTTAAAAACAACAGTAACAGAAAGAAATCAGTGCCTTCCTGATTATATTCCAGGCTAGAAAATCATATCTAATGAAGTTGTGCTTCAGGCAGTCTTAGAAAATTCTTTCTCTGTCCTTGTGGCTTTTGAATGTCATGGGTTAGATTATCATGTCAAAGATGAAGCCACTTTAAATTTGTTTTGGAAAAAGATGGGATATAAATATGTAATATAAAAAACATCAAGATATTTATATTTTAATCTATTCTCTGCACGTATCCAAAAACAAATATAGGATCTTTCTGAAATTCTTCTGTGAGGTTTGAGGGGACTATTAAATTATATACCTTTTCCACAACTGAATTCTGAACCCATTTGTGTTAGTCTGTTCTTGCATCACTATAAAGAAGTAACTGCCCAGGCGCAGTGGCTCATGCCTCACGCACTTTTGGAGGCCAAGATGGGTGAATCACTTGAGCTCAGTAGTTCGAGACCAGCCTGGCCAACATGGTGAAACCCCATCTCCACTAAAATATAAAAATTAGCTGGGCGTGGTGGCACACTCCTGTAATCCCAGCTCCTCAGGTGGCTGAAGCATGAGAGTCACTCTTGAACCCGGGAGGCGGAGGTTGCAGTGAACCGAGATCATACCACTGCACTCCAACCTGGGCAACAGAGCAATACTCTGTCTCAAAAGAAAAAAAAAAAAAAGAAAAGAAAAGAAAAAAGAAAAAAAGGAACACCAGAGGCTGAGTAATTTATAAAGAAAAGAGGCTTAATTGGCTCACAGTTCTGCAGGCTCTACAGAAATCATGGTGCTGGCATCTGCTCAGCTTCTGGTAAGGCCTCAGGAAGCTTACAGTCATGGTGGGAGGCGAAGGGAAGCTAGCATGTCACAAGTTGAGAGTGGGAACAAGAGTGGGGGGAGGTGCCACACTCTTTAAATAACCACATTTCATGTTGGAGAGCAAGAACTCACTCATCACCAAAGGGATGGTACTAAGTCATTCATAAAGGATCTGTCCCCATCATCAGAACACCTCCTACCAGGCCCCCTCCAACACTGGGGATTTTAACATGAGATTTGGAGGGGACAAACATCTAAACTATATCATTATGCCTCTAGCTCCCCAAATCTCATGTCTTTCTCACATTGCAAAATACAATCATCCTTTCTCAATAGTTCTCCAAAGTCTTAATTTGTTCCAATACCAACTCAATCAAAAGTCCCAAGTCTAAAGTCCAAAGTTTCATCTTGAGATGAGTTCCTTTCACCTATGAGCCTGTAAGATCAAAAACAAGTTATTTACTTCTGAGATAAAATGGTAATATGGGCATTGGGTAAATATTCCCATTCCAAAGGGAAAAACTGGCCAAAAGAAAGAGGCTACAGTTCCCATGTAGGTTTGAAACCCAGCAGGGCAGTCATTAAATCTTTTTTTTTTTTTTTTTTTGAGACATTGTCTTGCACTGTTGCCCAGGCTGGAGTGCAGTGGTGTGATCTCGGCTCACTGCAAGCTCCGCCTCCTGGGTTCATGCCATTCTCCTGCTTCAGCCTCCCAAGTAGCTGGGATTACAGGTACCCACCACCACGCCCGGCTAATTTTTTGTACTTTTAGTAGAGACAGGGTTTCACTGTGCTAGCCACGATGGTCTTGATCTCCTGACCTCGTGATCCACCCACCTCGGCTTCCCAAAGTGCTGGGATTACAGGCGTGAGCCATAGCGGCCGGCAGCAGTCATTAAATCTTAAAGTTCCAAAATAATCTTCTTTGACTCTATGTCTCACATCCAGGTCACACTGGTGCATGTCCCTGTGGCTTTGCAGGATGCAGCCCCCATGACTGCTCTCATGGGTTGGAGTTGAGTGTCTGCAGCTTTTCCAAGCTCAGGATATGAGCTGCCCATGGCTCTACCATTCTGGGATGTGGAGGGTGGTGGCCCTTTTCCCATCACTCCACAAGGCAGTGCCCTGGTGAGGACTCTACGTGGGGGGCTCCAACTGCACATTTCCTCTCCACACTGCTCTAGTAGAGGTTCCCTGTAAGGGTTCCACCTCTGCAGCCTGGGCACCCAGGATTTCCAATACATCCTCTGAAATCTAGGGGGAAACTGTGAAGTTTCCTTCACTTTTGTATTCTGTGCACCTGCAGGCTTAATACCACATGGAAGCCACTAAAGCTTACAGCTTGTGCCCTCCAGAGCCAGCAGCCCAAGCTGTACCTGGGGCCCTTTGAGCTGGAGCTGGAGCTGAAGCTGCAGCTGAAGCAGCCCAGATGCAGAGACACCCCAGTGTCTCAAGTCTGAGCAGGGCAACAGCCCACGCCTGGTCCCTGAAACCATTATTTCCTTATAATGCTCTGGGTCTGACAGCAGAGTCTGTCTCCAAGATCTCTGATATGCCTTTTCCCCACTGTCTTGGAAATTAGCACTTGGCTCCCTTTTAGTCATGCTAATCTTTCTAAGCAAGTGGTTGTTCCACAGCCTGCTTGCGTTCCTCTCCTAAAAATGCTTTTTCTTTCTCTGCCATATAGCCAGGCTGCAAATTATCCAAAATTTCACACTCTGCTTCCCTTTTAAATGTAAGTTCCAACTTTAAATCATTTCTTTGCTCATATATCTGACTGTAGGCTGTCAAAAGAGATGGGGGAAAATGACACATTATTCTGGGCAATGATTTTTTAGACGTGATCCTAAAAGTTCATGCAAAAAAAAGCAAAAATAGAAAAATGGGATTATATCAAAATAAAAAGCCCCTGTACTGCAAGGAAAACAACTGCATGAAACGACAACCTTTGGATTGGGAATATTTTCAAGGCATATATCTGATTAGGGTTTAATATCCAAAATATATAAGGAGCTCAAATCATGTGGTGAGTATAGTGAATAATTTTGTACGGTACATTTGAAAATTGTTAAGAGAGTAAATTTCAAATGTGTTTACCACAAAATTCGTAAGTGTTTGAGGTGATGGATATCTTAGTTTGATTTAATCATTCCATATTATATTCATTAATTATAACATTACATTGTGCCCATAAATACATGCAACTGTATTTGTCAATTTTAAATTAAAAAACAAGTAAATAAAAAGGCAGCAGAAATGGAGACCAAGGGTTATATATACTTTAAAGATAAGGAGCAGGTAACTCCAGGATTTGTTGCCTGAGTGGATTTGGAGCCAACATCAAGAGGACAACAGAGACAGAAAACTCTGAGGACTCATTGGTATTCACCTAAAACTGAAAATTTCAAAAAAGTCTACAAACATAATTAGGTCAAATGTGGACATGCATGAATTTATAAGGTGTAGAGGCCGCCAGTACCAGCAGTAACCAAATGACCTGCTCCCCTAAGTGTCCTTCCACATGGCGACAAGGATAAACCTTTCTGTGCCTTTCTACTTGCTTTCACTTGATGGGCTTCACTTTATGGTGAGGAAAGTTTCTGCTCATTAACTCCAAAGCTAAACTCTTCATTAGAAAGAGAGAGAGACGGGGAGGGGGAGAGACAGAGAGAGAAGGCATGGGTACATAGCAACAGTGAGCTGCCCCAAAACTGGGTTAGGCAGTGCCCCCGTCCTGTCCCTCTATGGCTGGTGGAGGACAGTATCTGAATGTGAGAAGTGCTTCCTTATCTCAGACTCAACAGTTAGATAAGCCATTCTACTTTCCCTAAGGAGGAGCAATGGAGAAGCAGAAAGGCCAAGAGTGGCTTAGGGAAAACCCTTCCTCCTAGAGAACAAAGACTTTCCCCCTAAAGCCCTTGACTAGTAGATTTTTTTTTTCTTTCCTAATATAAGCAGTAGATCGGATAGAATTTAATTCCACTCAGTAAGTATCAAGTGGCTTCTGTGTTCCAGGGACTGGACTAGGCACTGGAAATAAAGAGATAAAAGTCAAAGTTCTATCTTCAAGTGTTCACATCCTATTTCTGTCAGATAGGCCTCTAGAAGGAAGATAAACACATGACAGAGTCAAGGGGTAAGCAAATTATATGGGGAGCAAACAGGTACTAATTATTTGTAACCTAGGGAATTAGAGTGAGTATGAAAAAAGCATCTGGATTTTTTTTTCTTACACTATACACAGTATTTCGAGCCATCATTTCCTTTTCATTGGTGAAAGATTTTTGTTTGCCACAGGATGTGAAAGTGCACTATATGCAGCTGTGTGATACATTGGGGGACATAGATTCTTTCCACCCCTTTTTAATAACTGAAACCTTCCTTTCCCTTGGAGAACTGCTCCAGCCCTACCTCTGGGGCCCTGTCTTCCTGTCACTGGGGTAGACAAATGATCTAATGGGCCAATAGGACTCCTTTTGAGGGTACTGACAAAGTTGAAGAGAAAAAGGACCTTATACCTTATGAGATCCTAAGTGAAAAGGACCAAAACCTGCTGCTTTGCTACCTCCCATATGGCAAAACCTGCTGCGAATGAAACCAACAGGAGGAAAGCAGAGCCGAGAGATGGAATCACAGCAGTGGTGACATTGTTGGAAACCCATTAGAGCCACTCCTTAGCCTTTGCAATTACATTAGTCAATAAATTCCACTGGATCTGTCACTTGTATTTATTATAAACTTAGAAATCACTTTATTAATAAAACATTACTTATAAATTGCTTCTACCATGCCTTTGACCTAAGAAAATAAGGTTCAGACTTCCACAAAACTTTATGAAAACACTGACCAGTTTAATGCTGTAATAGATGTTCTAGGAATTGCCAGTGATTCCATGAATGACACAGTGTCATTTAATGATGAAGCTACTCTGATACAGTATCAGATCAACTATCATTTTAGTGTTAATTTTTCCTATAATATACTTGCATATAATTCAACCCTTCATATTTCTATGATGTATTTTATTCATCATGCATGTTTTGAATTATACCTTACTGAAATACAGTTACCTTGATTCTTGTCCTTTAAAGAGATTACATTCATTTTCAGTTCTAATTTAGTCATTAACATTGTGCTTTGCCTTAACATTCTCTCTGCCCAGCTCATCTTAGTGGCATCTTCAAGGTAAAATCACCTTTAATATGTGAAAATTCTTGCTTCTCACCTTCGCTGAAGGGGAAAATATCAGGAAAATTATAATTTTAAATTGTAATGAACTCTATTTCCCTACTTCTTAACCTAAAAGGATGAAATGGGACAAGTGAAAACATGTAGAGATCTCTGAGTGCCTAAGGCAGACTGTTCCCCATTGCTTTCGTATTTTACTTCCCTAACCAGATTTCAATCTCTTAGAGAGCCAAGCATCATGGATGTCTCAGGATATCCCAAATATGCAAGATGGTATAGGAGCCTAGGGAAAACCTCCCCTTCACCCTCTGAGTGTTTACTGAAAATCAACCGACAAAAGGTAGGTTAATAGGAGAAAAGGCCTACAAAAATAATAATATGCATGCATGTGCACAGGAGTCATAAAAAATGAGAAAAACTCAAAGAAAGGGTCAGATAGTTGAAGTTTTCATCTTGAGGTTACAGAAGGAATAGGGGTTTAGAGTCTGGCAAGACCAGTTATGGGTAGAAGAGAAGAAAAGCATGGCTAGCAAAGGCAGTCTTGTAATGCAGATGAAACCTCACAGGTAGCAGCCCTCCAAAAGAGTATGTTTCTGTTAGATCCCCAGAGGTGTCAAACTCTCAGTCTCTCTCTCCCAGGAGCCCATCCGTCCCAGATCCAGACAAGTCACAGCACAGAAAGGCTGGCTGTTTATTTCAGCAATGTAGATTTTCTCTACAGATGTAAATCTCCTCCACAAAAGGCAGATTTACAGGGCTATTCCTGTCTGCAGGCTCTCTGAATAGCCATCTCAAATATGTCAAAGAAGTATATTTGAGGGCAAAATATTTTGGTTTCCTTTAATGGTAAAAAAGGAAGGTGGAAAAATTTATTTACTTTCCTTGGTAACTCACTGTATTGGTCCAAAGACACCTTAAAGTTATTTCTGATGAATATTTCTAAGTAAGCACTAGTAGTAAAATGCTATTGAATACTAACCATGTGCCAGGCACTATGTCACATTCCTCCTAAAAACATTTCTTCTTTTTTTAACCCTTGTGTAGACAAAGAAAAAGCAGCAGCCTTCCCTCTAAAAGATCCTTATATGGTCACATCTCAGCATTGCCTATGATTAAACTACCTCAGTTTCTTTCAACATTCTTTATTGTGATGACTACAATTATATACATTGTAGAAAATGACTGTGCTATATTAGATTGCTATCTTACTGTACTACTTTTCAACTTTTACTACTTAGGAGAGGCAGATTTCCCAAGCCTCTAATTTTCTCAACATTTAGACTGATTCATATTTATAAGAGGAAGAACTAGGCATAGAGAGAGAACAGTACATGCAATGTTCATCTTAGTGGCATCTGTAAGGTTAAATCACCCCTGATATATGAAAATTGTTGCTTTTCACCTTCTTTAAAGGTGAAAATATCATCAATAAAACTGAAATTAGAAACAAAGTTATGTGGTATAATGCTAGATGAAAATATGAAAACCATAGCTCTCTCCTCCCGCCACCCAAGATGCCGAAAGGAAAGAAGGCCAAGGGGAAGAAGATGGCTTCAGCTCTGGCTGTCATAAAGAAGCAGGAGGCCAAGAAAGTGGTGAATCCCCTGTTTGAGAAAAGGCCTAAGAATTTTGGCACTGGACAGGACATCCAGCCCTAAAGAGCCCTCGCCCGCTTTGTGAAATGGCCCCACTCTATCAGGTTGCAGCAGCAGAGAGCCATCCTCTATAAGCAGCTGAAAGTGCCTCCTGCCATTAACCAGTTCACCCAGGCCCTGGACCACCAAACAGCTACTCAGCTGCTTAAGCTGGCCCACAAGTACAGGCCAGAGACAAAGCAAGAGAAGAAGCAGAGGCTGTTGGCCCGGGCCAAGAAGAAAGCTACTGGCAAAGGGGACATCCCCACTAAGAGACCACCTGTCCTTCAAGCAGGAGTTAACACCGTCACCACCTACCTTGGTGGAGAACAAGAAAGCTCAGCTGGTGGTG
This sequence comes from Macaca thibetana thibetana, assembly GCF_024542745.1. Classification (NCBI taxonomy): domain Eukaryota; kingdom Metazoa; phylum Chordata; class Mammalia; order Primates; family Cercopithecidae; genus Macaca; species Macaca thibetana. The sequence goes on from NC_065584.1 coordinate 39,336,460, forward strand.
ACTGCACACGACGTGGATCCCATCGAGCTCCCTGTCTTCTGCCTAGCTGCCCAGTGTTGTAAAATGGGGGTCCCTTACTGCATGATCAAGGGAAGGCAAGACTGGGACATCTAGTCCGCAGGAAGACCTGTACCACTGTCGCCTTCACACAGGTTAACTCGGAAGACAAAGGAGCTTCGGCTAAGCTGGTGGAAGCTATCAGGACCAATTACAACGACAGATACGATGAGATCCGCTGTCACTGGGGAGGCAATGTCCTGGGTCTCAAGTCTGTGGCTCACGTTACCAAGCTCGAAAAGGCAGCGGTTAAAGAACTTGCCACTGAACTGGGTTAAATGTACACTGTTGAGTTTTCTGTACATAAAAATAATTAAAATAATACAAAATTTTCTTCAAAAAAGAAAAAAGAAAAATATGGCAAGCATAAAGATACACTTTGAGATAGCCACATAGCCTCCGATCTTAACCTACACATGGGTGGGCCCTTGGTAGCCCTATTTAAGTTACGTTGTCTGGTTGGGTTAAGGGCAGACAGACATATCACCTGTGCCAGACTGATCAGATCCTCTGTCAGGAATTTAGACTCACTGATGCTAGTCTACCTGGTCTGGGAAGTCGAACTAAGGACATACAAACGTGGATACTGAGGATGCACCATGTTTGGCCATGTGCTCACCAAGCGAAAGTGGCTAGCTGAGAAAGAGAAAAGAAAGAAAGCAGATGTACAGAGAGAAGCAGAGATCTGAATCTACGAGCCCCTGAAGGGAACCAGGCAGACAGAGAGCTACACCTGGGCAATAGGGACTAGTTGCCTGGGTCCTTGTAAATGCTCCTGTTCCATGCTCTGGTCTCTTATGAAGTCCAGCTGTATTTCATGCTGTGGGTTCTGTGAGAGTCTCCTGATTCCTTATGGTAAATTGTTTTGTTGCTGTTAAGATAGTTTGAGTGGGTTTCAGTTATTTACAAATAAAAGATTTTTGGACCTGGCACGGTGGCTCATACCTATAATCCCAGCACTTTGGGAGGGTGAGGCAGGAGGAGTTCAAGACCAGCCTGGGCAATATAGTGAGACCCCATCTCTTAAAAAACAAAAACAAAAACAAAACACAAAAACTAAAAAATTAGCTGAGTGTGGTGGCACATGCCTGTAGTCCCAGCTACTAAGGAGGCTGAGGTGGGAGGATTGCCTGAGCCAAGGAGGTCAAGGCTGTAGTGAGCTGTGTGTCACTGCACTCCAGCCTGGGGGACAGAGTGAGATCCTGTCAGACAAAACAAAACAAATAAAAATTTCCAACCTAGGCAATAAGCGAGTGGTTAATTGAGGTTGAGCATCAGAATGCCCTGAAGAGGTTTTAACAACACAAATATCCCTGCTCTGTCCCCAGGGATTCTGATCCAGCAGGTCTGGGGTATAGCCTAGGCAAGGGAAATTTTTAAAAACCTCCACCTGAGAATTATGGCCCATGGAATGGAAATAGGTAGACAGCAGAAAGCTAGACAGCAAAGGAAAAAGGACATGTCAGACCAAAACAACCATGCCAATAGGGAAGAAAGCACCACAGGATGCAAAAGTCCAGCCACTTCCACAAAGCTGCATGCTACAATGGCTAATTTTAGCATCTACTTTCACACTGAAAACTTGTGGTCAATTTTAGACATCTGTCTTGAAAAGAGATTTAAGGTTCTGAGGGGGTACTTCAGGTTTAATTCATGTATCAATAAACTATCCACTGCAGCTTTAAATCTGAATCATTTTGGTACCTGAAAGCATCAAATCTTTTAAAAAAATTATTTAGCTGGACAATTATAGGTTGCGATGGGCTAGAATAGGCACCAATGAAAATAAGATGTGTGTGTGCGAAAGAGGCAATTATGTGGGAATTTGGTACACAGAAATTCTCCCCTGCACAGGAAGAAATTGAGTCCAAAAGTTGATTGTATTCATCTGACAGCAAGATTAACACTCAAATTATGGAATAAATTAGTAAGTAAACTACAAATGAAATCACCCTCTTACTAGTTTGACAAAGGGATTCATCTCAGTTAGAACATAGAACTTTTCTGAGGTAGATGAGAAAAATTACTGTAATATTTGTTAAAAACATTTTTAAACAACCATAAATAGGAAATGTAGAGTATTCTACCCTATATAAATGCATCTTTTAAGAACTACATTATTTGGTTAAAAGCACTGGGGACAAACAAAGAAATGGTTACCTCTCTTTCAAACCCTGGGAACGAATTCTCCACCATTGAATGGGTTGGTGTCTGAAAGCCACATCAGAATTATAGCATTAGTTTCAAGAAACTGATACAGAGAAAGAAAATCTGATTTGGGTCTTAGAACCCTCCACTGTTTAATAGATGCATTGGTGGCAAGTAGAATTCTGTCATCATTTTATATTAAGGTTCAAAACACTTTTGTCAAAATTTAGGAATTTGGAGTGTAATTTGTTTAAAAACTTGAAGAATTTGCTTGTAATTGATTGGAGTGCATCAACATAGCAATCTACGTACTGGACAGTAAGACCCCCAGGGACTCAGTCCTCTACTTCTTTCGTCAACTAGATTGCTGCACATCGTCCCATGGGTAGCCCCCATGTATACCAAAAGGGATGAATAAGTGTTGAGTGAAATATAATGAAAAGGAAATATAATCATTACCACACATTTATGACATCATTCTAGGCAAGTAAATGATCTTACTTTTTTGAATTCTGCTTTCTTTATTGTAAAACCAAGACTCATCCAAGTTAAATACAAAGGAAGATATGACAGTTTTGAGAGATAAGTGGTTTAAAGCAAAAGATGGCAGAACCATAATTAAACATTCAGTTTCCTCAATAGTTTGTTCTCCAAATGATAGAATAACAGCTAACATTTGTTGAACACATTATATATCAGACATCATTCTCACATATTATTAACTCTTTTAACTCTCAGAATAACCTCTGAAATAGGTACTATTATTATTCTTACTTTTACAACTAAAGAAACTGTGGCACAGAAAGATCAAGTAACTTATCCAAGATAAAACAGCTGGAAGTGGCAAAGCCAAGATATGCACCAATGCAAGTGTGGCTTCCGATAAGCCTTCTCTCGGCCTTTATGCTATACCGCTTCTTGAATGTAGTGACCACAGACTTTCAATCTTTCCTTCCAGTCTCTTAAAGTATTGCTAACCTAATGGCTATTTCCAAAATACCAAACCTATGGTGGGTGCCTGATTGGCCATGGGGAAGGCTCTGTAGAACTTTCTGCTCTTGTTACTAGAAAATCAGTAGTTACAGATTCTAGCTCTAATGAAAATTAGTCAGGTGCATCTGCACAAGGCTCTCAAGGCCACAATTTCTTCATTTAAATAAAGAAATTCTGTTAGATGATCCCTGAAGCTATTTTCCAACTCTGTGAAATGCTATGAAAAAAAGTAAAAGATTCCAAGCCTCTTCTACCATTCCCCACATTGTCGTACCTTATCAGCACTGCCTTCACCAAGCTTAAAACCAGATCCAGGAAGGTGAACTGGTTGCAGTGAAACCTGTTAGTATCATAGAGGAAAGCCTGTTTAGGGACTGCAAAGATGCAAATCAGAAAATTACTAAGAGACTAAAGTATGCTGATTGTACTGATCAACTGAAAGAGTGGTTATCTTCTTTTTTAATTTTGAGAAAAATGTAAATGCAGAAAAGTACAGAGAAAAATATAACATATTTTCTGTTTATTTTTTCTTTTCTTTTCTTTCTTTTTTCTTTTTTGACACAGGGTCTCACTCTGTCGCCCAGGCTGGAGTGCAGTGGCACGATCTCGGCTCACTACAACCTCTGCCTCCCGGGTTCAACCGATTCTCCTGCCTCAGCCTCCCGAGTAGCTGGAATTACAGGCACCCGTCACCATGCCCAGCTAGTTTTTGTATTTTTAGTAGAGATGGGGTTTCACTATGTTGGCCAGGCTGGTCTCTAACTCCCTATCTCAAGTGATCTGCCTGCTTCGGCCCCACAAAATGTTGAGATTACAGGTGTGAGCCACTGTGCCTGGCCAACATATTTTCTACATTTTCTTCAGTTCTTGTTTGATATATACATATATATATATAAAAATATATACGTGTGTGTATTTATATGTGTGTGTATATATATATCATTTGATATATCAAGTAAACTATGCCAATCACATTTCTTCCTCCAGTGACAACCACTCTCAAGAATTTGGAGAGATTACCTGTGCCACCATGTTATGGAAGCGCTATTCACAATGGCCAAGATATGGAATCAACTTAAAGGTCCATCAACAGATGAATGGATAAAGAAATTGTGGCCTATATGCACAATGGAATACAGCTGATGCTTGAACAACACAGGTTTGAACTGCAAGGTCCACTTACATGTGGATTTTTTCAATAAAGTTACTCCGACCTGTCTCTCCTACCTCCCACTCCACCTCCTCCACCTCTTCCACCTCTGCCACCTCTGAGACAGCAAGACCAACCCCTCCTGTTCTTTAGCCTACTCAATTGTAGATGATGTGGGTGAAGACTTTTACAAAGATCCACTTACATTTAATGAACGGTAAATATGTTTTCTCTTCCTTATGAAGAGATTTTAATATTTTCTTTTCTATAGCTTACTTATTGTAAGAATACAGTATAGGCCGGGCGCGGTGGCTCAAGCCTGTAATCCCAGCACTTTGGGAGGCCGAGACGGGCGGATCACGAGGTCAGGAGATCGAGAGACGATCCCGGCTAACACGGTGAAACCCCGTCTCTACTAAAAAATACAAAAAAAAAATAGCCGGGCGAGGTGGCGGGCGCCTGTAGTCCCAGCTACTCGGGAGGCTGAGGCAGGAGAATGGCATGAACCCGGGAGGCGGAGCTTGCAGTGAGCTGAGATCCGGCCACTGCACTCCAGCCTGGGTGACAGAGCAAGACTCCGTCTCAAAAAAAAAAAAAAAAAAAAAAAAAAAAAAAAAAAAAAAAAGAATACAGTATAAAACATATATAATATACAAAGTATATGTTGACTGTTTATGTTATCAGTAAGGCTTCCAGTCAACAGTAGGCTAATAAAGTTTTGGAGAAGCCAAAGGTATTTGTGGATTTCTGACTGCATGAGGGTTAGCACCCCTCATCCCTGCATTTTTGTAGGGTCAACTCTACTATTCAGCCATAAAAAAGAATTAAATTCCACTATTTGTGACAATATGGATGAACCTGAAAGACATTATGTTAAATGAAATAAGCCAGGCACAGAAAACAAAATATCACATGATTTAACTTCTATGTGGAATTCAAAAAAGTTGATTACATAGAAGTAGAGAGTAGAATGGTGGTTACCAGAGGCTGGGGTATAGTGGAGAGGGGGATGGGAAGATGTTGGTCAAAGGATACACAATTGCAATGAGACAGGAGTAATAAATTTCAAGAGACTTATGGTAGAGCAAGGTGTCTACAGTTAATGATATATTCCATTCTTGAAAAATGTAGCTGGGTGCGGTGGCTCAAGCCTGTAATCCCAGCACTTTGGGAGGCCGAGATGGGCGGATCACGAGGTCAGGAGATCGAGACCATCCTGGCTAACACAGTGAAACCCCGTCTCTACTAAAAAATACAAAAAACTAGCCAGGCGAGGTGGCTGGTGCCTGTAGTCCCAGCTACTCAGGAGGCTGAGGCAGAAGAATGGCGTAAACCCGGGAGGCGGAGCTTGCAGTGAGCTGAGATCCGGCCACTGCACTCCAGCCTGGGTGACAGAGCAAGACTCCGTCTCAAAAAAAAAAAAAAAAAAAAAAAAAATGTAGACAGTGGATGTTATATGCTCTTACCACAAAAAGGTAACTATGTAAGGAATACGTTTGTTTAATTAGCTAGATTTAACCATTCTACAGTGTACGTGTACTTTAAAACATCATGTTGTATATAACATACAATGTTATCTATGAATTTTAAAAAGAAAAATTGGTGTTCATCCTTCTGGCCTTTTAAAAAAATAAATATAAATATAGATTTTGTTGTACATAATTTTACCTGTGAAGCAAAAGGTATCTCTAAGGCTCACAGCTATTAGTGTAGATATTGGACTGCAGTGCTTGTGCCTGTTCACATCAGACTAGAGGCTGCCAGATAGTTCTTCAAAGTGACTTAACCAATTTCCTCTTCCATTAGCAGTTGGAGTTCCTGTTTTCTTACATGCTCACCAACATTTAGGGTTTTTGTTTTGTTTTGCCAAACTGATGGCTAAGAGTAGGATCTCATTTTTGTATTAATTTTTATTTCCTTAATGACTCATAAAGTTGAACGCCCAAGTTTCTTCTAAAAGTCACCAGTTTATATCCCTTGTCTATTTTTCTATTTTTTTTTCTTATTGGTTTGTAGGCATTCTTTACATATGACGATATGAAGATTCCTAACTTCTCAAAGCTAGAAGGTCCTAGGTTACAGGAGTCCCAGGATGGCCCCAACTGGGTCAAGGGGACACCAATCTGCTGAGTGGCTCTGCAGCAGAGCCTGCATGCAGAGGCAGAAAGGGTGAGAGCATTCCATTCAGGGACCAGCTAACTGAGTCCTCAGCTGGGTGGGTGGGTCCTCTGGTTCTCTTTCATCTACCTATCCATTGTCCTGGTCCCTCCACTACGATACACCTCTATTTCCCAGTCAGTAGGAAGGAGAAATATAAATCAGTCATTTCAGCATCACTGACAGAATCACAGAATGAAGGAGAAAAAGTCTGGACTCTAAAAACAGGTTTCACATAGATGAGATGATTTAAAGATGTTTCTTCTCAGCTCACAAAATATTAAGGAAGAGATGAAACTAAACTGAACGGGAATAAGAAAAAAATATTTATCTTTATTTCTCTCTCTGCACTTCAGTTTTTTCTTCAGGGAAAGAGCAGGGAATAGTTTTGTTTTCTTTGCCCTATGGCTAACTAGAGACCGCCTAGAATTAGAAATACAACAGATGCAAAATCTTCTCTTCTGTGGGGTGAGTGAATATATAGTTATAAGCTCCTTCCCCAAGAGAACTTAGATCTTTTAACATGTAGGCCAGGAGGCTGCTCCATGGTGCTGTCCCAAACTTTCTCAGTAGTTAAGAGCCATGCACCCCATAGAGGTTTAGAAAGAAAACAATACTATGAAAGGGAGCTTATTCTCCTTGGCTTTTCTTGAAATAATGATCTCTGTCAAGCCTCAACTGTTAAAATGAATTGTATTTTGATTAATTACCTTTATTCTGTTAAAAAAATAAATGAGCAAAGTATGTGTTTACATATGCAGAGATGTATAATATACATATGTGTGTGTGTGTATCTCATTTGTGTTTGTGTGTATATACCGAGAGTGAAAGAGCCAGCTGTTTTAGCCATTTATATTTGGGGGATGGGTGGGTAATACAGTAAGTTCTGTTGAAAGGAAATTATGGGAGAGAATCTGATATCCTGAATCTTTCAACAAGACAGGGTTCAGAGGGCAAGTGTGGAAATAAACTTAGAAACCAGCTTCTTGTTTCTAGATCGGTTTTTAAAAGTAAGCCTATAATGTGAACTCTCTTTGGAAGTCAGGTTTTTGCTGCTGTTGGTTGGGGCTTTTTGTTTGCTTGCTTGCTTGCTTTTGTTTCTAAGTAATTTTTCTTGCATAATTCAGTTGGAAAATGCGTGTGAATGGGGTATTGTTAAGATTCCTTTCCATTAAAATCACCATATTCAGCAAACTCCAATACTTTCAATAACTAGTTTGCAGAACTGATATTCTTCTCTCTTCCCAGTTTTTCCCTGTAACTTGAAAACTACAAATATAGAAATTATCACTTGAATCTATGCAGGATAATTGATTGTGAAGTCAGACAACCTCTGTTATTAGCAGACTCACTTAAAAGCTGGAAACCCTCCTGGATAAATTACTTTTAAGTGACCATGTGGGCTCCATGAAGGGGAAATGACTGCTGGTGCAGAACACGCGGAATCTGTCTCAGCGATGTGGCCCAGGAAATTGCAGAACCCAGTTGTGGAGCTAATTAGTAGATATGTGGATGCATGAAAACTATAGTCACAGGAACTTGTACTTACACAAAACGTCCTGACTTGCCACATAGTAGAACTCAGTGAAATGACCCAACTAGTATAGAAAGATGTGGAGCAACATATGGACTTCAGTTTTTTTTTCAGACTTTAAGTTTTAAATAAGTACAGATCCATTGAAACCACAATAATGCCAACACTATTGTTCTTTCTCTTTCTTTTTTCCTTCTTTCCTTCCTTTTTTTTTTTTTTTTTTTTTTTTTTTGACAGTCTTGTTCTGTAGCCCAGGCTGGAGTACAGTGGTGTGATCTTGGCTCACTGCAACCTCCGCAGCCCGGGTCCCGGTTCAAGCAATTCTCCAGCCTCAGCCTCCTGAGTAGCTAGGATTATAGGTACGCGCCACCATGCCCAGCTAATTTTTGTATTTTTAGTAGAGATGGGGTTTCACCATGTTAGCCAGGCTGGTCTTGAACTCCTGACCTCATGATCTACCTGCCTTGGCCTCCCAAAGTGCTGGGATTACAGGCATGAGCCACAGTGCCCGGCCAGCTATTGCTCTTTAGAACAGCTTTTCCATGTATAAAACTAGAATTGTTTTTAAAACTATATTTTAAAAGTAAAATGTAGTTTTCTGAGTCTTGGTTTGTAGTCTCTGGATCCAAAATTATACCAATTAAGTTGCAGTAGGAAATACGCCAGATACATACTAGAGCTGACATTAAATGCTCCTGACTCAATATGGAACACTTAATTCTACCCCTCCAAACACAGTCACCAATACTAAGCTGTCCCATGATTTGCCTCACTTATCATATCTCGTTAATGAAGAAACTAATTGTGACTTGCTAATGGCTATACTGAAAGAGTAGAAAACAGAAATCCTGTATTATATTATTACTTTGATGTTAGTATTCCTTTGTTTTTGTTTTGATTTTTTTCTGATATGCTGTTTGTCTATATACAATATTTGCTTCTTCAAAGGCATGCTATGAATGTTGGAAGTAACTCCTGGGCAGAATGACACCTAAGGCAAACCAGCCAGTGTTTCTTCATCTTACCTTTTAAGACATACAGCAAGCGGTTCCACACTCTTTTGGTAAGTACATCCTCAACCTGGTAATCACAGAATCTTAGTGAAGAAAAATCTTAAAGGTCATCTAGTCCAATGTCACACCCAGTACAAGAATCCTATTTGCATGAAAATATCCTTCCTTTGTATAAATGAAATGTCTAAGGCAATTTTCTCTTAATATACTCAGTGGAAGGGGGAAACATGTGGCCACCTTTTTCTTTATAAGAACTCTTTCTATACTTAAACACCATTTATTTTCTTCCTTCAATCTCCTTTTCTTTTAGTTAAATAGCTTACTTTCATCGCTCTTCAGAGATCTGATTTTCCATGCTTTTAATCATTTCAATTGCTTTCCACATCCTCTGAACGTGCAGAAGCTCAACCTGGGCATGGCAGCTGAATGAGAGCTTTGCTAGTGCCTTATTAATGCCGAATATGGTGACTCAGTTTTTAATGCCAGGCTCTTGTTAACATAGCCTAGCATCATGTTAGATTTTGAAGTGTTTTTTTCTTTAACAAAATTGATTCTTTACTTCAAACGTTTATGTTATCTATCTATCTATGTATCTATGTATCCATCCATCTATCTATCTATCTATCTATCTATCTATCTATCTATCTATCTATCTATCTATCTATCTATATTTTTGAGATGGAATCTCACTCTGTCGCCCAGGCTGGAGTGCAGTGGCATGATCTCGGCTCAATGGAACCTCCACCTCCTGGGTTCACACCACTCTCCTGCCTCAGCCTCCTGAGTAGCTTGGACTACAGGCGCGCAGCACCATGCCCAGTTAATTTTTTCATACTTTTAGTAGAGACGGGGTTTTACCATGTTGGCCAGGATGGTCTCAATCTCCTGACCTCGTGATCCACCTGCCTCAGTCTCCCAAAGTGCTGGGATTACAGGCATGAGCCACTGGGCCCGGCCCAAAAAATATTTTTAACATTGACTTATTTAAAAGAAAAATCCTCAGATTATTTAGAATGATCTTTTTAAAGGTAAAAACCAGCCTCTACAGGGTTTTAGCAATATTTAATTACAGATACCACACACAGTTGGTAATACACCCTGTTATCAGTCCCAAGTTTCTTCCTTTACACATACAGAATTCTGTATGTATATTATCATGCTCTCTGGAGCCAAAGAAAAGGAAAGGTACCTTCTATAGATTTCTGGACTTCTCAGCTGAAGCTGACATTAGTATCTTTTTAGTAGCTTGTAGCCTCCATGGGGCTGTGGATCCCAGAAGCTGAAATTCTCAGATGTGTTGGTATTTCACTCAGGAGTTTGGGTTATAAGTGACAGAGTGCACATTCAAATTGACATAATAAGCCTGGCTGTGGTAGATCATGCCTGTAATCCTAGCACTTTGGGAGGCTAAGGCAGGAGGATGGCTTGAGGCCAGGAGTTTGAGACCAGATTGGGCATCACAGTGAGACCCCATCTCTACAAAAACCAAAAAATTAGCTGGATGTGGTGGCATACACTTCTTGCCCTAGCTACTTGGGAAGCTAAGGTGGGAGGATCACTTGAGCCTAGGAGTGTGAAGTTATAGTGTGCTATGATCATGCCACTGCACTCCAGCCTGGGCAACAGCAAAAGACCCTGTCTCAAAAAATACATACATAAATACAACTAAAAAGTGACATAATAAACAAAATAACTGGTAGTGCTGGGGGTAGATTTAATGGGTCGTATGACCAAGGTGGCTGAACTTGAGTGGTCAAATGATGACGAGAATCAGTCTCTGTTCTTTCAACTCTTCCTTGCAGTGTGTTGGCAGTCTTAGGCAGGCACTCCAAAGTGGTGGCTACAGGCTTACCCTGTACTAATTTAGTGACCCGAGCTTACAGAGAAGGCTCGGCCAAATTCTTATGGTTGGATTCTCACATGCTCAGCTTCAGTTACATATTCATTCCTAAACCAAGCACTGAAACTCGTTTGGTATGACCCAAGTTCAGAGCCAACCTCTAGAGGTGGAGGATGGGGTCAGCTCCATGTGAACCACATAGATGGAGAAGAAAAAAATTGAAGCTCTGTTTCCAAAAGCCAGGGGAGCTGGACAGGGGAGAACACAGGGTTCTTCTATTCATAGCTCTGTCAGTGTCTCCTCGTGGCTGTCAAGGAATCCACAAATGGTATAGTCCGTGATATGGAGTACGGAATCACTAAAGGGTTGAAGAACAAATCCACGGGCTAGCTCTGTGATCACCAGCACAAGACTTCAAACACGTAAGGACAACAGAAGCACCCTAGCAATGCACAGGAGAAAAGTTTGTTGGGTTGAAAGGAAAGGAGAGGTGGAGAAAGGGTTAAGAAGATACAGTACTTTCTGTGTAATTTCAGGGAGCAAAACCTAAGAATTAGAGAAATTGTTCCCATAGATCTAAGAAAAAGCATATATTTAAAGCCTGTAATGAGCATTTCTTTGTCCCCTGGTTCAGTAATGTTCTGATCGAAATTTTGCAGTGACTTTAAGGCAGCTTAGTAAAACAGGCAGAGTGGCCATAGAACAAGGCTGCATAAAGGTACACGAGGTATATAGGAAGGGAAGAATGGACAGAGGGTTCCACAGGGAAGTGAGTGCCTATGGGGCTCTAGGCAGAGGTAGGTTAGCTGTTCCAGTAAATCACCTACCTTTTGACAGTGATTTAAAGGGTTTCTTGCTGAATGATAGTAAAATAAATACGTATTAGTGAATAACTAGAAGACAAAACCCTATTCTGAAACACAAATACTCTGCTGAAATGTACCAGGATCATGTTTACTAAGGCACAGTGATTAAATTTTAAATTCTAGTTTATTTTTCCTTTCATAGTCGCAGATATCCCTTTGTTCTTATAAGTTGACTTTAATTTATGAATATTTTATACTGTGTTTTAATAATACCTTCTCGAAGATTAATACCTACTCATAGTGGTTAGAACTTGAAATAATTCCAGTGTGTTTACCTTTGGTTCCTTGCTGAATCTTAAGTTAATTATAAAAATACTTATAAGAAATAAAAATAACCTCATTGGGCAATATGGGCATTGATATTAAAAGCAAAAGGGAACCAGGAAATTCAGTTGGATTCCCAGAGGAGTCTTTGGCTGAGAAAGGTTTGGGAAGTACCACACTAGCTAGATGCCTCCAAGCGTAATATACTTTTGGCCTAAGTGTAGAAGGAGAAAGCAGTAGACAGAAAAAGGGGAAACGGAACAACTTTTTGTTTAAAAAAAAAAATCTGAAGAATAGCATTTTTATTCTCTGTGTGCTCTGGAGGAAATTTATACACAATCCCTCATCCTTCCCCACAAAAAAAATGTGGTGGCAGGTCAAACTAATGACACTGAGAAAAATATCTGACATCATCAGATTGATGGTTTAAGAACTATGGTAGAAATACTTTAAATCTATTAAAATTTTAGTTTTCTAAAACAGATAAAATTAAGATACACACCCTTACCTCTAAAATTAAGTGTGAAACTTGGACTCTCCTGGGTTGGGCCACTGGGGTACACCAGCAGGAGATTTGAAGGAGCAGAGTGATGCTGGGCTATGGGCTGGATGTGCCTCTTAATGGAAGGTCCAGATCCTGCTAGGCAGTCTTTTCCACACAGCCCCCTCTATCTCCTGCTTCCAGAAACCAGCCTGTTCCCTCACCTTCTCAGTCTAGGGGCACTAATGGAGCCCCACTGTAATTAGCCTCGGAATACTAAAGTGCGCCATCTCTTTCCTGATGGCATCCTGGCTGATACAATATGTAATGTTTTAGGTTGAAAAAAATGTAGTTAGGTTATAGAAAAAGTTCTAGTGGCAACCTGTGCTCATTTTATGTCTACTCCTAACATTTACTACTATTTTTATTAGAGTTGAGTGTGGGCCAAGCCTAGGCAAAAGGAGGTTTATAATCAAAAGACTTTAGTTCTCTGTTCATGATCTAGTCCTAGATACAGACTGGGCTGGAACAAGAACTACTTGGCTTTTATTACATTGACACAAGCCTGTGTCTCCTCTTAACTTTCCTCAAACCCCTACATGTCCTTATAACCTGTCACCCTTTCTTTTCACTGGGTAGTAGTGGGGCAAACAGCACAGTGAGTAACAGTGTCCAGGACGGTACTAAACACACAGTAAGTTTACTTGGGGAAACATGTTTTACTTAAAAGAATAATAATATGATTCAATTAGTATTTAATAAAAGATGAAAATCAATTGTTACAACTAAGCACCTCAATAGCAAGAACCATGTCTCAATCATTTTTCCATTCCCCAGATCTAGCACAGTGCTTGATACTTCATAGAGAGCCATTAAAAAACACTCAGATAAATTACAGTGTTAAGTTCTAAGGTACAAGAGGATGGTCGGTGCTATGGGTGGCCACAGTTGTGTATACTGAGTGTACATTTATGCCTGGGTTCCCTTTCGCTCTTCTTAACAGAACATCATTGATGTCTCCCTTGGTGTGGTTTTTAGCCTATTTTGGGTCATGGACTTCCACTTTGAGAATGTGATGAAACAATATACCTACACACCAAAAGATAAGTATAGGTCAAGGACTAAAGATAAAAAATACTCTTAATCAAGATGTTCTGCATAATACTGAAGCAGACATAGTCCCTGTGCAATAAAAGGGCAGGGCACAAAGTACTCTATGAGGAATCTGAAGAAGTTCATTTCAGTTCAGACTTCACAAAAATATACCCTAGAGAAACCTACTTTCTTTATCCAAACCCCCAACTTCTGATAATGGGTACCTATGATGGTGGTTGTTGATAATGACAGCTCTCACTACAGGCCAGGCATTGTGCTAAGTGTTTTACATATTTTAATGTATTTAACCCTCAAAAACATATCTTAACTCATTTAATCCTTATTAGTAGGTACTATTATCCTCATTTTAAACATGAAGAAGTTGGACACAAGGAGGATCAGCAGATTGCTCAAGATCATAAAAGTAGTTAGTGAAGGAGCCAGCATCAGACCCAGGTTGTCCCACTCAAAGGCTTGAACTTATACCTGCTCCTAACTACCTCACTCCACTAATGGAATTTATTAGAACATACTTGTTGAGTAGCTAATGGAGTGTAAGCCACTGTGTTAGTTGCTGTGGGAGACTCAGAGACATATACAACAGAGTTTTCCCTGAAGAATGCATAAATGCTAGGGGAGGGGATAGGCAGATAAAGCCTCATTTGCATTAATAATACCACATGGTACAGGTGAGGAATAACTAGGGGAGGGCATCAGCACTACCGAAGTAAAGCATGAGTAGATAAGTCAAAAGCAGTCTGGGAGGTGATATAAACCTCCAGAGAAAAGGACACGTGAACAGGAATCCAGAGACTTTGAAAAACTAATGGTAGGGATGAAAAGTTGAAGGAACTAGGGGAAAAAATAGTCACACTCTGGAAAATAACTTTATATTCAACATTAATATACAACATGAAACACAAAAGTTTATATCTTAAGCATATTATTTACATATCATAAAAGGAAAAAAGTTCTAGAGAGTTCTTTCATGTCATTAGAAGATGCCACTTGAAAGCCAAAGCACGTGCCAACTTAGCCCCGGCCAGCACATGGTTCTTGATCTTGTCATGTGCTGGGCTGTGTGCCAGGTGACAGAGATAAAGAGATAGGGTACCTACCCTCAAGAAACATACAGTTTATTGAGAAAGACAAACTACTGTGCAATTTACTATGAAATGTTTTGGTGCCCATGACAACAGAGGATGAATAGAGTCTATGGATGAGGCCTGGATCAAGTGTCATCCCTGCCCAGATGTGCAGGTTGGGTATAGATGTTTTGTTCAATCTACTTGGGCTCAAATAGTCCATTCTAATACTGAGTGGGCTTTAGAATATAAAACAAGAGCTTACTTGAGAACCACCCAAACAGCACCATAAGTAAACTGCATACCATTTATTAATATGCCAGGCACTTATACAATCAATTCTAGCATACACACCTGGGAGTGTGGCTTTATTTATGATCCTCTAAGAGGTTTAACTTTTTAGAGATTGGAGGTACTTGTTCTAGCTTTTATTCTCAGCTTCTTTTCCTGCTGTTCTTGGCTGTCTTGTAGCTTCTAAGGACTCACAATGGCATGCCCTGTTTAACAGGTCCTCTGGGCTCTTTCTGCATGCTCTCATGGAATCTGAATATCACGCTTGAAGGTGAAGCTTGAACTCTAGAAAAATGTCTCCACTCCCGCTTTCATTCTCTGTGTGTGAAGCATCTGTGCATCACTTTCTCTGATGCAGGGCTGGGTTTCCCCAGGAGTCTCACTCTGTCATCCAGGGTGGAGTGCAGTGGCGTGATCTCAGCTCACTGTAACCTCCACCTCCCAGGTTCATGTGATTCTCCTGCCTCAGCTTCCTGAGTAGCTGGGATTACAGGTGCCTGCCACCACACCCAGCTAAATGCTTTTGTATTTCTAGTAGAGACGGGGTTTCACCATGTTGGTCAGGCTGGTTTTGAACTCCTGACCTCAAGTGATCTGCCTGCCTCGGCCTCCCAAAGTGCTAGGATTACAAGCCTGAGCCACCACACCTGGCCCCCAGTTCTTTCTTGTTTGTACTGTGCCTCCTGTCTGGATGGCCTCCCAGTTCCCTAAGGAACACCACCCTTAGCTGCCAAGGCCTCAGACTCAATGCCCAGTGATGTCACAAGTGGAGGCTCAGCCCAGGATCCAGTATGTAATAAGCACTCAGTAAAGGTTTGCTGAATGATGAAGGAACAAATAAATGAATGTTCACATCTTCAGGTCTCTAAGAAACCCTGCCCTCGGCCACTAGCAGCAGTGCCCGGCTGCCACAGACTGACTGTCCAGCCTGTAGCTAATATCAGTCTCATCCTGGATACTTCATCCCTACAATCTGCTCTCATTCCCAGATCCTATGGCCTCCCTGGGCACTCCTGTTTTTTGGGTCAGGAAGGCATATTTATTTTGTCCCTGTGTTCTCCTCGGGGGAAAAACAGCTCTGGGCTGAGTGCTGCTGGGAAGGCTGCCCCTAGAAACAAGAGATGTTTTCCCTCTGTGTGTGTTCTTGCTTCACCTTTTGAAATTCTCATAGTCACGAATCTACTGGTCAAGGTTATTAACACCACACATCTAACAAACATCTAACTGTCCCTTTTTAACCAACCATTCAAGGTGCTAGCTAAAAGCATTCCTGGTAATTACACAAAGCTAATGCCTTAAGCTTTCTGCTTGTAGGCTGCCCTCCTTTCATCTCACAGTCAAATCCCAGTAGATTCCCCAACATTCCCCTAACTTAAAGGTGGCTATCTCTACCCAGGCCTGTCCTAGCTTTTTAGGTTCCTAATAGTCCAACACAAAGCAAGGAGACAATGGCCTTTCCACAGAGTGCATCTATGAAGCCTGGAGGGCAAGATTCTCTCAGGTGCCACTTAGCTCTGGGCCAACTATTTCCTAATGTGCAAAAGCTCAAATCAGCCAATCAAAACACATGGATAGAGTACCACTTATGCACAAGGCATGGGAATGATACACAACCATCAGAAATGTAGGCCTCACTCCTCAAAAGAAGCTTATGAATGAGAGAAAGGCTTTTAAAATAAAAACGCAGCATTATAGGGCCACACATGCTGACAGTCAATACGAAGTAAAGGCAGCGAAAGCAATTGATACATGTGGAAGGGTTGGGGAAGGAAATTTGGGTGGCAGTTAAAATGGGAAATAATTGGTCAGTTTGGCCAAAATACAGGTGAGAAGATATTCATCAAGCTGGACTAATTGTCAAAATCCATGAGTGAAATTATGGAACATGCTCTCTTGTAGGCCTTCAAACTGCCAGTTGGATTTATTTTGGACCCCTTCAAGATATCATACAGAAGTTGAACATAGTTCTTCATGCATGAATTAAAAGAAAAACACTATTATTATTTCTTCCTTCATTTTATACATTTATTTGATCTAGTGCTTACTACATGCTAAGCACTGTTCTAAGTGTATTGTAAATATTAAGTCATTGTGTTGGACGTAGTGGCTATGCCTGTAATCCCAGCACTTTTGGAGGCCGAGGCAGGTGGATCCCTTGAGCTCAGGAGTTTGAGACCAGACTGGGCAACATGATGAAACTCCACCTCTACCAAAAATACAAAAATTAGTCAGGTGTGGTCCCAGCTACTCAGGAGGCTGAAGTGGGAGGATAACTGGAGCCTGGGAAATTGAGGCTGCAGTGAGCTAAGCCATGATCGCACTACTGTACTCCAGCCTGGATGACAGAGCGAGACCTTGTCTCAAAAAAATAAATACATTAATTTAAAAAAATTAAAAATTAACTAATTGAATCCTCATAGCAACAATGTGAGGTCAGAATGATTATTTTGCCTTTTTTACAGAAAGGGTGCCTTTACAGAAATGCTATTTGCTAAGCCCCTAAGAGGCAACAAAATGCTAAGAGCAGAGACTCATCAGTGATGTCTTCCCAGAGCTTCCTTTGAAATCTTCCAAGTCTATCACTTACTAAATTGTTTCTGAAAGCCCCTGTGGCACCAGCATTCCACACCCAAAAGGAGAGAATCAAAACCTTTGCAAGCTTGTGGAGTGTATAAATTGGCTACATTAGACCCGAAGTGGGAAGGTGGGTTAGAAAAGGACAGGGGAATGTGAGGACAGAGAATAAAAGGGGAGTGGGCGGCTGGGCTGCCCTAGTCTTGCAGTACGGAGCAAGATTCCTTTTTTCAGATGTGTAGGGCTAAGAGAGAAGATCATAACATTATACCTCTTATTATGGCTTTTTCCCTCTAGTTTTACTTTTTTGGGGGGTGGGGTTTAAATGTCCTTTTAGAATTGGATAGGCTTGATTTTAAAAACCATGAGAAGTTAGTGGTTAAAGGAAACAGGACGTAGGAGAAATGTGGTACAATGGGGACTTGGAGACAGATGAGGAGAGTGCAGAGGAAAAGAAAAGAGGAGGTTTGCTATACTTCTGCAGGGGGGAAAGAAACACGAGAGATGTGTTGAGAGTTGGAGGAGAAAGGCTGGGAAAGCTTTTAACCAGAAAGAGGCAGTGTTCTAGTGTGACCCTATGAAAGCAACTCTTTCAGACCTTTGGATCCATAACCCACAGCATAAGAAATGCTATTGGGATACTTGGTAGACCACACCCATAGAGCTATTTCACACTTAACAACTGCGGCCACAGCCGATGATGGGATGGAAGGGCTAACTTCATAAACTTTCCCAGTTGGACCAAGTAGAACTTCTTATTTAATGAGATCAAAATGCTGACAAATCATTTTATAGAGGGAGTGAGCCAGGAGGAATACGTGTTGGTTCTAAAAGAAAATGGGTGTTGGGCAGTATATTTTTGTTACTTCTTAACCAAGAGGAAAGCAAGGAGGAGGAAGAGAGGGAAAAGGCCTCTTGCCTTTGGCAGGCAGTAGGCTGAGTACTACAGCAGCTCTGCAGAATTAGAACAGCCATCTTGGAACAATCATTTGACTCCTATGTAAGCTCATCTCAAAGCTGTTAGCTATTTACAGTCTAAGCCTTGAGAGTCTCCTCAGGCTCTTTAAAGATACTAAAATGATGACACATTTTAATATGTCAAATTTAATATTACAAAAATGTTGTAATAAAGTTTCAGGGCTTTCTTTCCCCATTGGTTTAATCATATGCATATAAAACAGGAGGCATCCAAAGTTAACATCTTCTAGTGCCCAGATTTCTGTGTCTACTGCACTGCTGTGTGATACACATGGACAAAGATTCTCTAAGGCCAGTTTCAGAACAAAAGTACTCTATTAATTCCAGCCAATAAAGAACAAGGAGAGAAACGGATGATTCCAATATCAAACCAAACTGGGGGCTTGGGGAGGCAGAGGAGAAGTGGAGAATCTGAGTGCATCACATGCAGTAGTACAGTAGTTACTGAAGGGGTTTTGGAGTCAGACTGATTTGAATGCTTATCCCACTTCTGCCTTTCAATGGCTCTGTGACCTGCAGAAAGTTACTCAACCTCTCTGGGTCTTTATTTCCTCATCTGTAAAATGGAGATAACAGTATCTGTCTCATAGGGTTGTTAGAAGGCAGTATGAACTCATGTAGGTAGTGCAGGTAAGGCACTGGCACATATTAGGCACTCAGTAAACGATAGCTATTATTCTCAGAGCCATGTCTAGTGAGACTCCACTTCTCTAGGCTAGACAGACATTTTACAGAAGAATTCAAAAGGGTGCGCAGCTACCCTAAAGAAGCTAAGCACTTTAGATTTCAAAGGGAGCCTCAGTTCTGACCTGATCCTCTGAGTTAAAGCTGGAATACAGAAGCATCCAGGTGATCTACAAGGTACAACTCTGAGCTACAGCAGACCTAGGTGGGCCATTCCCAATAGAACTGGATCCCCAGAGCTGGCTACAGGAAGATAAAGGAATGAGAAAGGACTCCCTTCACTTGGTATCACTGGACTTGATTCTATTTTCAAAGTTTTATCTCATATATTGTTTTGTTTAGGTTTAAAATTGATAGTGATTTTCATTAATCATAAAAGCTCCCAGGCTCCTTGGACAGTTTTTTTGATTGAAGTAACAAAGCATTGCAGATTTGGCAAAAAGAAATACAGGGCTCAGTTAAATTTAAATTTCAGGTAAACAATGAATAATTTTAAAGTATGAGTAGGTCCCAGTACAATATTTTAGATGTACTTATACAAAAATTGTTGTTTATCTAAAATTCTAATTTAACTGGACATCCTGGAATTTTTTGGGAACCCTAACCAGTGGCCAAGAACTTGCCCTTTCTAACATGCAGAGTGGCAAAGCAGTCACCAAAACAACAACAAAAACTCCTCCGTTTCCAGGGCTGTTACTTCTCAACAAATGCAGCACTAAATTCTCAGGCTTTTTGTTTGTTTGTTTTTTAAAGATCATTTCCCTACAGAGAAGTTTTTTTTTTTAAACATCTCACAGTCTAGAGAAAAAATAACAATGGGATGGGACTTCCCCTCTGATGGCATTTAAATAATTACTGGTTGGCTGACGTTTAAGACATGATACTTGTAAGAGTACTGACCCCTTGCTTTTTTAGCTTTTCTAGCCAAGGCCAATAGGTTAAGTTATGTTCTTCCAAAAATGTCTCTTCTTTATTCTTCATGAAAAAAATACACATACAGAAATTATGTTCCCCCAAATGAAACAGCATTTTCTTTGGCAGGTTCAATGCCACTAAATACTAGGAAATTAACCTTCAGGGCTTAAGGGGCAAGGCCCTACAGTGCTGGCTATTGTCTCTAGCTACAACCGCAGCCTGGCTATTCACACTGACCCTAATGCCATGTTGTGAACAAGGCCACACCGTAGGTAGACCATCCATGCAAACAAATAAATGCAAAACTCTCTCTTTCTTAGTAATATCAGAAACAACTGAGTTCTTTCCTTCCTGATGGAAAGTCAATAATATTCCTTACTTTCCAAAATATCCCCAAACAACCCCAGGTTCAAGGTCTTAGCAACTTAAATTTAAAAATAGGTTCACCGTACAAGGCCACAGGGATTTTAAGCAAATGGTACCATTCTTCTTTTTCTTTTTTTCAGACCTCCTATTCATTTCCTAAGGCTACTCAGGTGCAGTGACTACTTTTTCAAAGGTTAGCAACCAATGTTTCAAGGAGTTGTTGGATTTTTAACCTTCTTGAAAGTATTACATTAAGCTCTTGGGCCAGGTTACAGCAGCCTATGTCCAGGTTGAACTGGACAAAAATAGAATTCACTCCAGCTTACCAATCTGGCACAAAGTATGTGCTGGTCAAAAACGTTTTTTAATCACAGGAATCACTAGTGAAAATCCATTGGAGTTTCTGTGGCCCAGTGGATGTGACCACCTGATGAATTCAGAAAGAAGAAACCAAAGAAGAAAACTAAGCCTTGTGATTCCCTTAATTCCCTTGTTTCTGATGTATATAGATAGAGCTGTACTGGCCGGGCGCGGTGACTCACGCCTATAATCCCAGCACTTTGGGAGGCTGAGATGGGCAGATCACAAGGTCAGGAGATCGAGACCATCCTGGTTAACACGGTGAAACCCCATCTCTACTAAAAATACAAAAAATAAGCCATGCGTGGTGGTGGGCGCCTGTAGTCTCAGCTACTCGGGAGGCTGAGGGAGGAGAATGGCGTGAACTTGGGAGGCGGAGCTTGTAGTCAGCTGAGATCACCCCACTGCACTCCAGCCTGGGCGACAGACCGAGACTCCGTCTCAAAAAAAAAAAAAAAAAGAAATAGCTGTACTATGTGATATATGTATCAATCCATTTTGGATTACTCACTGTTCTCAGAACACATCCCAGGTTCTCCTGTCCCTGAGCCTTTGCTCACATCTTTCTTCTGGACTGCTTCCCACTTTTACCCATGCCAGGCAAAAGCCCATCTGAATTTTTTCAAAATTCAGCTCAAATGCAATTCTTCCCTGAAATGGTCTCTCTTTCTCTTCCAAATTCCAAGTGTTCTTTGCTTTTTCCATCTTTTCACAGATATCTAACTGGAAGGAGTGATGGACTTGTTTCTTTCATGAATGACAAAGCCCCGAGGCAGGGACCGGATCTCACAGAGCCTCATCCAAATGAAGCAGAGGGTAGGGACTCAGTCAGTGTCAGCAGGACTAGTGAGCTTATTCACCATGTCATTGATTTCTTAGTAACATCAACTCTAGAAAGTCTGATGATATCACACAGCACTTCCTGATATCACACAGCATTTACTTATACCACAGAATTTATGATATCATATTGAAATTTCATAGAAATCACTGGACTATTAGTTCTTAAGGGTAGAGACATTGTCTCACTATCCGTGTGTCTGCAGTACCTAACACAGTACTTGAAAATGAAAGGGCATGTAAATAAATATATGACGAGATGTTCAAAGTGAACTATAAGCTCTTTAAGGGGAGCTTAGATTCTCATCTTCTTCTCTTTCTCGTTATAACCAAGAAACAGTAATTGATGTTGACATGAGGCAGGTTCTGCAGCAGCTTCTCATTTTTTTTCAAGTAGGTCATACCATTTGGTGAGCAAAAATATGGAAAACGTTCTGAAATGTAAGTGCTAATCTCAAGGTTTCATATATTTTGAGAAGTTTGAGACTTTTTGTCTCAAATAGCTTCCTGGGTGGCCCTCTTCCTTAATCCAAGATAGCCTCACAAATTTCTTTTTCACTTCAGCATGATCTACATTACAATTATGATCATTATTTGGTGTTTTCTTTTTTTTTTTTTTTTTTTGAGACGGAGTCTGGCTCTGTCGCCCAGGCTGGAGTGCAGTGGCCGGATCTCAGCTCACTGCAAGCTCGGTCTCCCAGGTTCATGCCATTCTCCTGCCTTAGCCTCCCGAATAGCTGGGACTACAGGCGCCCGCCACCACGCCCAGCTACTTTTTTGTGTGTTTTTAGTAGAGACGGGGTTTCACCGTGTTAGCCAGGATGGTCTTGATCTCCTGACCTCATGATCCACCCATCTCGGCCTCCCAAAGTGCTGGGATTACAGGCTTGAGCCACCGCGCCCGGCCTATTTGGTGTTTTCAAAATAACTCCAACTGAAGTTCTAAGACTGGATTACATGATGACAAGACTTTATAAATTTATTATACTAAAAATCATTGAATTATACACTTACGACAGGTGAATTTTGTAGTATCTAAATTATACCTCAAAAAATCTGTAAAGAAAATTAACTTCGACTAGTTATCAACAGAGAATCCTCTTATTTTTCATTTTAACCTCCAAGGTCTACCATAGTAAAAGATAGCATGGCTGTTCCTCATTAGCGAAGAGGTGCGTCCACTCTGGCAGGAGCGTTCAGGCAGGTCACCAAATGTAAACAGCCCTGCAAAGGTCATCACAAAGGCGCTGTTGTTCTGTCTCACAGCCGAGAAGGAAAGGAGAGTCGCCACAGAATATCTACTCTTTCTTGCATCCTAATTAGAAACATGTGGAAGAGGGCCCACCCACAGGTCAAACCAGTCAGAAAGGCCCCATTTCTTCTACCTAATGTTGCATGTTGGCTAAAGTAAGACCTCTCCCTGGGCCTGCCATGGGAATGGTTTCAAATTATAAAAGTATCTCCAAAGGCCACCATCAAAGCACCAGTAGATTTTCACTAGTGGCTCCCCATGATTTGAAAAACACTTCCTTGACCAGCACATAATTCATGCCAGGTTGGTAAACTGGAACCAATTCCATTTGTTTGTCCACTTCAACCTGGCCAAGGGCCTGTTGTATCCTGGCCCAAATTACACACTCTCAGACTCCCTTGGGTAGGTGAAATGCAGAACTTACAAGATACTCTAGGCAGTATCTTGGCAACACAGATCATACAAACGCCTGTATTCTTTCTTGTAGCCCATTTAAGTTGAACTTAATATTTTGATTCTTTCCATTTTATAGATGGAGAGTATAGCATCAATACCTAAACTGTCTCAATGAGCTATCAAGTAAATGAACGATAGGTTATATGAACTATATTAATGCCCTAAAGAAAATGCCATATAAGTCTAAGATGATATTTATTACAACACTATGAAAAGAGCAATGCTGTTGTTCTCATTCAGACAAGCCCTAGTTAATATTCACATTTCTTCAAACTCTGGAGGACAATGACTTGTTTTAGTAGTAGATTATTGATATAAAGTCAGTTCAAGTAAAACTCAAGTTTTAGGGGCTGGGTGCAGTGGCTCACACCTGTAATCCCAGCACTTTGGGAAGCCAAGGCGGACAGATCATGAGGTCAGGAGATCGAGACCATCCTGGCTAACATGGTGAAACCCCATCTCTACTAAAAATACAAAAAATTAGCTGGGCGTGCTGGCAGGTGCCTGTAGTCCCAGGTACTCAGGAGGCTGAGGCAGGAGAATGGCGTGAACTTGGGAGGTGGAGCTTGCAGTGAGCCGAGATCACGCCACTGCACTCCAGCCTGGGCGACAGAGTGAGACTTCATCTCAATAAACAAACAAACAAAAAAAAAAAAACCAAAAAAAAAAAAAAAAAGGAAAAAACCTAAAGTTTTACTTTGGGCCTAGAGAGCTGCAAATGCTGGCAGACCTTATTATTTACGTATACTAAAATGATGATGATGTTGTTGCTTTTAACATAGGGAGAAATACATGCAAAGACTGTTGTGCTGGCCCAACATGAGGCCTTTTGCAAAGATCAGATAGTCCAAGAGGCCCGCTTTGATCTGACCAAAGATGGGTATTTAATCTCCTATGTGGAAGAAAACTATAGTTCTTAGATTAATTACTCAGCTACAGATCTGCTGCCAAACTGCTCCAAGTCTCTCCTCCTAATGTGAAATAAAATGGCCATTTACTTCAAATCACGTGGTAGAGCCAGCTTGTGCCAGAGAATATGCATTCCTTCTTCCCTCATTTAGATACATAAAAGATCAGTGCTTTGGGAGCTCAGTCTGTACTCTGAACTTCATTGTTTCTTCTAAGTTTGCCAGACACAGGATGAGGGACTAACAATAGGTGGTTCTTGGAAAGAAACTTTGAAAACTAGAGGAGTTAATTTTACATGTGGAGAGTTGATCTTCTTGGTCGAGATATACAATTAAAACGAGACAAAGACTGAAAGGCCTTCTGGTGAACCCACGCAAAGTGTCACTAGCTGCCTTTTCACAGAAAACCAACTGGGTTCTGGCAACTGGATGGTAGTGGCAGTGGGTGGGGAGGGGAAGTTGTAATTAAGAACCCATGGTTCCAGTTAAATTGGTCACACGCTCTACAGGAGCTCTGTCTGTACTCTGAACCATCATTGCCTGTCAGAGGGTCAGAGGATCAAAGCTTGGACTCAGTGGATGATCCTGAATGAATCTCTGAGCTTCTCTGTGCTGCCTCAACTCTTAAAAAATAAATAAATAAGATCCATCCACTTTGGTGTGAAATGAAGTGGCATCACGGTTTTGGCATCATAACCAAGATATGTCTTGTTAATATTACTCTGCTCTGTAGACTCGGCTGTGCGGAAGCTTTGGGCTTCGAATGTATGAACAAATGCCAGGGGCTGAAGGATCAGTAGCCAGATGTAAGATCAGATTCGCTGAAAAGAGGCAAGCATTTTAAGTCTGCCTTTCAAAGACCCGCAGCCCCACCTGACTACCGAGGTCTAAATGGAAGTGATTAACACTATTTGGCTGCATTTTCTTTGGGTAGCTCCTGCCTTGTTGACCACTGAGAGACGTTCGGGCAGGAAGAGGGATCAGAATGAGTGTAGGGGTCAGAGGGGTAAGGGGAAGGACAGGAGAAGACACAATGGAGTAGGAGTGAACTGGGCAGTGGAAGTGTCCTTTTATCAAATACTTATTTTCCTTGAGGCAGGGCAATGATAGTGAACCTGCTATCAGCACTCTTGGACCAATCTTTCCAGATTCTTCTCTGAAGAGAGAATGACTCTGATCAAACCCTCTGCAAGCCAGAAGTTGAGGAAGTAGGAGGAGGAATTTTAAAAGTGGGTAATGCACATAGAATTCTTAATAGGAAGCTAGATGAACTGCTCTGTTTTCTAGCCCCTAAGCTGAAGCTTCCAGGCCTAGAGAGGCTATGGCAATCAGAGGCCACAGGGGTCTTTATGTTTTTTCCTCCTAGATTTCAAAATAGCCAGAGAAAAAGGAGGAAGCTAGGCACTAAGAATCCTGGTACTGAACAATCCTAGCTATTGTCACCCCATTCCAAATGCCTTCTATCAGAAAAACCATTTATATCACTCGAGACCGATGCCCAACCCCCAATCTTCCTGATTGTCACTTAACCTATGACGGTTCCAGGGGAACTGCAAGCTAGAGGTGAAGGATTCCTTTGTTTGCATCTCCATGATAGGATGACATGTGGTCCTGAGTGCCAAGGTACTAAGATAAGAGGGGTGCCCAAAATGCCCAGATGGCTGGAGAATGAAACCCAGAGAAGAGAGCCAAGTTTGCACAGCAGACAAGGGCCACTGTGGCTGGGACTGGAAGTGGAGTCCTTGTAGTCCACAGACAGCAGCGGAACTAAAGGGAAGCCATCCCCCGACTCAGCTGGTGGGAGCTGGGCGGCTTCCCAGCTGGAAGGGGCTCTCAAACACATCCCTGTAAGCTACCCATGAAAGACAGAGATGCTGTTAAAAACAACAAACAAAAGGAGCCGCTAATCAAGAGGAACTTTAGACTTAAGAATGGGATTCAGTCATCCTTCCAGAAAGATGCATGCCTGGGCCACAGCCCAAGAGAATGACATTCAGCTGCTGTACCCCTCTTTGGGGCCTAAGTTTGGAGGCACTGAAAGGAGAAGAGATTCACAAAGGAGGCAGATGGGACGGCCCCCACAGACATGCAGTGCAGTTCCCATAGAGAATATTATAATTCACCAGGTATAAGCAGTTGCAATTGTGATCAGCTGCTTGAAACCGAAATAATGTTTTGCATAAGAAGCAGCAAAAACCTCAAAATTCATATCATACCCTTTCCCCATAAACTCTGAAAGTTAAAATCATTTGGTGGTTGACGCACAGTGCTGGAAATCAGCAACCAGTCATCTTGGCCACCCCCCGTTCTAGCTACTCAAGATAACCCAACCAAGGGCTTTTTCTGTGGTTAGTAAAACGAAGGTATTTTGCATCAATAGCCCAAATGGCCTTAATTCTTCTTTCCCAAGCTTAATATACATAACCAGGCTATTTTGCTAACAATGGCTGCTCCCTCTATTTCTTTCCTACTATTTTCAATACTAACAAAATTGCTCTTAGCAACATTTGATCTTCCACTAATTCCTCAAATAGAAAGGCTATAACAGACATCGCCAGGTGAACCAAACAGAACAAGACGATGTAAGACAGAAACATTGAAAGTTTGATAATTATGCTGGCAAAATCTATAAACTGTGGAAAGAAACTGAGACAAGGCATTTTAGTTTAATTGGGCTTTGAGAACTGTTTGTGTGATTACCAGGGCTGGACTATTTTTTTTTTTTTCCTTGAAAGTCTAGCTGCCTTTGTTCAGGGAAAAAAAGGGAGGTTATACCTGTTGACCCAGCTGCCCTCAGGCAACAACAGGGTTAATACTGGAGGGAATCTGCAGGTCTATGAAGACTGATCCTTCATCCCATCCTTGTCTTAATAGCTGGATGAGTAAAGCAGTAGAATCTTCTCCCTATGCATTTTAGCCTGCAACATGTTTTAAACTAGAAGACAGCAGGGAAGCAGAATGGTGGATCCGTTCTACATTCTGCTCCAAACATGCATGGATATCACGCAACTGAGAGACTCCAGGGAACTGCAGTTTTGCTCTTTCCACCTTTTCAGAAGTGTCAGTGCAGGCTCAGTCAATCTTCATAATCAGAAACAGCTTCTCTGTTTATAACTTACCCTTGGATACAACACCTTTCATCAGCACTAAAAAACAAAACAAAAACACATTTCTTCCTCATTGTGCTACTATCCTATATGGACTTGGGCCTTTGTGGATGAAGAACACTCAGTTATCCCCAAAAATGGACAAAATTATATTTAGTTGATTTGTACAACATGAACTGAAATAACAGTGCTGAGTTTCAATGGGTCTGTTTGCTGAATTAGAATATGTTTGGGGCCAATATCCAGTTACCTTCTATTGATTGATTGATTGATGAGACGGAGTCTCACTCTGTAGCCCAGGCTGGAGTGCAGTGGCGCAATCTTGGCTCACTGCAACCTCCACCTCCCGGGTCCCGGTTCAAGCAATTCTTCTGCCGCAGCCTCCCGAGTAGCTGGGATTACAGGCACGTGCCACCATGCCCAGCTAATTTTTGTATTTTTAGTAGAGATGGGGTTTCACCATGTTGGCCAGGCTGGTCTTGAACTTCTGAACTCGTGATCCACCCACCTCGCTCTCCCAAAGTGCTGGGATCACAGGCGTGAGCCACCGCGCCCTGCCCAGTTACCTTCTCTTTAAATCTTGTTCTCCCCACAAATGACATCAACATCTATGGGTGGAGTCTTCTTAACAGCACTAGTGCTGTTTTAAGTACGATAATTAAAGGAAAAAAGATGATCTTGAGCTGAGATAGCTTAAAGATTGCAATAGGAACAGGATACCCTTTGAAAAGAGAACGCAAGCTCTTCAGAAGAGTAAGAATTCAGGATATCCTAGGTCACTGCTGGTGGCATTGTCATTTATCAGTGGCTGCAGAAACACGGTGGCCAGATTTCCTGAAAAATTTTTAAAAGGCTTTTTTCCTGAATTTTCTCCTGATGTAAACCATTATTTATTTGCAAGAGATGAGGGGAAAAAGGCATATACATATATTAAAACTTCAAGCCTTTAAAATAGCCATTGCCTGCTTCCCAAATGGCCTATTTAGTAAGTCTCATTTTTCTTGCAATGATTTCCTCTTCAGACAAAGTTGCCTAGGGGTAGTCTATTAAAATTTATTTTATGGGTTTTTCTTTTCTTTCTTTTTTTAACTAGATTACATGTTGCACTGTAGTTAACAACGTAGACATGGCACCCACAATCTACTCTGCATCCCTCCACTCACAAAAGCATTCTGTAGAGACCGCACTTCATCCACGCAAAGATTAGGTGTATAGGGTTGAGAAAATGGGAGCTGAGGAGGTAAGAGGCGATGGATGGAAGCCCACTATCTAAACAGGTAATCTGCTTTTTAATTTTTATTTAATTAATTAACTTACTTATTTTTTGAGATGGAGTCTTGCTCTGTGGCCCAGGCTGGAGTGCTGTGGCATGATCTCTGCTTACTGCAACCTCTGCCTCCCAGGTTCAAGCGATTCTCCTGCCTTAGTCTCCCGAGTAGCTGGGATTACAGGTGCATACCACCACGCCCAACTAATTTTTGTATTTTTAATAAAGACAGGGTTTCACCATGTTGGTCAGGCTGGTCTCGAACTCCTGACCTCAAGTGATCTGCCCGCCTCGGCCTCCCAAAGTGCTGGGATTACAGGCGTGAGCCACCATGTCCAGCTGTGACCTGCTTTTTAAAAAGACTGCCCCCTTCCCCCTCACATCCTGCATCAAGCACTCATACCTATGATGGCGATCCTGACAACAGCATGGGGTTCTCCACTAATATTGTTTTGATCATATCTGCTGTGTGGTTTACAGACTTCATGGTCTTGGAAAAAACACAAGCACAGAGGAGGAAAAGGTAGAACAGTTGAAAATTCATCAGGTGATAAGAGGAAATCATGTTTGAATGCCTGAGGGGAAAACAACCCTCAGAGCTTTGATGTGATCCCTTCCATCCTACAGTGAGCAGGGTATCTGATCTTACTTCTAACCAACACCACCCAAGAGTGAAGCTGCCAGAGTTAAGGGCCTTTTACACAGGAGAGAGGTGGGCACCCTCATACGGCTCTCCAGTCTTCCCAGGAGTCGTCTCTCAGACAACTGATTGATTCAAAATCAATTTATTATTAAGGCCTTGAATTATAGAAGACAGGAATATCAATGAAAGTATTTCCATGCCTGACAATGGTTCCAAAGTAACATAAAAAACTGACTCAAATAACACTTTATAATCTTCTGTATTCCTCAAATTATGTTTCCCATGATAATTTACATGTACCATCCTAGTATGTCTAAGAATATTCCATATATAAGGCCATCACATTCTACTGAAATTCCCTGTGTGTCACAGCTGGAATAACCACTTCCCCGTGATTATTCACTTCCTTTGGCTAGAGGAACCAACTCTGTCAGGGTCCGATACCAGCGGCTCTGTGGCGGTTCCCTCACCATGTCTTTGCAGACATCCAGCCTCTACCATTAGTTGGGATGTTTTACAGCAAACAACACTGCATTTAAAGATGCTTATTTAGAGAGATTTAATTAAAGTGATGAGTATTATTATCATTACTGTTATTATTAAAATATTATGGAAGTTCCTAAGTGCAGAAGGAGAACTCCATGCCCCAGTGATTTTTATCTCCCAAAATAATCAAAGTTAAATCTAGCAAGAACTATTTGGCTTTATGATCTTGGAAGATACAGTGTTGCTTAATGTCTGCTGAATTCTTCCTTTGCCCTTCACCTTTCTCTACCTCTCTGTGATTTTTCTTTCTTCTCCACTTGAAAATAAACATTCTTTACCTTCGGGCCTCTCATTTGCTGATCCTTGAGTCGTGATAGTGATGAGTAATGATGGCTCTGTGGCTCATTTCACTGCCAATACCAGTGCCATTGACTTGGCTTTTACTTTAAAAACTGGGAAGTGGGTAACAGACACCCACACTTCATGAGACTGCTCTGTCTCAAATGCTTCCCATCAGACAGAGAGAAACAGAGCTTCCTTTCTTGGTGGAGAACATGAGCTATCTTTTATGCCCTCTTAGTTAATGAAGGGTCTTACTGTAAGAATAGCTTTTCCAGTCCGTAAGCAAGATAACTCATGAAAAAAATCTGCTAACATTTCTAAGAGTTAAATACGAAACACCCATCTTTAAGTGACACAGAAACATCATCAAATAGTGTAGTGTTGCCTCAAAGATATGTTCATGGGTCTAACAGTGAAATAACTGGTGTTATGACATGACAGTGAGGATTTTTCCCTCTGTTTTATAAGAGCCTTCTCTCTCAGTTTTGTCCGTGAGTTGAGAGCCAGGGCAGCTTTTCCAATAGAAAGTACATTTGGTTTCAATTCACTTTCATAACAAGAGACACTAACTCTTAGGAAGATGGAGAACATTAAGCTCCATTGTTCAGGCTGAGGATGACTGACTTGGGTGGCAGAAAGCTAGAGTCTCTTTTCTGAAGAAGAAAATGCCTATGGGTGTAGCAAATCTCATTCCCAAACAGCCTCTTTTTTTTTTTTTTTTTTTTTTAAATGACACAGCTATAAATGACAGTGAAGGAAAATTAAAGAATCATCTCAAATCGTAGAACTAGGAAGGGACCTCAAGAAATCATCACCTGATTCAGCCTCCTCTAGAAAGTTTTGTTTCTTAAATAATTTTATAAACACCAAGGCATTGTTATTTAACAAGGTCTAAGGGCAGAGAAAAATATTTTATAAATTATTTTAGTAAGCTGCTTGTAGGACCTTTTATTATCTTAAATAATGACTAAATGAATGAAATTATTTGAGATTTGGCAGCTTTAAGATTGCAGAGGTTGTTAAGAGGTAGAAATAGGATCCATGGTGTGTTCCTTTGGCAAAAGAAAATACTCATGCCACTGATTCATGTCCCAAATAACCAGAAACTCACTCTCCATCTTTACAATTTTTCAGAAAGAACCTGTCATGTACATTTCCTTTTCTCTCACTGACAGAAAGGAAGGCCTATTGGATAAGCAAATACAATGGAAGAATTCTGACGCACAAAATGTCCTAATAAAGTGTCCTTCAGGGTAAAAAATACTCAAGTTGGGAGTTATGTAATTCTATCCTTGATATTATTTAGAAAACAACAGGGGAAAATACCATCCACTGTACATTCCTCGAGAACCTCCAATCAAAGGCTCTAGCATGTTTCCTGGCTTCAGACTGGCTATAAATAAATTTAATAAGGACAAAAAAAAAAAATCACTGCATCATTTACAGTTCTCTCTCAACTCCAGCTGACAAAAATCCAGTCCAGATGTTTGTGTTGCAAGAACAACAGTAAGAGGGTGAGCCTCAATCATGAATATGAAAGCCCAGAGAGGGTGAGTTTGAAGAGAACGGGAGAGCTAGGTTGGCAGGGAGGGTGTGAACAAACCTGATTTGATACTAACTTACAGAAACACAATAATTAATTTATTTTTGTGTATAAGAAATCCAGTTTATTAGCCTTTCCTCTGCCTCATCTCCCTTTTCAAAGCCACTGGAGTTTGGCTGGTGAAGCTTGAAATGGTTGTTCCATAACCTTTGCTTTTAAATTAAACAAATGACTTCAGATTTTGGAGCAGTTGTTGACTCAGGGGAAAGCATGCCATTAAAAGTGTGCCAGAGACAGATTTAATTGGTACAAGTCCCAAAAACTGCTTGAAAGAGTACAGGCTTCCCGCATATAGATTTCAGGGAAATTACTCAAAGGCCGCACAGCTTTGTCAGAATTTGAGATGTGAAACAAGGCAGCTGAAAGACTCCATATCAAAAGGGTAAATTCAATTCAGGAGATATTAATCTGATTACCTAAGTAAGGCTGCGAATCGGATATGCTCCATTGTGCGCTCTCGTTCAACCTGGACAGCTGGAGGAGCCAATAGCTTCCTTTTCTCTGACATATAATTAAGTTTTAAGAGACGATCAGGTTACGGATACAAAGTTTTAAGAAATATTTTATTCAGGAGTGGCATTTACAGTGCTCGCCTGTTGCAAGAGACATTGTTCACTTTATTTCCTTGAGCCACACTGGAGAGTGTGTGGATCGGGGCCTAGGGGCTTGGTGTTTGTGTTTCAGGCTACAATAAATGCCCTCTGTGCACCTGCCTGGAGGAAAAACCAGTCCAGCCGCCTCCCAAGACAAAAGCGCCCTGTATTAAGTGCTGAAAACCCAGACATGAACTGACCCTGTCAAATTCCAGCTAGGAAAAAAAAAATCAATATTTTCATCCAATCCAGGAGGAGCTGTCATGTAGGTTTCTGGATTTCCTTTTTCATCTGTACTAAGTCTGAACAACGGTGACCTGTCAGCAGAAGTCATCTCCTTTCTCATGAGTCTCCTCGTCTTTCCAGATTCCTTCCCTGATGGCACAACCCATTGCCTAGCATGCCATAATCTGCCCTCCAGAGGTCAACACATTCTCCCACTCTTTCTCTACCAGGTCTTTCCCACTGGAATCTCACTTCGGCCATGCAAGTTCATCTTCTGAAAGAGAACATTACTAACTCATGTGTTTTCAGCAAGTTTTCCAACACACACTTGTCACAAACTCTAGGTACATTTAGAATTGCAAGAATGTGGCTGGGCTCAGTGGCTCATGCCTGCAATCCCAGCACTTTGGGAGGCTGAGGCGGGCGGATCACGAGGTCAGCAGATTGAGACCATCCTGCCCAACATGGGGAAACCCCGTCTCTACTAAAAATACAAAAAATTAGCTGGGCGTGGTGGCGGACGCCTGTAGTCCCAGCTACTCGGGAGGCTGAGGCAGAATGGCGTGAACCCGGGAGCTGGAGCTTGCAGTGAGCTGAGATCGCGCCACTGCACTCCAGCCTGGGTGACACGGCGAGACTCCGTCTCAAAAAATCAATCAATCAATCAATCAATCAATAAAAGAATTGCAAGAATGTTTATTAGGCCAAAGGATCAAGGTTATATTTCTTCCATGCCCACTGTGGTTTCCAATGCAAATTGGTCAAAGGATACACTGGGTCACATGTACCAATTTCAGATGACTTCCTCTGAGAGAGCTGTTCAGCTTGGGCTTGTTCTAATTCATGTCTAGAATTAATCATGCTGGTCTCAGTTGACCTGCACATTCTCATGGAGAAAAAAATTTATTTCCTACAAATATGAAACCCAGTTAGTGAAGTTTCATTTGTGAATTTTACCAGCGGCATGGGCAACGTTAGCCTAAGTCATGGGTAAATAAACTGAAAAGGACAAGGTGATTACCTGAATTTGAAAGTGCAAGTTAGTTACAAGACCAGAAAGGACTTGTGAATTGCAATCTCCCACTTCTCTAAGCCAACCCTGAATGGAGGAAGAAATTAATTAAATCATGATTTTGATAATTATTTAAAACTGCCATAGACAGTAAAGCTTTGGCTACAAACATTTTTAAATAGATTTGATAATGAATAACTAAACTTTCAAGGTTAATGGTTTTCTCAAGGTTCTTCAATAGCTCCTCCAAACTCTAGCCCAGCGGGGAGGGATGGATGTGGGAACCAAGATGCTCAGCACAGAAAGCCAGTTCCCTAACACGGCCCTTCCACTAGGATGTGCTCGACTGTTTGTGTCTGAAGAGAGGAGAGGAACCAAGAAGCAGTTTACCTCATTTGGTGCTCATTAAACAGCTGGCCAAGGAAAACAGTCACCCACCACAGGTACTAAGCTACTTCAGCCTGTACCATGCTACGATGGCCAGCCTGGCAAGTTCTCAGTGGAACAGGGGGCTGGCCACCCTGTGAGTGGGTCTAAGTCAATGACGGAGGTGGTCTGCTGGCTGATATCCAGGCACTGCAGATGCAGTGAGTCAGGACAGATAAACCAGGGGGCCCATCTTAGTTCTGCCCTGACATCCTAAGGCAGTGGTCCAAGCCTCCATCACAAAGATCATAATGATCTCTCCTTTCTGTGAATGCCTCTGATATTAAAAATCTGCTTCTCTCATCCTGTTAATTCATTAGATGCTGAAATACAGTGTGACTTTAACTGTTTCATGTCTGTGGGCCTCATGTTCTGGATTTTCCTTATTTTCGTAACTTTTCTTGTCTTACCCACTGTAGTGCAATACATATAGCCAGTTTAGATGTAAAGTTTAGCTTCATTACAGTATGCAGGAATTCTAGGGTTCCAGCCAGATAAAGCTGACAAACACTAGAATTAGCCTTTATGTTTCAGAGGAGAGGAGCCAAGCCTGATACTGTTCTTACGGCCTCCTAAAAATTCAGCAAGCATTTCACATTATAGATGCTTCATACTTAATATGTAAATGAATGAACAATTGAATGAACAGACCCAGTGCTCAAATTTTGGTTTCAGTCTCACTCTACTTGGGACAGTAAAGAGCTCTGCAGTAAAAACAAGGAAGGGAGAAATTTGAACTATACCAAGTGGTGGGAATACATCACAATGACTCAATGGGATGTGGGGAAAAAATACTAGAACCTACCTCATATTTTAAAAATTCTATTTCTGGTGTGTTTTATATAACTTTATATAGTAGCACTATAGTTTTCGGCAGCAGTTTTCCATATTTGTGGGGAATATGCTAAAAAATGATGGGTTATAGATTCAAAAGATTGCTGCTCCTGATATCCAATGTAGTAACAGTGACAAAAGGAATGTGCCAAAATGCTCATAGATGGGTTGGTCCAGCCTTCTTTAAGTGGTGAACAGAGAAGCCTGTTTGAGGTTTGAAAAAGAACATACCAATTTGCTCATTGAAGACAGAAGGTGACAGAAGAAGCAAACTGACAGACCTGCCAGCTTCACCTAATGCAAGCTCCTATGTGTATAGCTGAGGGAACTGAGGTCCAGAAAAGTTAAGTGCCTTGCTCAAAACAGTACAGATTGTTTGTGGCAAAGCCGGTCCTTGAATACAAGTCTCCCAATTCCAAATGCAGTGCTTCAGCTTCTGTTAAAACACACTGCTTTTCTACTGACTATCAGTATAGAGATTTCAGGGCACATATAAAGAAACAGCTACAATTGTAGTAATGCATGGAAACCCCTCAACTCTAACAATGACAGAACTATGTGATCGTAAGCTCTAGCTGAAGTAGTTGTATGATCATCTTGAAGAGCTGAGTATGGTATACTGGTCAACAGCAAAGACTCTAGAGCCAGACTCTAGGTTTGAATGCCAACTAATTACTAGTTATGTGATCATCAGCAAGTTATGGAAACACTTTGTACTTCAGTTTCTTTGTTTCTAAATTGAGGGTAATAATTGAACCCCACTAAGTTGTTGCATTTTTATGTGCTTAGTATAGTGCCTGATGCATAGTAGGCACTCAATATTATTATTGCAATCATTAGCAAAAGGAACATAAAATGTGTATTAATTTCCACAGTGCCTTTTATTTTTGAGACAGAGTCCTGCTCTGTCACCCAGGCTGGAGTGCAGTGGCACCATCTCAGCTCACTGCAACCTCTGCCTCACAGGCTCAAGCGATTCTTATGCCTCAGGCTCCTGGGTAGCTGGGATTATAGGCATGCATCACCACACCCAACTAATTTTTGTATTTTTCGTAGAGATGGTATTTCGCCATGTTGGCCAGGCTAGTCTTGAACTCCTGACCTCAAGTGATCTGCCCACCTCAGCCTCCCAAAGTGCTGGGATTACAGGCATGAGCCACCACACACGGCCCTCATAGTTCCATTTAGTACTTTAAGTCATTTGCTATTTTCTCTCACCTCCTAGCAGAGTTATAGATAGCCTGACACCATTTCTAACCATAATGCGCCTTGATAAATGGAGGGCTCACCTGATGTTATTCATAAGACTGGTATACCAAAGAAATCTCTCCCGGGTTGGTAAGGTGGGAAACTAAAACCAGACCTGGCCACCCAACATCTCAGAACGGTTAAAACTTATTATGAAGTTCTCGTTGCTTTAAGAAGTTTAGGGCTAACCCCACCCCAAAGTGATTTGC
The DNA here is from genome assembly GCF_024542745.1 of Macaca thibetana thibetana. Lineage (NCBI taxonomy): Eukaryota > Metazoa > Chordata > Mammalia > Primates > Cercopithecidae > Macaca > Macaca thibetana. The sequence goes on from NC_065584.1 coordinate 39,372,762, forward strand.
CTCAAAGAGATCAAAATCCAAGTTCTGTAGTTTCATCTCCATCCCCCTAACCTGTAAATGGCTGCCTGAGAAATCGCTTCCAACTACAAAATGATTCTGTCACTTCCCTATTTCTTTTTTTATTATTATTATACTTTATATTCTGGGATACATGTGCAGAACATGCAGGTTTGTTGCATAGGTATACACGTGCCATGGTAGTTTGCTGCACCCATCAACCTGTCATCTACATTAGGTATTTCTCCTAATGCTATCCTTCCCCTAGCTCCCCACCCAGTGTGTGATGTTCCCCTCCCTGTGTCCAAGTGTTTTCACTGTTCAGTTCCCACTTATGAGTGAGAACATGTGGTGGTTGGTTTTCTGTTCTTGGGTTAGTTTGCCGAGAATGATGGTTTCCAGCTTCATTCATGTCCCTGCAAAGGACATTAACTCATCCTTTTTTATGGCTGTATGGTGTTCCATGGTGTATATGTGCCACATTTTCTTTATACTTCCCTATTTCAATGGCTCCCTATTACCCTCAGGAAAAAATTCAAACTGATTAGCATGAGGAATAAGACCTTTCACAATCCGGCCCCTGCCTGGCTCTATACCCTGCCTCGATTCCATGACAGCGGCTTTTCCCTCCGGCAGGTGCACTTTCCCCTGCTCTCTCTCTTCTTAGGAACTGCTGTTAATTCTTCACATGCCTCCTTGTTGTAAAGTTCCTAGAGAGCTCCATCCCCAAGCCAGGACTCCTATCTAACCTAGTGCCATCATGACACCAAAAGTAACCTGCTTACTCGTCTGTCATAGCTACACCCTTTCCCCTCCCCTGACTGTGAGCTTCCCAAAGAGCAGGGACTGTAGCTTTTGTCTCTGTGTCCCAAGCACCTGCCTAACACATGACCTAGTAGACAGTTGGTGGCTAATAAATATCATTATAGTGTATCACACTAAGTTACTCAGTCATCATCCTTGTGTGAAGGTGGGAGATTTCTCCTTCAAAAGCTGAGCTGTTCTGCTTCTGTTCTTTCCTTTCTCACATGGTTCCCTGAATTGCCTATTGCCATTCATCATATAGTATTTATTATCATCAATTATTTATTAACTATTATTGTCAAGCACTTTCTAAGATGTGGGGATCCAGCACTGAACAAAAGTGACAAAAATTCCTGCCCCCAAGAACTTACATTCTGGCCAGGCACAGTGGCTCACTCCTGTAATCCCAGCAATTTGGGAGGCCGAGGCAGGTGGATCACTTGAGGTCAGGAGTTTGAGACTAGCCTGGCTGACATGGCAAAACCCCATCTCTACTAAATATACAAAAAAATTAGCCAGGCGTGGTGGTGCGTGTCTGTAATCCCAGCTACTCAGGAGGCTGAGGCACGAGAATTACTTGAATGTGGGAGGCGGAGGTTGCAGTGAGTGGAGATCATGCCACTGCACTCCAGCCTGGGCGATAGAGTAAAACTGTGTCTCAAAACAAACAAACAAACAAACAAACAAAAACCACCTCACATTCTAATGACCCTAAGACAGGACTTTCTGCTGGTTTACCTTAGTTTTGTACTATCCAGTCAAAGGCCAAGCTATTTCCCTCATTTCTAGTTTGGTCCCTGATGGAGCAAGAAACTTCTTCCTGGCTGGCCTTGGATCCACCCCTTGGTCTCTGGCAGCCACTTATTGGCTGTTGTTTGTTTTCTGGGGTCTACATTTAAAGATTTCAATTGCTTATTCTATCTCTGGCCTAGAGTCATACTCAGATGGAATTTATTTTGAGACTTTTCTAGCTTCATTTACCTAAATATCATATTTTAACACAAAAAAAAGTTTGTCTCCTTAAACTTGTCCACTGGATTTTTTTCATCCTCTACAGCTGGAGATGACAGTGCCAGGAAATGTGATTATCTTAGCTGCTTTGATGAACCTATTAGATGGAAGTATGGTTTAAAAAAAATCAACATCAGAACCTAAAAAGACCTTCTATTAAACACGGGAATCTCCACCTTCAACACACACATACATTGCACATATATACATAAACATTTGCATTTAACCCACAAAACTCAGACACTCCCCTGAGGGTAGAGAGTAATTTTGCTCTCGTATACAGTAAATCATGGAAAGGATGTAACTAACAGACACAGAGTTCTCCACTGCACATATTTGAGTTATCCAGCTGCCTTCTTGGCTTCTCTGGCTTCCCTTGCTCAAGCAGTGGATAGATCATGGCTGTCCATGGGGACAGCCTAGGCTAATGTGCCTCTGTTATATGTCCCTGAATATGAGGTAACTTACACATGGTTAAATTTAGGCCTCATATCTCACCAGATAAGAATAGTTTAGACAGTGGATTGTGGATAAACAGAAGAGACATCTCTCCCCTCCTGAAGACAAATTCAAGGTATAAAGAAAATGGATCTAAAGAAAATTAGATCAAGGAAGAGCCAGATTATCTGGGGCTAAAAGAAAATATTTTGGGGGCTGGGCGCGGTGGCTCACGCCTGTCATCCCAGCACTTTGGGAGGCCAAGGCGGGTGGATCATGAGGTCAGGAGATCAAGACCATCCTGGCTAACATGGTGAAATCCTGTCTCTACTAAAAATACAAAAAATTAGCTGGGTGTGGTGGCGGGCGCCTGTAGTCCCAGCTACCTGGGAGGCTGAGGCAGGAGAATGGTGTGAACTCAGTAGGAAGAGCTTGCAGTGAGCCAAGATCGTGCCACTGCACCCCAGCCTGGGCAACACAGCAAGACTCTGTCTCAAAAAAAAAAAAAAAAAAAAAAAAAGAAAAAAAAAAAAAAGAGAAAATATTTTTACATTTCATTTTGAAAACAGTATATTGGTTTGATGGCATGGACTAGTGATAGGTAACTTCTACCAAACTTTTGATCTGAAACGAGAGGGCTGGGTGTGGTGACTCACACCTGTAATCCCAGCACGTTGGGAGGTAGAGGCAGGAGGATTGGTTGAAGCCAGGAGTTTGAGACTAGCCTGGGCAAGATAGCAAGACTCTGTTTCTACAAAATAAAACTGAAAAAATTAGCCAGGCATGGTGGTGCATGCCTGTAGTCCCAGCTACTTGGGAGGCCGAGGTGGGAGGATCACAGGAGCCTGGGAGGCCAAGGCTACAGTGAGGGCAACAGAGTAAGACCCTGTCTCTAAATAAATATATAAATAAATAAATGGAAGAAGGAGAAGATGCTGAGAATGAAAATGACTAAAGGGGTCAATAGAGCTACACAGTCCTACTTAGCAAACTTATAATATCTGCTCAGTTGGACAAAGTCCTTCCATTAGATGTTATGTTTGGGTGCTTACCTCCCTTCAAAAGGAATCTGTACTTCATATATAGCCCCTTATAAGGAGAAAATGCCCCCCATCAATGGACCCTGCTGAAAGGATGGGTGTACTGGCCATCTTCTTTACCATTATGGCTGAATAGATTAAAGGGCAACCCATGCACAGAATTACCAGGTGTGAAAGACAAAATGGGTCAATCAGATTCATAAAGTCAAGTGTCAGTGTCGTGGAAAGGCAAGACGGAGATGAGATAAATGAAGAGAATAAGAGCTGGGTGCGGTGGCTCATGCCTGTAATCCCAACACTTTGGGAGTCCAAGACAGGCAGATCACAAGGTCAGGAGTTCGAGACCACCCTGGTCAACATGGTGAAACCCCGTGTCTACTTAAAATACAAAAACTAGCCGGGCGTGGTAACAGGCGCTTGTAGTCCCAGCTACATGGGAGGCTGAGGTGGGAGAATTGCTTGAACCTGGGAGGCGTAGGTTGCAGTGAGCTGAGATGGCGCCACTGCACTCCAGCCTGGGCGACAGAGTGAGACTCCGTCTCAAAAAAACAACAACAACAACAACAAAAAACGAAGAGAATAACCTAAGTTTCAACCTTCCCAATTCCCATGTGATCTGGCTGTATTTTAGTTCCTATTTATACATAGTCATGATAATCTCAATTGTATCCTTACAAAAGAGCTTAGTAGATAAAAATGTACCTCTGGAGCCAGTCTCCCTGGGTGGAAATCCTGACTCTGCCACTAATTGTGTTGCCTTCTAAGCCACAGTTCCTTCATCTACAAAATGGGATAATTAATACAGTTGTCCCTCAGTATCTGTGGGGGATTAATTATAGGGCCCCCTGCAGACACCAAAATCCATGGATGCTCAAGTCCTTTATATAAAATGGCATTCTATTTGCATATAACCTACACAGATCCTCCTGGATACTTTAAATCATCTCTAGATTATTTATAATTCCTAATATAGTGTAAATGCTTTGTAGATAGTTGTTACACTGTATTGTTTAGGGAATATGACAAGGAAAAAGGTCTGTATGTGTTCAGCACAGACACAATCATCCATTTTTCCCCTACTATTTTTTGATTCATGGTTGGTTGAATCTATGGGTGCAGAACTCATGGATAAGGAGGGCCAACTGTACTATCCTCAGAGGGTGGTTGTGAGGACTAAATGAGATAATGCAATGCCAGGCATACAGTATATGGTCCATAATGTGTGTATTGTGCCCCCCAGGTGATTCTGATGTGTGCTAAAATTTGAGAAAATGGAATAAAGGTTTTGGTGGAGAAACACAACCACTCCATATCTTTGACTGAAGAACAGCCCTCCTCTATCTGGGGAAGATCATCCATCTTCTTTAATTAAACATGCAGCTTTGGAAGGGATAGATATCAGAAACTAGGCTGGACCTCAACTGGACCTTCCTTGGGCTAGACTGCCTTGCTAGACCGTGTTACGATCCTTCTCCAAATCTCAGTAAACACTGCAAATGCATTCTGAAGATACTTCATGTAACATTACAACACAAACTAATCATTGGGCACCACCCCTAAAATCCAGCCATTCTTTTCTTCTTTATGATCTCTGACCCAGAGGCCTCTCGCCCTTGGTATAGCATTCTCTGCAGTGATGGAAAACGAGGATCTCTTCTCAGAGAGTCCTTCTAACTTGAAGGCCTCTGGGATCACACCACCTCTTGACATCTCATTCTCTCAGCTTTTGGCCCTGTTGTCACCTCTCTAGTTGAGGCAACTGACAAAGATGCCTTGGTGTTTTGTCCCTCCAGCCTTCTTGACATTGAGACCTTAACAGAAACAGTACAGATTTGAGAAATTAGACAGTAAATCCTAGATGGTAAAAAGATTTGAGTGTGAGGGGAAACTACTTTCAAAGCTAGCCCAACTCTCACACAAACTACCTAAAGGACTGCTCCCCAAAGAAACCTCTCTGGCTCTCACCTAACTTAACTGTAACGCATCTTGTGCTTCAAATGTGCCTCCTTTTGACAAACTAGCACCAGCAAAACAGAGCTCCTGACCAAGAAGCACTTCCTGGTGGTTGACTTTAATGTTCCCTTTCTCCTTTTGATCTCCCAGCTGAGGTTATATTGCCCCCTGGCCTCCAGGCTGAAAACCCTCAACACATTCCTCTCCCTTTTGGGATTTACAGCTTTTCTGACATTTGTAGGCTGTGCCCATCTCCTCTCAACTCTAGCCTCCCCTACCTCACATAATATTTAAGCTTTCTTTAGCCGAATACCACACATGTTTTGGTGCTTTTAATCTTTTTCTATAAATCAGGCCTTTCATGGCATCTGAACAGCTGCTGGAAGACATATGCCCAGTCAAGTGCTATGGACTCCTGAATACCAGGGAAGTAGAGCACTGGCTGGCGTGTGCCCTTGTGAATAGAACCATGTAAAATTGTGTGTGTTGATATAGTCTGTGGCTTTGGAAACAAAAACTGAAAGGTCACTAGGACACTTAAACATTTTTATCCAAAACTCACTCCTAAGAGGCAGCAGTAACCAAATTTAAAACTTCACGGGAGGGACTCTGACTTCTGTTCCCAGCACACCACCCCTCACTGTGTGGCCTTTCAGCAATTCTCTTCTCTCCTTCATGCTTCAGTTGCTTGAGGTAGATTAAGAAATTCATCATTTTAAGACAATTAAAAATACTAGGGAAACACTAATGTTAATAATGTTGATCATAGTTGTTAATATTAACTTTGTAGTCAGACCATAGGCTTTCAAAGTACTAATTTAGGGAACTTGCACCATACCCCCAAGGAGTGGATTTTTAAAACTTCTCCACTCATACCCATTGGTACATGGCCCTACACAAACCAATGAACATCTAGTTTGAGACTGGGCTGCGAAGGGCCTTGGAGCTAAAATATGTAGAGATTTCTGCTAACTTGACCAACCCGCCCCAAAGTCTGTGGTTAATGGATTACAAATTTGGGTAATGCAGGACAATAAATCACAACTCTAATAATAAAGCTGAAAATACACACAATTTAAGTAGAAACACCAGTGTTTTTTATCGGAAATGAAAGAAACCATTGATCATAGCAACTGTCTGAGATTAGCAGGGAGCCACATTTTCAAACATCCTGCAGTAAATCCAGAGCAGATCCAGCTGGAAAGCAAGAGTGGAAATAAGACTTGAAAATTCATACCACGCTTTGAAGTTTGCTTCTTTCACAACCATGAGTCTCTGATTTGTCCCAACCATTCTGAGCTGCTCTTGCTTGTTGAACTTATTTTAAAAGAGAACACAAGCCACAAACTTGCATATAATCTTTCAAATGGACTCCAACTTTTTGCAGGGATGGCTTGGTAGGGAATATGAATCCCCAAATACTTTCTCTTGCACATGAAATCAGCCATCAATTCCCCTGACTCCAACTAGAATAGAAAGCCTTCCAACAATAAAACTAGAAACCACTTTTGGCTCTAGGAAGTACTGCTGTTTCTCTTGTGTTCTTTCCTTGACCTACCCACACATTTTACATTTTTAGTTTTCATGTGCTCTGATCTATCGAAAACAAGTAATGCAGAAAACAGGATACAACATGCCAGATGCTGGGAATACCAAGATGGCAGCCCAATATTGTCTTCTTTTCCATAAAGCCATGTGGAACTCCTGAAGTGGGCCATGTCACCATAATGAAGTAACTGCTACTCTGCTAAATCATCAGAAGAAAGCAAGCCAATGGTCTACAGCTTCCATCTTGCACAGGGCTCACTGTTACCATCAGTCAAATCTCACCTACCAACTGTGTCACAGTAGGTGGGCACTCAGCCGATCCTGCTCAAATCCCAGGTGACTTTGGAACAGGATATGGCATCCTAGGCCATTTGGACTGTTAGATCCCTTCTCTATTAATCACTCTGGGGGAAAGAGATGTTACCTATGACTGAGGTCCAACAATCCTCAGTATCTCCAATGACCATAAGGAAGAATTGGCAAGGGCTAAGAAACGTGCCCTTGGCCACAGAACAGTCACAATAACTAAGCACGGAACTCTATAATAACCTGTATGTCTGAACTTCTGTCAACAAAATGAAATCTGAAGAAGAAAATACTGTGACTCAAAGTACCTAGTCTAGAACAATGTAGAATATACAACCAAAAAATCCTTATTTCTGTCCCTATCTCTTCTGTTGAATGACAGATTGGATGACTAGATGATTGCTACAGTCTTTTCCAGCTCTAACAATTAAGATCATAAGGAGGGTCTGAAGATTAGAAATATTCACCCAATGATAGGGTTTAATTCTGATTTACAGAGTGGGAAGAATGACTGTGTTGTTGATGTTGCCCTAAACACAATAAAAAGGACCTTCAGAAACCTTAGCATTGGTACTCTGGCATACCTGCAACAGTCTCCCCTTCCTGTATTGCTGTCTCTTTCTCGCCTGTGTACACTTCAGGTCTTGTCTCTTGCTCTCTCTGCCTGTCTCCACACAAAGGTATACAAAATCAGAAGTGTGTGCAAACCAGTGAGCATGAGAAACACTGGGATTTGGCGGCGGGGGGGACAAGGTCTATCCTGTCCTGTAATAGAATTCAGCTGCAGTGCACAGTGCACTGTTTAAACAGTGCTCCCTTGAAAACAGTTGTGGGGTGAGAACAAGCAGCCAGGAGCAGCCAGAGATCAAATGATCTGAGTGGACCTAAGAGGAGCAGCACCCAGCAGGGGCTGATTCAGGGAAATGAAGTCCCTTCTGCTCTGATGCAGAGGAGGGAATACAAGTGACCTGGCCCAACCGAGAGATCTCTTCCACCCCAACAGATCCTGGACTATTAATATCTGCCAGCTGCAGGCCCAGAGCATCCCCCTGCTGAGATCAAAAGTGCTCCTATCTTAGCTGGAACAAGGTCATCTGCACAGGGCTGTAAAAAGCGAGCCCTGGCTGGCTGCAGGGACGTCTATGGGGGAGGAGAAGTCAGGAGATGGGAGGTGCTCTCTCACGCTCCTTTAATCTCGGCTGACCAGCTGTTGCCCTCCCAGTGTTTGTAAAGTTGAGAGTTCTTTGTTTTTGTGTTGCTGGGTATCCCCGCCCCCCCAACTCTTATTAAATTTGTGGCTGAGTTGTTGGCTTGGATTAAGTAGACTCATGTTCACTGCTTGACATCATGGTATAATTCTCTTCATTGAGGTTTCATTCCACTGTTGAGTTATCCAGCTCCCAGGTGGGAGAGCCAAAGAAGGGAGAAGTACACCTCAAGGGCCAAGGACTCTCCTGGCATTGCTCCTGCCCCTGAGCTTTGTGCCTTGAGAAGGAATGAGAGGGCAAACTGAATTTTCTCTATTTACTTAAAATATCTCCTCATATGTGCAGTGTGCTTGTCAATTTGCAGCCTGCCTTTCACAAACTATCCTATTCACAAACTATTGGGAGAATGGAACTTTCGGAACTTATGCAAATTGACCAGAGTTACAAAGTCATCCCATCCCGGTGTGTTTCTCATTTTCACTGGTTAGCACACACTTCTGATTTTGTATAACTTTGTGTGGAGAGAGGCGGAGAGAGCAAGAGACACACAGACAAGACCAGAAGTGTACCCAGAGTGAGAAAGAGAAAACATACAGGGAGGAAAGGCTCCTGCAGGTATGCCGGAGTATCAGTGCTAAGATTTATTAAAGATCCTCTCGACTGTGTTGAATCTAGGGCAACATGAGCAACGCAGCCATTCTTCCTACTCTGTAAGTCAGAATTAAACCCCATCAGTGGGTGAATGCTCCTGACCTTCAGACCTACCTCATGATCTTATATGCTAGAGCTGGAAAAAACTTCGGCAATCTTCTATTCATCCAACCTGTCATGTAACAGAAGAAACTGAGACCCAAAGTGATCAAAAGGGCCTGCCCAACACCACAGTTAATAACACAATGGCATAGCTGATACAACGAATGCTTGAAACAAAACAGAGCAATTTATACATGCATGTGCACATGTGTGTGCGTAAATCATAGGAACTTAACAACCATTGTAATATATTTGAATGGCTATAAATGTTCTAAGACATTGTCCGTTTTAATCCACTAATAAAAAACCTTCATTATAGACTTTAGGAATATGTTTATATAGCCTCTTTATCTGCTCAGCTATACAAAACAAATCTAGAAAAATCAATTATTTCCATTCTTTCTTGGATTTCTGGGAGGATAAGCTGGTAACTCTTCCTTTGTTATGAACACGACGTCAGGGGTGTCTTGTGGCAGTTATACTGCAGCCCCAAAGCAATTTCTTTTCTATGTTTTTTGTTCTTCTTTTTTGCTTGAGATAAACCAGGAAGGCAGCACAAAGAAAAGTACTCACTGGTTTTCAAATAAGGAAGCAGTTTACTCGATTCTGGTCTCCGCAGAGCTGAATAAGTGTGTGTGTGTGATAATTATAACAATTTTTTAACAATGTTCATAGGTGCTTTATATGATTCTTATGGTCACTGTTCTTCCGAAGTATTTACTGTTATATTCATTCAGCATTTATTTACTGGCTAGTATGTGTCTAGAACTTTGCTAGTCACCAGATGACAACATGGATACAAAAAGAATATGACACGGTCCTGTCTTTAAAATCTGCCAATTTAGGCAGAAAAACATGAAAAGTAAAATTAATTTTCTAGACTTTTTCCTTATATAGTTGAGCAGATAGAGTGGCCACAGAGGAAAAACAGAGAGTGAGACCATAGGCAAGCAGCTTCTGTGAAAGAGGCAGTCTTTAAATAAGCCTCGAAGGAGTGGATGTGGGACGAGAAGCAGCAGAAGTGAAAAAGAGAAGCGCTGTTCTCAAGTGAGCTGTCTCTGCACAGGCCTGGAGCTGGGCCTGGGGAGGGGCAGGCCAAAGGCAGCACGCTTGGCATACGAGCTTCACCTAAGATACCGGCAGAAACTAAATTTGAATAGAAAGGAAATGACAGATTATGAAGGGTTAAAATCATTAACTTTATCCAGGGGTGTTTTGAAAACCCGTCTACCCAAAGGGAGGAAATAAAAAAACAAGCCACCTGATTTTTAGCATTTGCTGATTTCCATGGTATAAATACTTTCGCCATGGCTGATTTCAAGCTAACAAACCCCAAATCCCTAAATATGTTAAAATCAGCTTACTGATTTTAGGTCATTCTCAGAAAAAAACATACAAAAAAACAACAAAAAAGAAACAAACAGACAAAAAAATCTTCTCTAAGATTTCTGAGTAGGAGAGCAACAGAGTAGAACGAGGCCAGACGGGGAAGTTCAGTTTGGTAGTGGCAGAATGTAAACTGTAGAGGCTAGAGCTGGGAAGGCCAATCTGGATGTTACTACAATAATCCAACTGGGAGTTTAGTAAATCAGCTGACCACAACACACATTACAAAAAAGAGGGGACAAAGGAATGATATATGCGGAAAGAAGTACTAAGCAGACTTGATGACAACAGTTTCAGGGGGAGGAATACTCCATGATGCAGGTCTTCAGCCTCGCTAATGGGGGTTCTGATGATGTATCCCTGAACTCAGAAGGAAGGTACACAAAGCATTGTACAGTGTTCATAAATAAGCCACTCGTTTTCACTCCTTAAGCCACCACTAAGAAGCAGAGGTGTGGTTCTTGCAATTTCTAAGACCATAACGCAAAGCTGCTCTGCAGAAGACCATCTGGGCAGTCAGTCAGTAGCCTTGCTAGGCCTAAAAGTCTCCCATAGTCCATCATGAACAATTCTCAGAAAGTGGAAAGGGCGGAGAGGCCTGGAAGAGCTCTGCATGTCTACCCAGGCCCATAGCATTCTGCATGAAAGATATTAGACTACAAGGAGAACAACTCAGAATTGTCAAGTAAGCACTTTCAATAAAACTAGAAACCACCCTCTGGTTTACTGGTGTTATTTCCCCAGCTACGTAAAGCTTATTGCCATCGAAACCATAGCCAGCCTGACCTTTGCTAGCAGGGGAGGGTGGAGAAAATTTTGCAGATTTACCAGCATGGAGATTTTTTTCTTAATCTTCTGTAAAGCTGATCAAGAATGTCATATCTCTGGCACATGAAACTGATGTATGCTTTTTAGTCCAAAGGAACTCAGCACAAACAAAAGGCTAAATTGCTAGGGGACCACTGGGAAAGCCAATCTTTGAGTATCAGTCTCAAAAACAAAGTCATTTAACAATTCATCAGCCCTCATACTAAGGACCTGAAATAGCCCACAGAGGAGTGACTGGCCTCCAAATGGAGCTCACTTATAGACGCAGGGCAAGAGACTCCCCAGTATAAGAGATCGGATGCCAGGAAAGGTGGTCAAACCTAAATCAACAGGCTCTGGCTGGGTTCACTGGCCAAGGCCTATTAGCCATATCTCCCAGCTCTCAACAGGAGGTGGAAAGGCAGTGGGGCTGTATGTCAGTGTCAAGTTTCAGCTTCTCCAGGACAGATTCCTTACCTTCAGACAGGGACAAATCATCAGTTGGAGACACCAGGTCTGCCTGAGAAGCCAGGGCTCCACTCAGATGGGTTGTAATCTGATTCGTCAAGATAACCTGTGAACAGACAGGGAGAGGGGAGGGGCAAGGGAGAAGAAAGACAGGGAAGACCAAATTAATTATTAGAGCTATCAAAAGGCAGACTTTGGTTTAGGAGAAGACTGATAAATACACAGGTAGGAAAACCCCAGCCCTGACTTTCACCAGCTTTATCTTTAGGCCAGAATATCTGGCAAGGCCTAGCAGTTATTCAAAACCCAGAAAACTGAGGAAATAGACTGACTTTTTTCAGAGTAAAACCTCTATCAATTCATTCTAAATGCTGAGTAAGTTGGGATTGAGGGGTGTTATCATATTAGTTAAATAATAGGCAGCTAACCACAATTAAATGCACATGTACACATTTGAACAGACTTTAATTTTCAAAATTATATCCGCCAGCTGCAGTGGCTCATGCCTGTAATTCCAGCAGTTTGGGAGGCTGAGGCAGGAGGATCACCTGAGGTCAGGAGTTCGAGACCAGCCTGACCAAATGGAGAAACCCAGTCTCTACTAAAAATACAAAATTAGTCGGGCGTGGTGGCACATGCCTGTAGTCCCAGTTACTCTATGCAGGAGGCTGAGGCAGGAGAATCGCTTGAACCCGAGAGGCAGAGGTTGTGGTGAGCCAAGATTGCACCATTGCACTCCAACCTGGGCAACAAGAGTGACATTCTGTCTAAAAATAAATAAATTAATTAAAATAAATTAAAAATAAAATAAAATAAAATTGCAACCACAACCTAAGATATTACTGGTGTTGAATAACATTAATAATTTAAATTTTGGGGCCAAGCACATGGCTCATACCTGTAATCCCAGCACTTTGGGAGGCTGAGGTGGGCGGATTTCCTGAGGTCAGAAGTTCGAGACCAGTCTGGCCAACATGGTGAAACCCTTTCTCTACTAAAAATACAAAAATTAGCCGGGTGTCGTGGCTGGCGCCTGTAGTCTTAGCTACTCAGGAGGCTATGACAGGAGAATTGCTTGAACCCAGGAGGCTAAGGTTGCAGTGAGCTGAGATCGTGCCATTGTACTCCAGCCTGGGCAACAAGAGCGAAACTCCGTCTCAAACAAACAAATAAATAAAATAAAATAAAATTTGGATGCCTGTGGCTTCTTTGCTTGTTATCGTTAAAAGTCAGAGTTTTATTTGCAAATTTGTGATATAGGAATGAATGAGTTTCACTCTAAAGAAATAACACTCCTCTTTGAAATAGTTAAATTCTAACAAAAGAAGTCTCATTATGTATTTAAGAAACAAATTAGCATAAACCTACCTATACAAAATAAAGTTCATAACATTTAAGATCCCTGGAAAGGACTTTAAAACTATCTAACTCATGTAATCGAATGTCACACAAATTTTCAAATTTGGTATGGTCAAGAAACTATTCCTAAAAAATCCTCATTTGTAAAGTCTACCTTATCGTTTAGAAGCCTAGAGGAAGAATAAATACAGATTCTTTTCTGGAAAATAATAACATAATGAATACTATAATCATTTTCCAAGGTTTAGATGTTCTCATGGTGGGAAGAAACTATGAGCATCTTGGTCACTCAGAGGCAATGTCCCTTCTGCAAGGGGCATTAGGCATTTAGTGCACAATTCAGTGCTTGGAATATTTGTCTAGCTGGACTGTGCTGGTCTGAACCAAGGGTCAGCTATGGTTTTGTTGCCACCCCGATTTGAACAGAAAGGGAAGTTGCCCCCATTCTTTATTATCCAGCTTTTCAGCCACACCTCTGTCACTGTATCCTGAATGGACCAGTGACACATTATAAATCCTATATCAATGGCAGCTTAATTGAGGGCTGAGAGGGAGTGGGACGGCAAGGTCAGGTAAAGAAATGAAGTACTCGAATAGTAAAGACAACCTTTTAAGTTCTGTGTGCCCACTGGGCTTGTGAGTCTCTAGTCACTCTGCAGCAATAATCAGATATTGCAGGATTCCACTCAGTATTTGCTAATCTTATCTCTCATATTCTTTTGTATTGCTACTTTCCATCGACCAGTGAGAATCACCTAAGATATGTCTTTAATTAAAATGGCTGGAAATGGTCAAGTAGCCTCCTTGAAACAACTGTTCAGCTATACGAGTATAAATAAGGAATTGTGTTCATCGCTGTCTTTTTTTTTTCGAGACAGGGTCTCACTCTGTGGCCCAGTCTGGAGTGCAATGGCATGATCTCAGTTCACTGCAAACTCTGCCTCCTAGGTTCAAGCAATTCTCCTGCCTCAGCTTCCCAGGTAGCTGGGATTATAGGCATGAGCCACCATGCCTGGTCATTTCTCTTTTATAATATAGGGTATGAGCTTTGGAGTTTAGTAAAACTGGGTTCAAATTCTGATTTTGACCTTGTGTACCTTTGAGCTTCATTTGTTCCCAGGTAAAATAATATCTATTTCATAGAATTTTTATGAGAATTAAATGAGATAATCAATGCAAGATACTTAAAATATCTGACACATAGTAAATATTCAATAAATAGAAGTAATTGTTGTTATTGTTACTATTTCCTTCAGAATGAGGATATACAGGTTAATAAATCAGTATATGCCATAGGCACCAGACAGTTGGTTCTAACAATAGAACACTAAATCACAATTTTCTATATCAGGATATACTTTGGTACCTGATCATTTCTACCTATTTTAGTCCTTCCTAAGTTTTATTTAATTGCAAAGAATTTGTATAAAAATCTTAGTAAGAAAAATATAGTTATTATTTAAATCAAGGCCAATAAGATACTGACATTACTCTGAAAATACTATGTGCTTTATCTACCAATGAACTGAATACTGCATTTGTCTATCTTAGTAAAAAAAAAAAAAAAAGTGGAACTTCTGAGAGATCTAAATATGTCAGCTCTAATATATTTGTGTTTCTTTCTTTCTTTCTTTTTTTTTTTTTTTTTTTTTTTTGAGACGGACTCTTACTCTGTCGCCCAGGCTGGAGTGCAGTAGCGCAATCTTGGCTCACTGCAAACTCTGCCTCCTGGGTTCATGCCATTCTCCTGCCTCAGCCTCCCAAATAGCTGGGACTACAGGCACCCACCACCATGCTTGGCTAATTTTTTGTATTTTTAGTAGAGATGGGTTTCACCGTGTTAGCCAGCATGGTCTCTATCTCCCGACTTTGTGATCCACCCGCCTCAGCCTCCCAAAGTACTGGGATTACAGGTGTGATTTTGTGATTCTTTTAAATGATGGCTTGGTGAAAATGATTGGGACTCCAATGATATGGTTAATAGTAATGAGAAAAAAATTCTTACTTAACCCTACCATACAAAGCATGTCACCATATACATGGGGGAAATCAAGATATAAAGGTACTGTATGTCTCTAGAAACTTACAAATTCAGTGATAAGGCACTGACTAAAATATTTAGACCACTTTTCCTCAACTTTATTCTCACTTCACTGGTTCTGTAATGGAAACTTGTACTGAGATGATGGTTTTATTGTACAGAACTAATGAAATGCTATCTTACAGAACCTAAAACTGAACTACAGATGTACCTCAAAAGATACCCAGCATCATTTCCACTTCTGGTGAAAGAGCAGATGGGGAAGAAAATATGCACTCCCCAATGGCGAAAGAACAAGCTCCTAACTGATTTTGCTAATAATCCTCTCCCTTTTAATTACGAATCTTAAAGCCAAATCGCCAAAGGGATACATAGCAACCAAACTCAGGGCTTTGCTAATCATGCCATCTTACTGAATTGTTGTGGTTTTCTAAATCTATTTTCAGCAAAAAGGACAGAATGAAAACATTTCCCAAAGCATTGATTACAATCCTCACAACTTGGGCAGAAGACTATAGTGTATTTTCCTCTGAGGCAATCAGGAGACTTGAAACTATACTTTTAAAATAACATATGAAATACTATTACAAGTTATAAACAGACTCTTAACACAATCTGGTTTCTAACTGACACTTCATGGGGTTTTCCTGCTGCTTTGCTCCATGGAAAAGACTGAGTCTTCTGATGCTCAGCACTAAATTTGTGTAAGAGCAATTTGCACAGTGTTTAGGACAAGGGCTTCGGAATCAGACCTGAACTTAGATCCTGGGCTCTACCATTTACTCGCTGTGTGACGTGGGGCAAGATTCATAATCTCTCTGGGGATGATAATACTTAGCTCACATGGTTCTGAGGATTCATTCAGCTGGATAATGCATAGGAAGTCCTTAGCACAGTACCCGGCCTACGGAAAATGTTACCCCATCACTCTCATTAGTTAACCTTTGCTGATTTATACCTTGCTTGTTTAGCTATAAAACCCATGCCTGATTCCCTTTTATATAGCATATAGCCCACTGCTGACAAATAACAAATATTTGCTGTCAATATGTTCAAAAGCAATAAAAATTTAATTGAAAGTAAATGGGCTATTTTTGCTATTTCCCTAAAATATGGCTTATTGAAAACACACAACACACCCCCAGTACCACCAATTACAATGCAAGACCAGAGTGGGGTTCTTGGGCAAAGGAAAAGATAGATATTTTTAATGGTCATGATTAGGTCTGAAGCCAGGAATAGACAGAATCCAACTTAATCAGTTTCTCTTGAGGAAGAAGAATATCATCCACCTACTAGAAGAATAAGAAACCCTATAAAAAGTAACTTCTGTCTCAGCTCAGCTTTATATCAGAGAACGCTTACTCCCAAGCTTCTTTGCATTGCCCTCTTGACTGTAGGTTGCTTACAGAGGTGCACCTGTATAGGAAATGGCCCCTCATATAGTGTCACATAGACCTTGAGTCCCATTTTTAATGCTTTCCCACAAGGAAAAATGGGGAGAGATTTCTCCCTTCAAAAGCCATGCCCCCAGGTGCCCAGTTTTCCTTTGTGTTACATAGTTTCTCTAAATGCATCTTACTCAACCCTTCTGTGTACTCCAGTCAAATATCTACACTCAGATTAAGAGAAAAATTAAGATCTTTAAAAAAGAAATACAGAGTATAGATTCATAAACCACCCAGTAGGTCCTCCTTTCATAGCCAGCAGGGCATATAAGCTAGAGAAAAGAGATAAAGAGGAACCAGTTAAAGATGGGATGAACTGGTAAGGCAGAAGGCTGGGAAATCCATGTCATTTTGGTCAGAAGGCAGAGGCTCCTGGCCAGGAAAACCCAACCAACACACACACTAACAAAAATACATGACTTATTTCCACTAAGTATTTAAAAAGTAGCTTAAGGCAGCAAATACCTTGGGTTAAGAGAGAATAAGCAGAATGAGCTGGTCATTAGTCAGGGGACTAGGCCAACTGAGCCCAACTTTCTGCCAGTCTATGTGCCCAATGCAGACCCTCTTCCTTCAGCTGACTCATCTTTCTTCAGCTGGGCTATGACTAGACTATACCCAGGCTACACACCTACCCTCTGCTCAAGCTTAATGTTCCTGGCCTTTAAGGGCCAATGTATATGTCAATTCTAACCTACTCTACATTGAAGGTTAGAAATATCTTTGGTGGGGTGGAAGGGGAGGGGGCTCCATGAGTAGCCATTTTGTATACTGGAACCTTCCATGAGTACTAGAATGCATAGGTGGAGAGAAAATTGGATAGCTCTGGAGACCTGAGTGGGAAATGGCCAGGCCTGAAGGCACAACCTTTGATGGAAAACAGCTCATTTTACCTGACTTTTGGTGGGGGACAAAGAAGAGGGAGTTTGTGGTCAGCCAGGGAAAGAATAGGTTAGAATGTGATATCTGGTCCTGTTTGGTCAGCATAAGAGATATTCATGATCAGCAAAAAAATTACTTAATATTTAAAAGTCAGATTTTTTTAAGGACCCAAGAATCTGACAAATGCCATCACTGAGCTTTCTGTGGGCGCAGCTGAGAGGCAAATTTTATAATCCCCATTTTCCACCAAGTGAACTGGAGTCACCTGTCTAAGACCAATAGTACAGATGAGTCGAAGGCATGCAGGCTTTCCTGCCTGCTCTCCTTCCTAAGGCAACATGGGACACAGGAGAAGAGAGAGAAACTCTCAGCTCAGACCTACTGACAGGTGACTTTCCAGGCCTTAATGTCATGGTCTAGAGGATTCCACCTATAAAAGTAGTAAGCAAAGAAATCTAATATCCAGAAATTCACTGAAAGATGGTCAAGATGCTATACTGTAACAAGATCAATCTTGTGATAAAAGTCTTTTCAGACTCTGCTAATAAATACCATAAATCAAGTAGGTCAATGGCTTCCGCTTCTATGAAAGTCAAGTATGTGAGGCAATCTTATATGAATTCTGACAAATTTTTGGTGGTTTTCAGTGGCCCTTGATAACATGCGGTTATCATTTCCGACGCCCATGGGAAGTTTTGAAACTAAAACTTTTCATGGAACTCATGTTTCTGTGCAACAGAGTTGAAGGGGTAGGCTGAGCTAGAGGATTCATGAAGCAACCTCAGGCATCTCAGGGGCATTTCTAGCCCATAAAAACACCTGCTTCCTCCTCCTGCCCACTCCCTGGCAGAAACCTGCCACAATTTAACACACATCAGGAAGTTTCAAAGGCACTTTAACTGGGCCAGGATGGCGAGGTCCAGTGATAGTCCGTACTGACACTTTTAGCTCTCAAGTAAACAGCAGCCCCTGGATAATCTGGGTGGCCAGAGAGAGAGAGATGCAAGAAGAGAATGTGGGTGCTGAGTCTACTCACCAACCCACCTGGCACTAAATCCAATGCTTTCAAAGTGACGAGGCTCTGCCTTTCATCAGCTCTGAAGGCATAGTTAATCTTTTTTTCCTTTTTGTACTAAAAATGGTCTCTCTGCTTAAGGCACTGCTTTAAGAATGTTACTTTTGTATCTGAAGTGATTCTAATTGCCATACATGACAGTGACCTAGCCTTTCTATCCAAACAGAGGCTTGGGATAAGTCAGAAATTCAAGTTTTAATCCTGGCTCTGTTAAGGGTTACTGAATGCCTTGCTTTTAAGGAGACAGAGACCGGAACTTTCCTGTGAGAAACTGTTCAGGTCCATTGAGTCCTTTCATCACCAAGGTTTGAGAGAAAGGCCTGGAGTGGTTTTCCCCATGCTGTCCTCCTGCTCCCCAACCATGACGGTGTCTGCCCCAACCTGTCTGCTGTGGTAGGAGCTGGAGGTGAGAAGGAGACAAAAGGAAGAAAGAGAATAAGGAAAGCAATGAGGGCAAGAGGCAGAAGGAAGAGAGTGAGAATAGGGCAGGTCTAGAAAGGCCACGCTCCCAGACGCATGCCTCTCCCCATCCCAAACCCTTCCTGTCCACTTCCAGCTTTGTAAAGAGATACCCAATATTTGTTACAGAGTTGGAGCGTCACAAAAACAAATCTGGTTTTACTATTTGCTGGCTTAGTTTTGCCATGCTCTGGAAAATCAAAAATCATTCCATGATTAAAAACAAAAACAAAAACAAAAACAAACTTTTATCTTAGCTTCAACTCAGAAAATATCAACTGGCAGTTCTAGAGTAAAAACAGAGAAGGTTTCAATATTCCGGCCTGTCACTTCCATCTTGAAGGACTGCACAACAGTTGTTTTCTGGGAAAATCTGAAAGGCTGTGGGAAACTTTTCTTGTGAAATATTTGTCGAGAAGAGGCCAAACTTCAATTTGGCTTGAAGAAAACATGGGTGTGGGAGTCAGAGTCAGGCAGCCTTTTATTTCTGGCTCTGTCACTAACCTGCTGTGCAATTCTGGGAAATTCTCCTAACCTCTCTGTACCTAAAAGTGTTGAGTCCACAAAAGATATGCAGAGAATGAATGTATTACAACTGTTAATGTAGCAGCCTGCTTAGAATAAATGTTTCATATATTTCACTCACATTAGGATGAGTGCTGTACTCAAAATTCCACCTTTGCATTGCTTATCTTCAACCTTAAGAAACCCATCCTACACAGAACCAATTGGCAGTGGCCGAGGAAAAGGGGATGGAAAAAGGGATGAAGGAGCAACTTGAAATAATTTGTGCTTATGGTGAGAATACTTTCAATCTTAATAAATTCACACCTCTTATTATCAGCCTTGAGGAAAACTCTCTTCTGTAGATTTCACTGTGAAATCCATAGGCAACGCTAGAGAAACACTCTGCCTAGAAGGGGAGCCCCTAAAGAAGAGAGTGGCTCAGTCTGAGGGAACGCAGAAGGAGGAGGTGAAAAAATCTCCTCAGCTTTGCACAAGCACACACTCACTCAATCACAGAGGGGGCTGGCGCAAGTAGTGCTTCCGTTCTACTTCTGACCACTGAGTTCAGAAAAAATGCATTGAAGTAGAATTGTGTCTGTCATTTGGCAAAAGTAAACACACAAGATAACCATGTGGCTCCCTAAGGCAGCTTTCTTTTTGGCCTACTTCTCCTGGGGTGTATATGCAAGGGCATGCAGTGGAAACTGTGGGCCGGCAGCTACCGTGCCATAGACATAGGTGTGGAGAGCTCTGGTTCCACTGCCGGCTGCTCCACTGGCCCCAGTGGGCTGAGGTTAGCACGTGTTGGTTCCGGATCTCAGATGGGGCCGGCAGTTGTAAAGAGGCCACAAACAGCAAGCTAGTATGCTGTTTCCACCTTCAGCCCAACCCCGGCAGCATCCTGTGAGTGATCTTGGGCCCACTGCAGGAAATAACACGCACAATTGGTGAACTGTGACAATGCAGCCACAGTGGCTTCCAATGGTGTATTCGCCAACTGTGTGCGATTTTGCAGTTAGCATGAGGCCCAAAAAGTCTCTGGCCAGCTAGAACCTGGAAGAGAACAAGGCCAGTGGTCAGATGACTCTGAGGTTCACATGGATATGGAAGAAACTATCCTACCAGCCTTCTGCTGCACTGTACATATCCTGTGGCCAAGTTGTTTTGGCGTCTAGCTGGGTATCCTTGTCTGCTACCTGATCACTGCCCACTGAGTACCATAGAAAGGCAGAGGAGGTGAATTTCCAGCAGCCCCCCGAGTTTCTGCTGACCTTTTTCGGTGTTTTTATTACTTGTGGTGCTTTCTATTCATGTGTACGCCTGGGCTCTGGGGATTCCCCTCCCTTTGATTTGCAAGGAGGATTAGAAAGACACAGCTTTGTGATCAGTCCCTCACAGACGGCTGGTATTAAGTGATTTCCCCTTCTTAGACTCATTTGAGACCAAGAAAACAGTTCTGTTGAGTCACTTGCTCCTTGGAGGTATGAAAATATGGCATTTGGGGATGTCCAACCTGATAAATACCAACATTGATACCCTTCAGCCTCAGTTACACTTCCAGTGGCTTACAGTAGAGCAGAGTTGAAGCAGAGGAGCCTTGGGTGCCGCCCAGCCTCTGAGAAACCTCCAGTGGAGGGTGAGCAACTCTGGGCTTACTGCTTATATTTCTGTGCTGCCAGCACAAATGACATCCTAACCACCAAGGGTTCTCCAAACTCAGTGCCTGGAGAGGTGCAACCAATTCTATCTCCAGAGTGAATCTGTAGCATAAAATGGGAGCAAAGGCCACTCACTATGTGTTCAAACAGAGGTCACGAGGTCTGCTTAGGAACAAATTTCCAAGTCAGCCACCTCATCAGATATGCTCTTGAACAAAAGTTATTTATTTGATGTCCTCAAGGAAGGGACATTGTGTAAGGTGTTATTTTTAAAAGGAGGGGTGGGGGCAGCTGAAGCAATGCTGTCTGTGTCTGTACTTAAAGAAATGACATGAATATAGACACAGAATAATAACCTACAATTAAACAGAGTCAACACAGGAGAGACACATAAGAAAAACAGGCCCAGAACAAATACATTGAAATGGCTAAATATTTACATGGTAAGTAGGGGCAGGCTTCCTCCCATGGTGATGCCCTTGGAGTGATCTTCCATCATGGTTACTAACATTCAAACTCCCAATCATGTGGTACAAGCCCGTTAAAAAGGATGTCCTGAGGCTGGGCACGGAGGCTCACACCTGTAATCCCAGCACTTTGGGAGGCCGAGGCGGGTGGATCACCAGAGGTCAGGAGTTCAAGACCAGCCTAGTCAATATGGTGAAACCCTGTCTCTACTAAAAATACAAAAAATTAGGTGTGGTAGTGGGCGCCTGTAATCCCAGCTACTCAGGAGGCTGAGGCAGGAGAATCGCTTGAACCCAGGAGGTGCAGGTTACAGTGAGCTAAGATCACGCCATTGTATTCCAGCCTAGGCAACAAGAGCAAAACTCCATCTCAAAAAAAAAAAAAAAAAAAAAGGATGTCCTGGCCAAAGGCAGATCACACTTGAGGCACAAGCCCTACTTCCAGATGTCAAACAGGTTTTTAGTCTCTGATACTGGTTTGGAAATGGCCTCCTGGAACACTGTCCATATGGGAAATGTGAGGCTTTCAGGACTCAGAGTCGCTAGAGAGGATGGCGAGGCATATATGCTGCGCATTGGCTAAACCTGTCCAGTACAACTGCATGTGGGTGCCGGACTATAGTTTTTCTCCCTTAGTTTCAGGTAGCTATTTGTTGCCTCTCATGTGACATCATTAATAAGAATAACCATGTCATTTCACACATATATGGTACTTTATACTTTTCAGGGTTTGTTCACAGAATGGTCTTAGCTGATCCTCAATGCAGAGTGAGGGGAGGTGGGAAGTGACTGAAGCAGCTGTCCTGGGTTAAGAGGGTGGGCTCTGGAGTCAGATCCCCTGGGCTTCCATCTCAGCTCTACTGCCTACTAGTTGTAGATTATTTACTTCACACCTACTCAGGTAGATTATTTTATCTCTCTGCGCCTCACTTTCTTCAACTGTATAATTGGCATAGCAATCCTATCTATTTAAGGATAAATGAGTTAGCATATAAAGCACTTAAGACAGGCCGGGCGCGGTGGCTCAAGCCTGTAATCCCAGCACTTTGGGAGGCCGAGACGGGCAGATCACGAGGTCAAGACCATCCTGGCTAACACGGTGAAACCCTGTCTCCACTAAAAATACAAAAAAGTTAGCCGAGCGTAGTGGTGGGCACCTGTAGTCCCAGCTACTCGGGAGGCTGAGGCAGGAGAATGGCGCGAAATCTCGGCGCCACCGCGCTCCAGCCTGGGTGACAGAGTGAGACTCCATCTCAAATAAATAAATAAATAAATAAATAAATAAATAAATATAAAGCACTTAAGGCAGTGCCTAACACCTAGTAGGTGCCTAACAAATATTAGTATTATCCTTTTACTTATAATTCTATTGAGTTCAATTCTTCCCATAGGAAAACCAAGGTTTACAACATTCTCGTTCTAATTTCTCTATTTCTCATGCTTTACCCACCCCAAATGCCCATTTGAAATAGCCTCCTTTACTCTGTAAGTTTCCATCTTTGAGGGGCCAGTTCAAATCCCACCTCTTCCATGAAACCTTTGCTAACTATTCTAGCCCTAACTTTTCTCTCACTTCTTAATACTCACACTTTATTTCTTTTTCTTATTTATTTATTTATTTTTTTTTTTGAGACAGGCTCTAGCTCTGCCATCCAGACTAAAGTGCAGTAGTGAAATCACGGCTCACTGCAGCCTTGAACTCCTGAGCTCAAGCGCTCCTCCCACCTTAGACGCAAGAGGAGCCGGGAACACAGGCATGCACCACCACATCCGGCTAATGTTTTATTTTTTGTAGAGACAGAGTTTCCCTATGTTGCCCAGGCTGGTCTCAAACTCCAAAGGTCAAGTGATCCTCCTGCCTTGGCCTCCCAAAGTGCTGGGTTTACAGGTGTGAGCCACCTTGCCCTAGATAATACTCTGACTTTAGAATCAATACCAAGTAACTTAGTACAAGACTTTTTATGTCATTTGCGTTATCCTTCTCTCTCTATGGTGCACATTTCATGAGATTTTACGTGTTTCTACATCTCTGACCCTGTTCTAAAGGAGTGAAGGAGGAAGGGAGGAAACTCGGGTTCACTAAGCATTTCCTATGTGTCAGACCCCTACCAATTGCTTGAGATATGTTGGCTTATTTCATCCTCACAACACAGTGAGGTAAACGTTATCATCCTCGCTGTAAAGATGAGGAAACTGAGGTTCGAGAAGTTGAGGCATTTTCTGAGATCAAATAGTTGGCACATGGGAAAGCCAGACTCAGACCAGGTCTGCCTGGCTCTCTAGTCTATACCGCTTCTATCACATAAAAAGGTTCTCAGTACGAAAACTCATGTTCCCATGGATATTTGTGGATTAATTTCCTCAGAATAAGGCATTCACTGATATCAGATTAACCAAGTCCCATTTGTTTAATGCAAAATCATTCATAAAGAAAAAACTGTACAAAATGTTTAAGTATAAAACAAATTTTCAGTGGCAAGAAGAAACCAGTCAACTGTTAGAATTCTGTTTGTTAGAGTTGGACACACTGAGTCTTTAGGTGGGAGGAACCATGCTCCAGTAGGTACGGCAAGGGAAAGGACGCAGACTCCTGGGTTCTATTTCTGTCTTGGCCACCAACCACTCTGCTAATATTTTCACTTCTGCTGAAATGTGATGACGAGAGTTTCAGAAGATTGGTTGTCACATAAGAACAGAATAAGAGCAGGCAGTTAGCTGGTTAAATGAGGAAGAGCCACAAACAACAATGGGATCTGGAATAGGAGTTCACAGGTGGGAACAATTCCATTTGGGCATTTGTCTTCTCAGTTTCACTGCAACGCACAGAAAGCAGCATGGGTCTGGAACCAGTCTTAAATATAAATGATGATGGTACTGTGTTTTCAAACGCATACCTCTAAAACTAAAGGTCTTTAGTTTAAGAAATATTTTCTTGTTTTTCCTATTTGAAATGATATTTGTATTTATTTTTCAGATGGATTACTCTGTACAATGGTAGTGCTAAATAAGAAAAAAAAATTAATTCTTAATATATTTGGGAACCAGCTCATGAGGCGTATTAGTGCCTCTATAACCTGATAGAGGCCCTGGCCTTATGTTAAAGACACAGCTAGGATGGAGGTGGTAGGGCCAGGGGTTTAAAAACGTCTTTGGTCTTTGAAGTCATCTAGACAAGAGGCCAGGCTGTTTAACGACTGGTAACTGAGGAGGATTTATGGCTGTTCCTGCAGTCCTTCAAGGTATACCATGATCCCTTTATAAAAAGGGACACAGAACCTGGAAACACTGACTACCAATCCTACATACCTAAAGTCCCACTGAATTCAGAATCCTGGAGTTCTGAGCAAATCTCGTAGAAGCTGTCCTGCTTCCATCAAGGCCTGGAAAGGGATCACTGCTGAGAACAGATGCCGACATGCTTTGGAATGAGAGGACAAGCAAGCTTTTTTATGTCTGGTTACTGACAACACGGTGTTCCTTCTCACAGACTCCTCCTGCCCTCCCCAGGACCACACTGAAATGACTAAATCTGCCTGTTGGCTCCAGTGAATCCAGTCAAATAAGTCAATTCTCTTTAAGTTTGTGGTCTCAACTCCTTGTTGGTTTATTGCAAAATTAAAGGGCATACAGAGTAGAACCATCAATCAGTAACCAGCAGAGGAATAAGCTCTTTGTGGAATGTACTGAGAAGCAGGAAAGAAGAAAAAATGAAAAAGAAACCTTATGAAATGGTCATTTGTTAGGAGAACAGAGAAAAAAAATCTGCATTTCACATGCAACATCATTTAGGAAAAGTCTTATTAAAGGTTTCCTATCTCACCAGGAGAGCAAGCACAGGAACGCAAACAAAAATCCCTCAAAATGACCTGCCATTTATTAGTGCTGGTTTCTTGTGGGTTTTGCTGTATTCCATAGACACAGCCTGAGATCATGTGGCCCAAGGGCTGGAACAGTGACTCAGCAGGCTCAGGACCAGGGAAAGGAGATGAGAAGCCACTGTTGTTTATTACAAAACAAAACAAACAAATGTAACTGGCTTTTTCAGCCCTCTACCGCAGGCTGACCTTCCCTTAGCACCCCTTTATTTAAAGTACCCAGTGCCATGTCTTACTTGGAATTTTTAACAAATGCAATTTGATCAGGGTGAAAAACTGAAGAGCATTATATAGTCTAGACAAAGAAAACTAACATTTACTGGGTACCCAGTGAGTATCAAACACCATGTTCAGTGCCTTAGTTACAGACCTCCTTTCATCCTCATCATAACCCCATGAGGTAGGTGACATTAGTCCTCTTTTAAGGATAAAGCTATTAAGTGACTTGCCTGGCTTGCAGCAAGCAGCAACATCAATGTGACTACAAAATCACTTCTTTCAAATAGATTCACCATTTCAAGCATGGCACCAGGAAAACTACTGTGTGGCATTCTAAATCATTCTGGAAGAAATGAAATTGGTAGTACTAGAAATAGCATAAGGGTAACTCACCAGCTGTGTCTACCTTGTACATTTTTTTCTCTAGATAAGTTTCTTCTCTAGGGCAACTAGTATTGCCTATTTCACAGGAGAGAAAAGCAAGATGCCAAGAAGTATAGGAAATTTCTGGCACTGGTAGGCAAAAGAGCCAACAGAACACAGCATGCCTCTGGCTAGTTGTGGTGGCTCATGCCTGTAATCCCAACATTTTAGGTGGCCAAGACGGGCAGATCACTTGAGGCCAGGAGTTCAAGACCAGCATGGCCAACATGGCAAAACCCTGTCTCTACCAAAAATACAAAAATTAGCCAGGCATGGTGGCACACGCCTACAGTCCCAGCTATTTGGTAGACTGAGGCACATGAAAGAAGTGCTTGAATCCAGGAGGCAGAGGTTGCAGTGAGCTGAGATCATGCCACTACACTTCAGCCTGGATGACAGAGCGAGACTCTGTCTCAAAAACAAACAAAAAAAACCACACAACATACCTCTGATTCTCACCTGTGGCAAGATGTAGCCTTTGAAATACTATGGTAATAGATAAGAATTATTTATATTGCTTTAAAATAATGAAGGGGCCATATATATAATATACACATTTATATGAATATAAAATTTCATCTGAACATCTTTATCAACATCAATAAGGTATACTTTACATCTCTTTCCATATCAGAGAGAAAAAGTGACTTGCCTAAAGTTTACAGCATACAAATGGGCCTAAACCGAAGTCTGACTCTGTATCTCATGGTCTTTACACTCCTTGATGCTGAAGGGGAGGGCACCTTCCAGAAAGAGGCAGACTGACAGTAAAAGAATAACCTCCATGAGAAAGCTAGGTCTTAACAGCTTTCTGAAATAAGGATGAGCTGCTTGTGAATTGTGATGTCCCATGGAACTGGATCTTGGCTTCTCTTATTTCTCTATATAGGTTTGACTATTAATGATAGCATTAGGACCTATGCTGTCTCTGAGGGTTGTTGTCCATTACCAGTGTGAGGCTCCTTGTAAGTGATGGTTATGGTTTATGAGTAGTGATCCCCTTCATTAATTCAGCCAAAGAGCTCCCAAGAAAGGACTATGGAAGTAAGAAGGGAGAGAAACCCATACCCGGGACTACGTAGGTTCAGGGCGAGATTGCCAAGGAGGTTAAAGAGTAAAGTTTATACTTAAGGTTTCCTTCCCCAACACTCACCATGTTCTCTTTGTCCTGAGTACTCCATAAGCTTTGTACACTCATCTTTCCAAGTGCAGCTAAAAGTGGGACCTGCTCCCAGACATCCTTTTCCCAGTAGCCAGTACAACCTCGGAGGGCTTTGAGGGCCCAAGACCTCACCCCTGTACCATCCACCACTGCTCATAAATTCACACGGTCCTTTCTTCCCTTCCTTCTTTCTGATGAACTAAGTCTTAAGTATGTCTTACAGATGACTTCTGTTACAGAGCTTGTATTTGTCAGGGATGGCCCCTGCTGACATACCAATTGCTAGTGGCTCTGAAGTGGTGGAGACGGGTTTTGAATCTAGTTCTTCTGACTCCAGTTCCATACTAATTCCC
Source organism: Macaca thibetana thibetana (assembly GCF_024542745.1). NCBI lineage: Eukaryota > Metazoa > Chordata > Mammalia > Primates > Cercopithecidae > Macaca > Macaca thibetana. The sequence continues at coordinate 39,400,409 of NC_065584.1, forward strand.
CTACACATTCTTTTCCTTCCTCTTCTGAAATAGAAAACCTGGCTCGACATGTGACCGACAGACTCCCCTGTAGATATTGGAAGCATAGTTGAAATAAAAGCTGAATATCTGAGAAAACAAAATTACTCAAGTAATTAATTTAATTATTCAAATTTGAAATGTTATTAAAATACTTATTGAATACAAATCGTGGTTAAAACAAAGACTGATATTTTTCTGTTAAAAAAAAAGAAGTAAAATGAGTATGCAAATGAGCTAAAATGAAAGGTAGCAAGTAACCCATGAAAAGAGGGATGAATGGGAAGCTAGGAATGGGAAGGTATGACTTCTCACTGGGAGACTCAGGGAAGGAGTCATTTGATCTGGGCCTTGAAAGAAGGGCCCAATTTGGACATTGAGAGTTATGTGGAAGGTCATTCTAAATGGCAGAAGAGGCCCCTATATTATAATAATTTGGATCTACAGAGTATTTCAGAGGAGGAGCTCCGGAATACTGGAAGTCATTAACAAGGTGACCAATCTGTCTCTTTCTATAATAACAGCACAGGTATTTACACCAGGGATTTATCTATCTCAAAAAAGGAGCTCTTTGAAAAGCATGAAAACAGGCTCCCACTGGGAGATACTGGAGAGGACTTCCTTCTCCTGTTTACCTGCATCTCATGTCTGCATGACCCAACTTTCCAGGAAGTAGAGGCAAGATGTCTACATAATCTCCTCCTACCACTGAACTTGGTTCCTACAGGACAGGTTCTTGCAGTAAGGAGAAAAAAATAGAAATAACATGTCAGCTGAGAGTTCAAGGGTGTGTGTGTGTTTGTGTGTGTGTGTGTATGCGTGTGTGGAGAGCTAAATTTCAAACTGTATTTAGAAGCTAAATTCTGCTACAACACATCAAAGAGTATCAGGCCCCATTATAGAGGAAAGGAAAAGCCCTAATTCACAGGCAACAGGGTTTAGGAAAAATTTTTTATGAAAGACTTCTCTAAGGGGTAAAAACTAAAACAAAACAGCAACCAAAAAATCCTCAAATGACTGTGTGACTGTGTGTCATCCATGCGTATCCTGATAGCTTCTTGCCAATTCCCTGGCAGGCAGGAGAGACCCCACTGGACTTCAAAATTTGCCTAGCCTAGAGAAAGGAGGCATTATAAAACAAAGCAGAGTCCCCTTATTTGTTCCACTACTTTTTTTTTTTAAGCCCACTTTTTCTGCCAGTTACTTTTCAACATGACTGACAAGAATGCTTTCCACTTTTCCATTATGTTTTCAAAGCCAACAGCAAAGCTCAACTAGAGGTTCAAATAAAAATTTTAATCAATACAACTATAAAAATGTTACTTTCATATACATTTAGTCATTTATTAAGTAGCACATGAGGGTCACAGAGAAACCCCCTGACTCTAACACAGACTTGGAAATGAGGAAAATAAGATGGCCTTCTGGAGTTAAACTGCACAATCAGCACTCACTGGCTCAGGACAGAACTGCAAAATGAAAGGACAGAATATGTGTCTCATTAAACAGTGGATCCAGGCAATGATCATCAATGGGTGCTAAACCCAGTAGGTAAAAAGTTGACAAAAATCTTGGTCGTGGGAAGATCAGGCTGTCACTATCCCGAACCAGTGATCAACTTAATCACCATTAAAGGTGATATAGTCAGACATTATTACCTTGTGACATGATAAAATAGGAAGTACTAGCACCACCTATAGAGTGTTTTTTTTTTTTGCCTAAAAAGAAAAAACAAAACTAAACCCTAATCTAATCAAACCTTAGCAGCAACCACCAGTTTATAGGAAATATAAGATCTAGAAGAACAAGTTAAAAGGACATGGTGAAGAAGCCATCAGCCAAATCTAGAATGTAGGGCATTTGATAGCCAATTTCTCCAAATAATTAATGTCACAAATAAAAGGAGGGTAAGGAAGTAATTATTTCTGACATTAATTATTAATTCTTTGTGACATTATTTGTGACATTTATTATTTTATTCTGGGAAGTACTCCAGAATAAAAGAAAGTAAAAGGATATAACAACCAAATGTAATTTATGGACCTTATTTAGGTCCTTATTTAAACTAATCAACTGTAAAAGGATATCTTTGAGAACATCAGGGAAATCTGATTAGGGGCTGGGTATTAGATGATATTAAAGAATTGTTAATTTTGTTAGGTGTGGTGAAGGCAAGGCATTATGGTTTCATATGCCCTTATCGATTTAAAGATAGGAGATGTGGGTAAAGAAATGTGTGTTTCAGAGAGAAATTTTAAAATGCAAACAAGAAACGAAGGAAGAAAGTAAATGTAATCATGGTACATTTTGTAGCTCTGCCATGAATGCTTTACATTGTCACAGTAATGTAAATATTAACTGAATATTATGATAAAATCATACTGGAAAAAAGAAGGGGAAGAGTGAAACTGAAGAAGAGAATGGTATAAGTACCCTATGGTCATCATCCATAGAAAACATGAGATAATGTCTAAAATAGAAAAATTAAGAAACAGCAATTCAAGCATATCAGTTAGAAATGTGGGGGTAACTAGTAGAATCAACAACAAGAGATTTGAAAGTGGCTGCTTCCGAAGCATAAGAAGCAAAGGACAGTGGGAAATTGGGGCAAGAAACTGGTTTTCAGTACAAATCTATACTATTACTAGATTTGCAAAACAATATACATGTTTTACTCTGATGAAAAATAAAATTTAAATAAAAAATAAAAAATAATATGTATAACAGGATACAGGGAGGAAGTCTGTCAGCTAAAAAATTATATATAAAGTATAGCCTGGCACAGAGACTCACACCTGTAATCCCAACTACTCAGGATGCTGATGGGAGAGGATTGCTTGAGCCCAGGAGTTTGAGGCTGCAGTGAGCTATAATTGCACCACTATACTCCAGCTCTGAATGACAAAGTGAGAGCCCATCTCTAAGAAAAAAACAGAAAAATGATGGCAGTGCTTGTTCCAAACCTAACCAGGGTTGCCAGGGGGCCCTGTATGCCCACCCTGACAGACAGATCTGCACTGTGGAGGTGGAACAGCAGGTTAACAGGGTCTGATAACACAAACATTTGAATCACTTAACTCCCCTCAAATCAATTCTGTACTTACCAAGCAACTGTCCAATAATTTGGTTTGTCATTGAATTTGCCTTAAAGGGGAACTTAGGCAAGCCTACCCAGTGCACAGAACAGCTTAATTTTGCACTGTAGGATCAATAATTTGGCATTCTGTTTTTATAGCCTGGTCCAGGAGCTTTGGGACCAAGAACAGGGCCAGGTTCACCTGAGAGTAATAGGCTTTTGGCCAAAAGCTGATCACCAGGCAAAAACCACCTTGGGAGACTTCCTGACTCTGGATAGCAGCCTCCTTCTGCTCAGGAGTTGCCCTAACCTTAGTGTCCTCATCACGTTGCCTTAAGCAAAATCATAACCACCAGTTAATCTTGGTTATTTCCCTACATTACACTAAATAATTGAGAGACAATTGTGTCTGACCACTTTTAGGAAGACACAGTGGTCACTAGTGGCTCTTTTCGAGCAATGACATTCTTCAACAGGTGCTTTCAGGACCTCACAGGACATTATGGGCAGAAGCTGAAGTTCTAGAACTTTTAAAATATAGAAAGTGTTTATAAACTTAAAATATCATGGTAATAGAACATTTCACTTTTTTTTTAAATAAAGAAAACAGAATAATAAGTATTATTGAGTACTTCCAAAGTGCTCTTTACATGTAGTATCTCATTTAATCTTCAAAAAGCCCTATGGTATAGGATCATTCTATTTGTCACATATATTTATTTATTTACAAAGGTAGAAAATAACATGTGGCAACACTGAATAATTTGGTCAGGGTCATAAAGCAGGATGGAGCAAGGATTCACAACTGGGTCATCCACTTAGTGGGTGTGGTTCTCAGCAGCAGTGAAGTGTCTTGCTCAGACTCACAGAGCAAATAAGAAGTAGAGCCAGGAAGAGGCATCTCTTGTCTTTTACTGAAAGTCTGCACAAGGAAGTGGAAGCCAATAAAACCCTTGAGACATTATAATCTCCCCAAACTACAGTCACTACAGCCAATTCCATTAGCTCCAAACCAGCTGAGTAAATGCCCGCGTTATATTAAGCCCCCGTAGTGATCACCTGGTGAAGAAATGCCTCTTTGCAACTGCTTCCAAAAATTAGAAATTAAGCTCTGAAATCATAAAAGAACTGCTGGTGACAGGGCAAAAAGTGTGGCACATAAAAATTGCTTGCTGTTTCATTTTCGAGTTGAAACAAGTATCTCACAAAGATAACTTCAAGCATTTGCCTTACTTCCCCCTGGAGAAAGGAGAACACAAAGAAAACGGCAAATTTAGAGGAGGCTCCCAGAGTTCTAATAAAGTTGTCCTTCATTTTTTATCAAGGCTACCATTTATTGAGCAATTACTATGATGTGTGAGCAATAAAGCTAAGCACCTTTCAAACATTATCATCATCGTCATCTTCAATTAGTCCCTTGCTATGAGTTGATCAGTCTGCAAAGCACTACGCAGAGATTACCTCCTTTAATCCTGGCCACTCTCCTGTGAGGCAGGCCATAGTATTTTATATCCATTTGACAGGTAAAGAAAATGAGCTTAGAGGGCTTATAAAAATTGCATAAGGTAATAGGAGAGCCATAAATTGAAGCTAAAGCCCAGAACCCATATCCATTGGACTATAAAGCCTTGCTTCTTACCTACCAGGCTGTATTGCCTATTTATCTTTTTTTTTTTTTTTTTTATCTTCACAACACACTTTCAAGGTGCTATAATATTCATTTTATAGATGAGAAAAATGAGTCTCAGAGAGGTTAAATCACTTTCTAAAGACACACAGCTGGTAAGCAGCAAAGCTGGGATTCAAACCCAGGCTTGTTTTACTCCAAAGCCCCAAGCTCTTCATCACTACACTACAGTGTCTGTCTTTTCACTGGGATGTCAGTGAGTTCATTTAATAAATATTTATCAAAGCCTTCCTATGCACCAAGCACTGCTGTAGGCACTTGGGATACAATGTGAATAAAACAGATAGAAATCCTTCCCTGTAGTTTACATTCTAGTGGTGGGAGGCAGAGAATAAACATAATAAATGACAAATGATACAGTATGTTAGAAAGTGATCATTACTATGGAAAACAAACTGGGGTAAGGGAGATTTAGCTTAAGGTGTGGGAATAGGTTGCAATTTTAAACAAAGTGGGGGACAGAGGCTTCATGGGAAAAAGAAATATGGACATAGAGTTAACAAAGCAGAGGACAGCACACATATGAATATCCAGTCAGTTCTATAACTCTTCAACAGAAATCTGTAAAGAGAAATCCTTTAACATCTTTTTTTTTTTTTTTTTTTTTTTTTTTTTTTGAGACGGAGTCTCGCTCTATCGCCCAGGATGGAGTGCAGTGGCGCGATCTCGGCTCACCGCAAAATCCGCCTCCCGGGTTCACGCCATTCTCCTGCCTCAGCCTCCCGAGTAGCTGGGACTACAGGCGCCCGCCACCACGCCCAGCTACTTTTTTGTGTGTTTTTAGTAGAGACGGGGTTTCACCGTGTTAGCCAGGATGGTCTCAATCTCCTGACCTTGTGATCCACCCGCTTCGGCCTCCCAACGTGCTGGGATTACAGGCGTGAGCCACCGCGCCTGGCCCCTTTAACATCTTATCTCATGTACAAATATCAAGGAAGCAGAAAAGTTAAAAAGCCAAGGGTCTGGGCTTTGTCCCCTAATTTGCAAAAATGCATGCTGCAAGGAGATAAAAAAATACACACACAGCTCATCTGCCATAAAAGATGGAAATGGTAAGGTTGGTAGCTGTGTCTAGGCAAAGAAAAAATAAACAGAGAGAGTGCACTAAATATTTTACCTATCAAGAATTAGCTCCCAAAGTCAGTGGCCTTTCCCAGGCAATCTGGGTGATGTCTTCATCAAGCTCTCAGTCTACAGATGTTAACATTATAAAACTATTCCCATAAAATTACACTGCATAACAGCCAAAGACTTGCTGAACCCGTGACCCAAATGTGCTATCTCCAGAAAAACCAACAAGGCAAGCTATATTACACTTTCCACGAGTACACAAAGCCTAGACTATTCTGAGTAAAAGTTCATTACTTGGAGAGTTCAGCCTAAGACTGTGGGAAATTATAGAAATAATCTCTTCATCCAAATAAAAAAAGAATTCCTCTATTAGGAAAGATCCCGAAAACATATCCCTCTATTGCAGACTTTCTAATAAGGAAAAATTGAGGCTAGACACTGAATTTTGGTGCTTTGCCTCCTCTGTGAATGGCCTTCAGTGAATCATCTTCTCCTTACAGGTCACATACAAATTTTATTGGCCATATCTGAGGATACAGCAACATATATTCTATAGGGCTTCTCCTGTATTGGGCTGGATCCCAGGGCATGTAACAAAGTAAAAGAACTGAAGAAGCAGAACTGTTTAGTGAGTTTAATGGAAGTTAATGTTGCAAAGTTAACGCAAAGTTATTCCTAGGGTTTATATTAGTAAAGTATTACATGACTATCTAAAATTTATTTCTATTTTTGATTTCCTTGTTGACCCTTTGGAAAAAGAGAGTGGTTCTATAGCAGCTGTTTCCAGTTAGCAGTTGTGCATGACCAGAAGCTTCAGATCAAGTGGGTCAACCAGGACCTCAATCCAAGGCCTGTGTTCCACTACTGGACAATAGCCCTTTTCATGGTATAGATTCCACAAAAGAGAGACAAAGGAAGAGAGGGAAGGAAAAGCCAGGAGAGAGGTAAATAACTTCCAATTCAATCCCTCATTGAGTCCACATATGTTTACTGAGCAACCACTGGGGAATAGGCATTGTTCCAGTTTCTGGGTAACAACAGAGAACAGGACTAAGACGATCTCTATCTGCCCTTGTAGAGTGACACTCCCTAGGCAGGGTCCAACAGTAAACAAGAAAACCAGGAAATGAGGAAGACAATTTCAGATATGATGAGTGATGTGAGGAAATAAAATATTGGGTGTAGATACTGATAGGACAGTGAGGGGAGGCCTGTCTGAGACAGGACATTCAGGCAGAGAGCTGAGTGATGATCCTGGGGTAGCACAGAGTTCAGGGCAGAGTCCCAGGCAGGGGAGATGAGTAGAAAGGTCCTAAAGAGAAAGATGCTTAGGATGCCCTGGGAACCCAGAGAAGACCAGCATGGCTGGAATTACTGCAAGAGGTGGTCAGAGCAGTGGCCAGGGCTGAGCCGGGCAGTGCCTTGGAGGCTGGCACCCAGCCTTGGGTTTGGTTGCAAGAGTATGGCAGACCACTGGTGGCTCTGAAGCAGGAGAGTGACATGATCTGGTTTATGTTTTAAAATGTGCTGATTGTGAGGAGTCAAACACCAACATTTAATCCTCCTACGAAGGCACAGCTTTTGTGTTCTTTGTAACACACTTAAAATATTCATGAGTGTTCAATCCCTCTTGGCTGTGGGGGAGGCGGGGGAAGAAATTATATACCAAAGCTCTTCTTCTTCAGGCCACTGAGTGTTGGGAGAAGCAGAGACAGAAACACTGGGCCCCAAAGACATGCTGGCAGGGGCGCCCGTCTTCTCAGGGTGGCCAAGGGTGGCACCTGAGAGGAGAAAGTGTCTGATCACACAGTGGCTGCTATAGTTGAATCTTAACAGTAGCAGTGGCACCAAAGCAGAATATTTCAAGTTGGAAACACTTTCAAATAGAATTCCAGTTCATCTAAGGCAGGATGTGGTCTCATTCTATCAGTCAGTAAGTACTTATTACATCTCTACTAAATGCAGTCTAGGAACAAACAGATGAAAAAGTGAATGCTTTGTAAATTAAAGATGCTCTGTGCCTTTGAGGATTTGAAAGTCTCATGGAGAAGATAAGACAAAAGAGGAAAAATATCCACGGTGGTACACAGAGCTATCTTCACATATATGTAGATATTTAGAGATAGAGCTAAAACCCAGATCTTTTGATTCCTAGTTCATTACTATCTCAGGTGAACAAATCCAGAGAGTCCATAGTTTATGATTCTAATTGTGAAGAGATGTGAACAGACATTTTGCCAGGAATCTGTAACTCCCACTATTACCCCCAATAAGACAAAGGTCATCCACAAACAGCCACTTGGCAGAATCCACTTCAGCAAATTCAATCTCTTCCAACCCACCATCAGTTTCACTTCCCTGTGGGGAAGATACAAAATGTACATGGGAGGAAGTGAGAGTGACGTGCTGGTGATCAGTTGTCTTTTCTGAAAAAGTGCAGTCTACACAATGATATATATGTATACACAGAGGCAAATGACTGCATGATGTATATGTATGTGTGTATGTGCACACATATATGCATTTTAATAGCTCATCCAAGAAAAATAAGCAGGACCTGGATATGTTAGGTGTCCGAAGTGATAGTTCCCAGAATGGTAGGACAAAATTGACCTGGCTTCTCTAGCCAGCAGGAAATGCAATTCTCTTCTTGCTGCTCGAGGAGAAATGTTAGAACTCCATCAGAGGCTTTATGTTAGTCTCTCCTATCCACTCAATTTCTAATAAAAATGGCATTTAGGTCACTTACTTAAAACAACAGTGATTTATAACTGCAGCTGAGAACTGCATGGAAGTCTGCAGCACATTATTTGACATCTGAAAAGTTTAGTTTTATCTGTGTAAAATGAGAACCATAAAACTGACAATCCCAGAATCAGGACAGGGGAGCTTCAGCATGAAATAAATTGTTTAATTATGACAGAGCATGGTGAAAACAGCAGCCACTAACATTTTTATATGATATTCATATACAAAGTGATATGATTAATCTGATGTTAACTCAGATATATCAGCCCAATACATTATAATCCTCTATTGTGAGCTAGGGAGACATAAAATTGAATTATGGGCCCATAAGCGAAATAATTTTTAAATAAGTTCCCTTACAGGTTTGAGGGCTCTCCTTCAAGGGTCTCTATACATACTATGGGAGCTCTGGCATAATCCCTGTACAAAATGGTCCACATCTAGAAGTACTGTTCTTTTTATTAATATTAGTGTTTGCCAAATAACCAATCAAACCTTACACACAAATTCTTTCATTTGAAAGAATTCTAGAAGACTAATTCTTTCATTTTAATCTCCCAGTGGTAAATATGTTCTCTTTGACATCATCTCTTTGATGTTAAATGTAATGACATTAAAGTATGTTTCTAGATTTGCATAAAGGAATTTTTTTTCACATAATACCATATGTATGTGTCTTACCCCAGTTGTGCAAATTGAGGTATGTTTTTAATATCTGCGGTTGTCACGGTTTTCCTATTATTAGGGCTACTCTGGGGATTTGAATCAGCTGGATTGTTCACCTTCAGAGCTCAAAACCAAAAGAGCAAGAATTTCCAAAGAGCAAAAAAAGTATTGTCTTTGCGGAAAACACAATACTCTTCCCCTTTTCAAGTTGCTTTTTACCTATCTGAAGAACACCAGGCCATCAGAGGCAATGCACTAGGTTAGACTTACAAGTCAACTTTTCAGGAGAAACAGCACCTAGAGAGAGCTCAAGGTTTGGTCTCCGACTTTAGAGCTGATTCAGAATTCTGATTCTGTTTTCCTAGAAGATGAGCCCTACATCTCTGTAACTTTTTGCATAACGTATACAACTACATAAATAATTGGTGTGCTGATGTTTTTGATAAAACAATAACGTTTATATACTTTTTACAGCACTTTACAAAGTGTTTTCATATTTATTACACATTTGAGGCACAGCCTTGTAAGGCTGGTACTACTGTCATCCCTATTTTACAGAGATATCAGAGTCACCAAGAATACATGTAATTTGTCAAAAGACACTAAGCTCTTAATAGAGTCAGAATTTGATCTCATAGTCTGTCCTCTATTCATTTGTACCTCATTCCCTCTGATAACTTTGCTTAAATCAAAAAGCCATCATCCTTCCAGGGAAATGTTGGGGCTCAGAACAGGATACCCCAAAACATGGCACCCTGGCATACCAAGCATTTTAAGCTAAAGGACATTGGAAAACCACAGAAGCAGGAAGGTCACTCTCTGACCTTCTCTTGCCTTTCCCTCTGAAGCAGGCCATAAAATAATTTTCTGACCTACCTTCCCTAAAAGTAGGCATTAAGATCTTCATTCCAGAGGGGTTCTACCCTATACTTGGAAGCTGAGAAGAATATGAACAAACAGGCTTTGCAAAGTCCTCCCTAGTTGATTACCATTAGATCATACTCTGTGGTCCTCCAGTCATACTTCTGTATGACTATCCATATAAATACACAGTTTTCGCTGGGTCTTTGGGTCATTTCTAAGGGCTCCAGTGTCACATAAAAGTCTGTTAAATAAATTTATTATGGCTTTTTTCTTGTTACTACTCTGCCTTTGCTATAGGGTTCAGTAATGAACCTTGCAATAGGTGAGAAAAAAGGCATTACTTCTTCTAACCCTACAGTTTCTGATGCCCAAACAGGAATCTAAAGCCCACCCCCAACAGTGCAAACACCAATCACTTTGCCAGGCAAGGACTGCTCAGGGGTAGAGATACAAATAAAGAACAAATTTTTTGGGAACATCCATCTGTAAACCCAGTGCTTGCACTTAATCCAATTTAGTAGTGCTACATCTTATTAAATGTGCATTTCCAACGCTGCTACATTTATAATTCATGTTATAAATAAGCGCAATTATATTTATCTCTCAAAATGCCAACCCTCCACTAGAGTGAACTGTTTTCTTCCTCTGTGCCACTTGATTCATACCACAGAATAGCATTCATCATATTATTACAGTATACAGTTATGTTATTTTTATTTTCTATTTTTTGAGACAGAGTCTCACTCTGTTGCCCAGGCAGGAGTGCAGTGGTATGTGATCTTGGCTCACTGCAAACTCTGCCTTCTGGGTTCAAGTGATTCTCCTGCCTCAGCCTCCCGAGTAGCTGGGATTACAGGTATGTGCCATCACGCCCAGCTAATTTTTGTATTTTTAGTAGAAATGGGGTTTTACCATATTGGCCAGGCTGGTCTTGAACTCCTAACCTCAAGTGTTCCACCTGCCTCAGCCTCCCAAAGTGCTAGGATTACAGATGTGAGCCATTGCGCCCGGCTGACAGTTATTTTTATACCAGTCTGCCCCACTGGTCTGGGGGCATCTTAAAAACAAGAACCATGTCCCATTCATTTTGAGCATAGCACCTGGTAAGCCTTAGATCCCGAGGAAATGACTGCTGAATACTCACTAGGGGACCTAACATTTATTTGTGATATACTTAGCCATAAATGAGTAATAAATTTTTTTGAGATGGAGTCTCGCTCTGTCGCCCAGGCTGGAGTGCAGTGGCGCAATCTCAGCTCACTGCAAGCTCTGCCTCCCAGGTTCAGGCCATTCTTCTGCCTCAGCCTCCCGAGTAGCTGGGACTACAGGAGCCCACCACTACGCCCAGCTAATTTTTTGTATTTTTTAGTAGAGACGTGGTTTCACTGTGTTAGTCAGGATGGTCTCGATCTCCTGACCTCGTGATCCGCCCGTCTCGGCCATGAGTAATAAATCTTAAGAGACCAAACTTTACTAAGGCCAAATTACTGTCTGAAACATACGGTAACTCTGCTATTATAATTCTAGCTCTGAATCCAGTTTAAGAATTCTGTTTGAACTACTGATAAATGTTTATCATAGGTTCTTAAGGGTCTATTCACTCCAGACATCAAGGTAATAGGAAAAACTTTACCTAATGGTAAAGTGAATTGGATACAGGATAGGGAGTCAAAACCTAAGATTATCCTATTCATTCCAAGACATCCGGTCACTTGACCAGTATTCTACCTAAGCCACTTGACCTAGATTATACCATTTGTTTCACCCCTGTGGGAAGTATTACATGCTATTTTAGAGGTACAGTTCCATATTCCATGTTTTTCTACTACCCAGTGCAGCCTCCATGCATATCCCGTTAGTTTGGAATAGGTAATATCCAGGAAAGGCAGATGAGAAATGGTAACGAAGGAAATTAAACACAGTGCTGACCCCTCTCTCTCAGTCTCTGCCATCCACTTTTCTTGGATCCTAAAAGCTTCTGGCATCTCATTCAGCACTCTCTAATCCCCCTAAATGAGTTTCTACTAATCTCTTCTCCGATTAAAATAATCCCTGCTCAATCTCCTACTCCTTATAACTATCTCAAGGCTCCATAAAAGTCACAGTAACAAATTTGTATCTATTTTACCTTTACTACCTTTCCTAGCCCTAAAAAACTAAATACCCTAGGAGATGCCTCCTGTACTTCTGGCATTCCCTCAAAATAAATGAGGTCCCGGATACTCCAAAGCATCGCTGACTGGCTTACCCCAAATCTTGTCACAAACCCCAGGCCATTCAAAACACTAGCTACTCAGAAAACTTTCTCTTCTACTCTGGTAAATTCTATCACCAAGCCTATAAACCTTGGATACTCTCAGGAGTCTGGCTTCATTCCTGCCTATAAGTCATCCCTAAGCCCAGTCACAGAATTCTTAGAAGTCTAGAAACTTTTTAGGCATTCCTATTTCCTTTAAAGTAGTCCCAAATGGGATAGGCATGTTGACCAACATGACAACCCTCCCCCTGAGTACCAGCTAGTCACAACAGTCCTACTAATTTAAGAGCCATAGTCCTGAATAAACATGATCCTCACCCCTGTTTGAAGCAATAGGAGATCCTAGAGCTCTATTGTTTTCAGTGAATTCTGAGGAAGTGGGAAGGAAGGACCACAGGTTAGAGGGTATGTTTACAGAGCCATCTCAAGAGTCTGGCAAAGTGGGATGATAGCTCACTTTTGTGTTTTGGGGGCCTTGGCTGTTCCCAGAAGAGAAAAGTGTAAGACAAGCACCAAAATGGTGAAACTGATATACAAAATAAATTTGCTGTTGACTCCTCTTTGCATATTGCTTTTTGGCATCCCTTTAACCTACTATACATTGTTTGTGATTTCTGCATTCTAGTTTCTGATGATCAAGGTTGCCATTAGTGCTTATTTAAACCAGATGTTTTCCACAAGAAAATGTCAGATGAGGGGGAAGGGCTAGGCCATTATGAAAGAACATAGGCCTTACAACTTTCCTCTTCCCAGAGACTGCTGATTTGACTCAAGTTTCCGAATTGAAAGTCTGACATATTCATTTTTACTTATAGAAAAGTGTAGCTTTGTGTGTTCAAACAAGAACTAGTGTCAGAAAAAAAAGCATTATGAAATATACTTTACTGTATAAGGAACTAATGTTAATTACATAAATCTAAAAATGTAAAATTAGAATTAAGTATTGATAACGAATATTATTATGAAATCAGATTTAAGTTATAAGACCTTGTTTAATTTTTTGTTGACAATATGTTGCTAACATCACTGGGACTGCCTGTCCTGGGAGGCCTCACCTGCCTCATCCCTTATATGTGGTGATTTCCCTTTTCATTCCTCAGGTCTTCCCTGGCTTCTATAAAACAAGAAATTCTGCTTTTTACATAAACGTCTTAGAATTGAGTTTTTGTCATTTGTAACAGAGTCTTGAGTAAAATGTTGTATTAAGCATTAGAATTTTTCGTATTCAAACTCTCTTGCTGGTTTGCAGTTTGTTCACATGTCATCCGCAAAAGTTGCGGGAAAATGCTTGCAGGTACCCTGTTCCTTTCAGCCCTCACAAAGCATCAGTGTGGTAGGTATCATCTCTGATGCAAAGGAGGAAACTGAGGCTAAGAGACTTGCTCAAAAGACAAACAGCTACTCTGGGAGAGGAAAAGATTTATTTTTCCATGACTGAGCCTCTATAATAAAAGCCACATTACCAAGAGAAAAGCATAACAAATTTATTTATAAATGTTATGTGACACAGGAGTCTTCAGAAATCAAGATCCAAAGAAACAAGTAAACTTAAGTATTTTTACGCTTAGGTTTGATGAAGAGATGGATAGTTGTAGAGAAGTATGACTGGAAAAAGTGGGGTGTAATCTAATGGCAATAAACAAGAGGGAATTTAGGAAGGCCTGTTTGTTCAAACTCCTCTCTGAGTCCCAGTGTCTTCAGAGATAAGGACACTCCTTAGCTTCAGGAGAGAAGGGCAGGGGGAAAGTAAGAAAATGACCTTCCTGCTTCTGCAATTTTCACAAACGCCGGGTTAGGTATTGTGGGGTAGTGTGTCCTGAACCCCATCACTACCAAGAGTTGTGGAGAGAATTCCAACCCAGGGAGATGTGACTTAGAATTCTATTAACCTCCTAAACAAACTGGGTCGGGGGCAAGTGAAAATCCCACATCCATGAATATAAATTTCCATTGCACCTGGTAAAAACCTTAAGTGGGGCATGGGGATGTGTTGTTTACCTTTCTTTACTACTAAATCAGAACATTTTCTGCATCTGATTAAACAAACTGCCTTGGGGTGGTACGGTGGGTGAGAAGAGGGGAAGGGAATGCCTCCCAAGGTAGCAGGTGACATGGGCTACAAGGGACACCTTCCCTCTCTCATGCCAGTATCTCAGGTCCCCTCAGCCATTTAATGATACTGCCCTAGCCACAAAACAAGAAAAGGCAGACCTTGCTCTTAAACCTTGGATGCTAAATACTCATGCCTTTTCCTCTTTCCACACTGCTACTCTTTCCTCCTATTCTGTCTACAACATCACAAATACACATGTGTGCGCACACACACATACACACATGCTGCAACATTCACATGGAATAATAACAGTAAACGTTCCTACAAGGTGAAGGGACTCTAGGGAAAAAGGGCTATTATCCATCCAGCAGGGGTTACTCCTATGTACAAACTCTACCAACCCCATGGCTAGCATGGCTTTGAGCCCTGCATTTAGTAGTACAAACAGTCTCACCCAGGAACTCTCTCTCAGCCCCCTTCCCTGCCTGACCCGGAGTCCCCGGCCTCCTGTGTCCTGCTGCAGTTTTCCTTGCTCCTCTGTCAAACTTCACAAGTTCCTTCTGCCTCACCTCTTTTCTTCTCACAAAATCCAATAACAACCCTATACCTGTTACTGGTTTGGGGGCGAGGGGTGAATATGAGTCCCAGTTCTGCTCACTTTGGGATAAGCAGGGATTTAAAAATACCTAATACAGAGAGTTACATCTCACATGGGGATTGTATTCTAGAGTTGGCATGTAAGGCAAATTTTACATAGTCAAAATTACCCTGGAAAATCCCTTAAACCTCCCAATACAAAATATATGGTTTTGTAGTTGCAACACTGCACAGTATATGGGTATATAGTAATATGCCTAACATATAATTAAAAGTACAAGTGCAAAATACAATTCTGCAGTATTTTTAATTATATACAAGAAAGAGAGAGTGCATAGTTGAACTTGAATACATTAAACGGGGCGCTGATGCTACTCTTCTGTATCTTTCACCTCAACTCCCACAGTCTTTTCGCACACTTCTAAATAGGCTTAAGGGCTCCATTTACATGAAAAGACAGACAGCTCCGGGAACCTTTGAGGCCTTCTCTTAAGATACACAATCACCACAAAAGGAAAAGGGAGAGCATTCTTTCACACAGATCTCTTTTCCTGTTTTTGCCTTGTGGCAGGAACAAAAGATTTCTGAAAGAGAAAGCCGGTAAAAACTGCAGGCCAATAACTTCTACACTAGGCTGTGAAAGATGCCCAGTTTCAAAACGCTTCCTTAAGCTGCAACATCCACAGCACACAACCCTGAGGAGGTGCAAGGGTCTTCGTGACCAATTGCCCTAAAGTCTTTGAAGGATATGAGGCCTTAAGAAAAAAATTGATTCTATGAAATCATGCAGAATGAATTAAAAGGAGCATTCTAGCCCAAGTCTGAGATAAAACAAAGGTTAGATTAGGCATTTCAGCACTAATGGAAGACTAACAATTGTTGTGAATGTACTTAATGTACTTACTGTTTTTTAAGGCCTTATTATCTAAGTATATCTTCAAATATGGCATCAGGTAATTGTTTATGTTAGCTGTTGAATGTTCCTCTAAATGTGAGAAAATCAGCTTACAGCATGATGGAGTGCAGAAAATGCTACCCCCAAATACAGAACCTTGGCATACTGAGTATTAAGCTGAAAACTGCAGAAGCAAAAAGGTCTCTCTGATCTTCTCTCTTGAAGACCCTCATGAGACAGGTGTCTTGTACTATACCCGGAGGGATGGAATGTTAAACAGAGAGGCCAAGAAGAATCTGAACAAACAGGCTTTGCTAAGATCTCCCCAGTTTATCATCATTAGGTCATACCCGCTTTTTGTCCAACTATACGTCTACATGACTGTCCATTCTTTTTTTTTTTTTTTTTTTTTTTTTTTTTTTTTTTTTTTTTGAGACAGAGTCTCACTCTGTCGCCCAGGCTGGAGTGCAGTGGCACGATCTCTGCTCACTGCAAGCTCCGCCTTCTGGGTTCAAGTGATTCTCCTGTCTCAGCCTCCCGAGTAGCTGAGACTACAGGTGCCCGCCACCACGCCTGGCTAATTTTTTTTGTATTTTTAGTACAGACACAGTTTCACCTCGTCATCCAGGATGGTCTTGATCTCCTGACCTCGTGATCCACCCACCTTGGCCTCCCAAAGTGCTGGGATTACAGGCGTGAGCCACTGCACCCGGCATGACCGTCCATTCTTCATCAAACCTAACCATAAAAATACAGCTTTCCTTGGGTCTGGATCTTGATTTCTGAAGGCTCCTGCATCATGTAAAACTGGTTAAATAAATGTGTTATGCTTTTCTCTTGTTAATCTCCTTTGTTACAGAGGTGTCAGTCATGAAACTTGTAAGGCAAAGACATTATTCCCCTACTATCTCTACCCCCGCTATCTTACCCTCTCCCCACATACGTACACACACACACACACACACACACACACACACACACACACACACACAAACGGTCTCTCAGCCACACTGGCCCTCTTTTTGTTCTGGGATACTCTAAGCTTGCTCCTATCCCAGAGCCTTTGCACCAGCTATTTCTTTCTATTTGAATATGTTTTCCTCACTTTGCCAAGACCCATGGGGATGTTTCTCATGACTTAGGTCTCAGCTAATGCAAGTCCTCCTCATAGAGGCCTCCTCTGACCACCCATTTTATAGCAGCCAGTCTCCACACCCCCTATTATCACTTTCTTTAGTTTTATTTCCCTGATCAAATATATCACTACCCAAAAATACCTTATATATTTGTTATTTTGTATATTATCTGAATTCTTCCACTGGAATGAAAGCTCCTTAAGGACAGGACCTCTGTCTTTTTCACCACTTTCTCAATGCCCAACACACGCCTGGCCCAGAGTAGATGCCCAATAAATATATAATGAGGGAATAAATGACTCTCAGGCAAACTAGTGATATAGCCATAGCCATATCGCTGCTTGGTCCGCAGTATCATGGTCAAGACACCATGCTTAACTGGTGCCTGCTACCTAAGCACTAGAAATGGGGCTAGGGAGGGACATAAAGCATTATGAGCTCACCTTGCAGATCTGTGTTGACCTTGATCTGCTATCTATCTTGCTTTGGGATCATATGAAATTATGGCCATTTATAACCACATGTGGCAAATTACCACTGGCTTTACACAGTTAACCTTGTCTAATTCTTCTTCAGGCCCTAAAAAAAGATAAATGCCATCTTGTTAAATTACACATGATAACCTAGCAAAAACTTCTGAGTGCTCTATTTGTGCTCTGAGAGCTTTTAAATCATCCTCCTTTGCTTTGCATTTTGTGTAAGAACAGTAGCCATGACAGGGCAGAGCTTTGTGGAAGCTGGCACTGAAGGCTGGACTTCAGCAGCAGGAATTTGCAGAGCCTCATTCACTGACATGTCTTACAAATATGTCTGAGCAGTTTCTTTCAAGCCCACCTGCCACTGGCAAATTCTCCCCTTAGTTTCTGCCCTTGACTCAGTTGCTTAGTTCTAGTCTAGTTAACCTTGACTGGGGACAGGTCACTCTGGTCAGAAAAATGACTACTTAGGCCACTGGCAGTCGAGGCTCCAGAATTTTTACACAGGAAGGCTCCTGCTCTTGATTTTTCAGAAGATTCTTCTTTCTTTGCAGTAACTATCTTGTCATCTGAGCTGGCCTGAGTGGGTGTTTATTCCTTAAGACCTCAAAAGTCTAAGTTAATACCAATGTGTGACAGAGGAAGAATAATGCTCTCTAGTAAACTGTCTCATGGGGACGGTCATGACCTGCCCGCAAACAACAGGCAGTCTGTGGGAAGTCCTTGAGTGGCAATGTTGGAAAAGGTGCAGTGTTCATTGTTTGATACCTTACACATACACACACACACCATTTTATTAGTCGTGAACTCAGCATCTTTAAGTTTTATTAAGACACAAAGCCCATCGCAATGTTCCAGGGTTACACTAACACATTACTAGTCAAAGAGATATGTTTCTGGAATAAGAAAAATCAACCAAAAACAATAAAAACTTGGTTTCAAATTGTGTGTGTGTGTGTGTTTATGTGTGTGTGTGTGTAGAGACAGGGTCTCCCAGGCTGGAGTGCACTGGCATGTGCAATCACAGCTCACTACAACCTCGACCTTCCAGGCTCAAGTTATCTTCCTGCCTCAGCCTCTTGAGTAGCTGGGACTATTGGTGAACACCACCATGCCCAGCTAATGTTTTACTGTTTGTGGCAACAGGGTCTCACTATATTGCCCAGGCTGGTCTCAAACTCCTGACCTCAAGTCATCGTCCCACCTTGGCCTACCAAAGTACTGGGATTATTCACCTGGTCTCAAATTTGAGTACTCATATCACCTCACACAGCTCACTTATGTTTCTGAATCTCATACACCTCATCATTAGAAGGTGATTAGTAATAAGTTTCTCTCAGGGTTTTATGAATATTCAAATGAAACAAACTATACTAAACATCTAACATAATGTCTGGCACTTAGTAAGTGTTCAAAAAATGTCAGTTCCTATGCTCCAGTTTGACTTGCTTTCTCCATAACTAATAAATTTATCCATTAATTAAAAACATTAATAATCTATTGTGGTTCTCTACCATTTTAAAGGCATGGGTTATAGAAGAAATAAATGACATGGACTCCACTTCTATAAAGTTTACAATTGAGTTAAGATGTTAAAAACAATCACAGAGAACAACACTATAAAACCTAACATATTTATATCGTAAATGTTGGGAGTTTTATAATATTGTTAAGAGAGAAATCTTTCAATTAAAGAATTTCTCAATCCTGCAATCTTAGCAAAAACTCTTTTCACTTCTTCATGTTCCCTTCTCATCTTGCTCCATATATGCACATTTTAATAATTTTATATTTTGTTTTTAGTTGCTTAACATTATGTAAAAATTCTTAATATATGAAATCATCATTTAATTTTAAATTATCAATTAAGCATAAACAGTATACTATACATGTCACAGTTTAATTCTTCCATTTTTAGACACTGAAGTTTTTTCTCTTTACAAATAATGCTGCAATTAATTTAATTTTTAATTTTTTGTTCCATCGCTTTTTTAATTATGGTAAAATATATAGCATAATGTTTATAATTTTAACCATTTATGAGTATATAATTCAGTGACATTAAAATAATTCATAACATTACATAACTGTTACCATTATCTACTAAAAATGTTTTATTATTCCCAACATAAATTCTGTACTCATTAAAAAACAGCTCCCCATTCATCCTTCCCCAGGCTCCTGGAAACCTCTATTCTACTTTCTGTGTCTATGAATTTGCCTCTTCTAGATACCCATATAAGTGGAATCATACAACATTTATTCTTCTATGTCTGATTTACTTCACTCAGCATGTTTTCAAAGTCCATCCATGTTTTAATGCTGCAATTAATTTGATTAGTGCAGGGGACATTTTGTAATTGCCTTTTTTAAAACTACAGATTTTATTCCTTTTTTCTGGAACCTACACTCCAGCAATAAAATGTTAAAATATGAGCTTTGCTCTTGAAATATACTTATGTATGATCTCTTTAACTTTAATATCCCTTATATGAATAAATCCAGATTTTATGTTTATGACTTTAGTATTTATCTGATTCTATTCGATTGCTTCCTGTGCCAAAAGTTTTCCTTTTTGTATCAGGTGTCAGATCTGTAGAAGTTTAGGGGCAAGAGAGATTAGTGAAGTGAGTAAGACAATAGGAAAGGTTCAGGAAGGAGGTGGGATTTAACCTGGGGCCTTGGAAATACCGTAGGATAGGCCTCAGAGAAAAAGCAGTTTACACAGGAGGAAAACAGTTTGAGAGAAAATACTAGGGTGTCATCATCGACCAACCAAGCAGTGTGACTTCAGGCCTCTTTCGCTGAGAGCAATAGAGCTGTTCCTGGGGAACCTCTGGAATGAGTCTAATGAGACAAGAAGGGACATATCATGGAAGGACTAAAAGCCAGATATAAAAATGGAAGCTTCCCCAGCTGAAATTAATTCAGAGTCATCGTCATCAAAGTAGATGACACCTTTAATGGACTTCCCAGTAAGTCTTTTCTGGGTGACGACAGACACCCAAATCCACCTGGAAGGATGAAGAGAGATCCTTTAATCCTTTCTTAATAGACCACTCAGCAAACATCAGATGGTCAGGTGCATGACAGAAATGGCCAGTGAAGGGGCCACCAGCACCAGCCCTGGACAGGTGACAAAGATTTCTAAGGGCTATAACTCCAGTGACTAGTCCTCAGATTCAACACCCAAATAGGGTAAATTTGTATCCCCTTGTCAAGCTCATTGTGTCACCTGACCAAATCTAGTCAGAGGTAAGGTGCAGCACATATTTCTCCTGCTGACCACAGTGTAATATCCTGGATCGAGATGAACTCTTTTTTTTTGCACAGTATTTATTATTCTAATAAACCAAATGGAATGTTTAGAGACGACTGGAGCAATCTGATTGGCAAACTTACAGGGCATTAATTCTTCCAAGGTGACTGGTGCATAAAAAGTGAAACTATAGCACTCATGTAAACAATCCATCTGCCTCATTTCCCTCCCCCAGGCACCTCTAATTTTCAGCTTATATTAGCTGTAAGACGAGCTAATGTTTTTAGTGTAGAAAAATGGCATCATCCCAGACACAGAAATTACTTTAAGAAGGAAAAGCTCTGTAGCAATACACATTGTATAATCAGGCATCCATGAACAATGACTATTACATTGCACAGATAGGTGAGATCATGGTATGGGCAGTTGAGAAACTACTAACTTATTACCGGTATCAAAAGTTCCACTTTAGGTGAAAAAATTATGTGCTAACTTTTGTCTGTAAATATGTATACTTTCGAACTAATCCCAAAGAAATGACCGTAACTCAACAATACAGTCTAATTGTCTCATTGTCTCAAAACAAGTCCCTCCTTGTGGGACTTTGAAAATTAGTGCGAATGATTGTCTTATAAAAGGAATTAGGTAACTAAGTTATGAAAGTAGGACTTGGAATGATGGGACCAGCACCAAGGTGCAAGGGCTTTCCCAGGGGCCAGACCAGCAAACAAGGCAGGTGACCTCTAAGGTCAATTCTTAACTATTTCTAGGTAATTACCTTACGTTTATCTTTGACAAATCTTGCTTTCAACTTCTTGTCCATATTATTAACTCTTTCCATCAACTCTTTTTGTTTATCTGTCTTTGAATTCTTTCTTAGACCAGAAAGACAAAAAGTTTTCTGAAAATAGTTGAAACACAAACTCCGTAGATATTAATGTTTTTAGTGGATAGAGAGGAAAAGGAAGAGGATGAAAAGGAAAAAAGAGCAAAGTCAAGGAAGAAGAGAATGAGAAAGAAAGAAAAAAAGGGAGCATGTGAAAGAAAGAAAATACTACGTGAAAAAGGGGAAGAGGGGAGGATGAAAGGTGAAGGAGATGGAGAAAAAGAGAATACATAGTTCTCTTTAGGACTATAAAGAGAATTATTCCAGAAGTGAAAGAATCAAAGCACTAGAGAGGAATATATTGGACTACTTTCCAGCTCCTCCTAAATTGCCTCTTGATAAGTCAGTACCCAGTGGTAATTTATAAGGCCCAATGGTATGCATTGCATTCAAATAGACAAGAACTCTTCACAGTGTTTATCATGGATCCCTTTGGTGATTTGGTGAAACCTATAAGCCCTTCTCAGAAAAATGTTTCTAAGTGTATAAAATATATATACTTTTAAGTAAATAAAACATATAGGATTACAAAGAAAACCAATTTTACAGAAATATAGTTTCCAAAATAACTTTGAATATTTGAAATATTAATGAATGTGCTTCTTAATGCATTAATGGCAAAATGGTGGATCAACTACTATATTGTCAAAGTAGTGATGTGTACAAAGAATATTTAAAGGTACACGGAACAACTGAAATGCAAGATTACCTGTCTGATCTGTGGTTTGAAATCCCAGGAACAGTTAATACTACTGTGATTTTTTGCCCACAATCAAAATTGAAGGAAATAATCAATTTTGGTTAAAGGTAGTGAAAATGGAGATGTAGCTTTCTTCTCATCCAAGTTCATGGATCTCTGAACTTGGATGGTTGGGGGAGAGGGGCTGATGCTAGCTAGGATAAGAACTTCCTACCCTATTCTTATGTAAAGAATAAAACAAATTGAAGAGATAGTACCGCTTTTTTAAAAATAAATCTTTTAATCTAGGAGCAACATAAGATTCCACAAAATCATTCAGATCAAAGCTGCTGAGAAACCAACAATTCTTTTTTTTTTTTTTTTTTTTTTTTGAGACGGAGTCTCACTCTGTCGCCGGGGTTGGAGCGCAGTGGCCGGATCTCAGCTCACTGCAAGCTCCGCCTCCCGGGTTTACGCCATTCTCCTGCCTCAGCCTCCTGTGTAGCTGGGACTACAGGCGCCCGCCACCTCGCCCGGCTAGTTTTTTGTATTTTTTTAGTAGAGACGGGGTTTCACCGTGTTCGCCAGGATGGTCTCGATCTCCTGACCTCGTGATCCGCCCGTCTCGGCCTCCCAAAGTGCTGGGATTACAGGCTTGAGCCACCGCGCCCGGCCGAAACCAACAATTCTGAAGAAATAAATAATTGCAGAAACAAGTAACATGAAGTGGCACTAATTACACAGGCTTCTTAGAGAAGGCAAGTCCTTTCCAAGTTCCTAAAGAAGTACCAACATACTGGGGACACTGACAAATTGAAAAATTAAATATGAGCTTCACCTCACACCACACATCAAGATAAGATCCAGACAAAATAGAGTTAATTATAAAACTATTTGAAAAACTAGAAGAAATGATGCATATTTTTCTTGTTTTTAGTAATTGTTAAGACAGAGCAGGATAATACTTGAGGCCAATTATAATAGTAAAATATATAGCAATATATTTAGTGAGTAAGAGTACTGTCCACAACCCTGAGTGTGAATCTCATTTATGTCACTTCTATCTGTATTACTCTCTGTGCCTCAACTTCCTATCAGTGAAACAGAGATAACATTATCTACCCCACAGGGGGGTTACTGTAAAGCATAATAAACATAGATTTACAGGTTGTAGTAATAATAATGGAAACTTTTCAAAATCACTTATTAGCTACCATTTTATGTGTTTTAAAGAAATGTGTTTTGCTTAAAAGAAATTATAAAGAAAAATGCGGACATATTTGATTATACAAAAAATTTAACACTTTTGCATATAAATGATCCCATAAACAAAATTAAAAAGGAAATGAGAAACTGGGAAAAATAACTGAAACAAATATAAGACAAAAGGTTAATAGCCTGACTGTATAAGCCAATACAAAAATACACATTAACATTCCAACAGAAAAGTGAACAAAAAACAAAATTAAACAAACATTCACAAAAGACAGAACACAACATACAGAAAAATTTTTCCAAAAGAAAGGTTTAAGGATGTGAGAAAATACCTAAAGTATAATGTTAAATGAAAAAATGTGACAGATAGCATGATATCAATTTTGTTAATATACAAACACACTGAAAAAATCTGGAAATAAATATACTACAGTATTAAAGGTATCTTTGGATAGACAATTATGACTAAGTGATTTTTATTTTCTTCTTTATATTTTTCTGCCTTTTAGAATGGAGAATTTGACCAAATTTACAATGAGGGACATTCTTTTTTTTTTTTTTTAGACGGAGTCCTGCTCTGTGGCTCAGGCTAGAGTGCAGTGGCACGATCTCAGCTCACTGCAACCTCCACCGCCCAGGTTCAAGTGATTCTCCCGCCTCAGCCTCCTGCGTAGCTGAGATTACAGGCACGCGCCACCACGCCCAGCTAATTTTTTTGCACTTTTAGTAGAGATGGGGTTTCGCCATGTTGGTCAGGCTGGTATCGAACTCCTGACCTCAGGTGATCTGCCTGCCTTGGCCTCCCAAAGTGCTAGGATTACAGGAGTGAGCCACCGCACCTGGCTACATTTCTTTTTAATAGAAGAAAAGAACATAACACTATAACATTGCTTGAAATAGTGAAAAATTAGATGCCACCTAAATATCCATCAATAACAAATGGATTTGTATGTATATACTCAGTATGAGTTAATAGGCAGCTGTTAAAAAAGAATAAAGTGTATTGTTTCCTGCAATGTTGTTATACAAAAAGAAACAAGTTGCAAAACAGTTTATGTAAGTGTGACCCTATTAAAATACCATGTACCTTTCTCCATTGTTTGGCAAAAGACATGTGTGTGCACATACATGTGTGTATGAGTGATGGACGAAAGGGTGGTGAAGGGAGTAAAGTAAGGCTTGGAGGAGTGTATTGAATTTCCAGAATATAAGCTAGACCATATTTAAATGTCAATTCAAAAATACACATCCCAGCTAGATTTACATGATTTTAGATGGCTCTTATTTCTCCCTCTTCCATTCATATAATTTCTGAAGAGGTTGGGATAAATAATAGGGAAGACTCACATTTGAGTCTCTATACAGAGAATATTTCCAAGAAAATCAGAACCTAATCATTCTCTAAAGCTCAAATTTCCACAGCTAAATGTAATTTTAAACCTTATCACCTTGTTTTCAAAGTTTAGCTGCCTGGTTATAGGTATACTCAATTCCTGCAGGCTGTAGGATTAAAAGAGGAATGTGGGATCTTGCTCTTTTGTACAAGTTGCAAAAGACCCTTTAGAAATAAGAAACTCAAAAAGAAAGGCTATTGGCTGTGAAAGACATTCCTCTTAAATCTCAATTAAAACTAGTTCCTTCCTGCACCTTACAAGTTATGAAGGCTTCCCCAAATTGCAGACAGGTCAATCTTGATGTGCATGACTGAGATAACACGGCTGAGTGATAACTTCTTTCAGTCATAAAAGACACTGGTGTTTTTCCTGTAACATTAAAAAACGGAGAATTTTCACATAACTGTATTAGCATGTCATCTTTAAACAACACTATTGTGTCTCACCATCAAACAAATGGTATTTCATACTTTGACAAGGGCTGAACTGGAAAAGTACAGCACTAAAGTTGGAAAAAGTTCAGTAGAGAAATGAGCAAAGATGTTGGACCCAGCAGAGCAAAGATGATGGACCCAGCAGACATGGAAGCAACTGAAATCAATCTGCACACCTAGAGGAACAGATGTGACACCTGCAGGATGCTTCAGACTAAAGCCCATCATGGGAAAGTCTCTTTTCTGAAAATTATTTCCTTTATTTTGTTTTCCCCAACATTAGAGTCAAAAGGACAACTCCTCCACATTCCTTTAAAAGCTTTAACAGGTTTCAAGTTGTTTACCAGCATTTAAAACAGAAAAAGGACTGGGACCTCGTTCCTTGTATAGCTACACTCCCCTCTAAAAAAAACACACGCTTGGCTCTTTTCACCTCCTGCTTTTAAGAAGGAATTTTAATGGGCCGGGGCTCATGGAGGTGCATAAACTCAGGAGGGAGGAGCACAATGGTAAATTATACCTTGCAAGGAGTCAGAGCCCACTCACTGCTGCCAGTGATGTTAAGTCCATAAACAAAATCTTTTTTTTTTTTTAATTCCTCCTTGAAAGGTGCAGCAGAAGAAGATGAATCACTTCTTTTTTCCCCCCTGGATCTGTCACACAAGAATCAAGGACTTGTCAATGACTCCAAACAGCAGGGCCTTGACAACTAGTCAAAGACGAAGTTGTTTTGTCCAGCATCTCTCCTTTCTCTGGAAGCATTTTCCTCCCAACTAATAAAAGTTATGAGGCTGCACTGAAGAGCTCAATAAACTGACACTCAAGGACATAAGTTGGCTTTTTTATGCTGAAAACCATGGTAAGCTTATATATACAGCTTGTGTCCATGAGGGTGGAAGTGCTGAAACTTCTGGTAACCCCTGGCTGCATCACTGCTGCTGCACTGGGGCAGTCATTGCATTTTCTGATATTCTCTCCTTTCCTGGTAATGTTCTATAACCCTCAGCTCTACTCTCCCATTTTCCTCTGTTAGACTCCAGACCCTCAGGTGTCTGGTTTGAGCAGTCATTGATATGTAGGTATAAGGCCCTCAGTGAATTAATGCCGGTTGTCCTGGGGCTGTGAGCAGGCCGGGTCAACACCCATAGGCCTCTTCCCAGGGAATTTAGGGGAAGATTTTACCTATTTTGGATATGCCTTTTCTCCTTATGGATAAAAACAATAATAGCACTACCATTGTGTTGTTCATTTTGGAAACACAAATCCAAAGAATTCTATAATATTTGAAAACATCTACTTAAAGGAATTGATGAAATTGTGGTTGTTTCCCTTAAAAGTAAACTGTATAGCTTGATATCACAGGCATTATAGTAAGAAAACTAAGCTTCTTGACTCAGAAACAAATATAGAAACAAGCTGTGACTCATTTTTACCATCATTCTATTCCAGAAACTTAAAAGCATAGTCTGCATAGTGAAGATCCACATAAAAATGCAGTCACATTTGCTGCAGTGCTAAGAGCAGAAGATATCAATTAATTAGAGAAGTGTGAAAATAAAGACAGGACAAATGAGGGGGGCTGGTAGGGAGACAGGAAGAAGGAGTGACAAACAACAGCAAAAATATCATAAATAAATAATTCAGAATGGATGCTAAATACAAAAGTGAGAGCCAAGCCAGACTAAAGTTCAGATGCATCTAGGGTTACTTTGTGCAACACATTTATTCACTAAAGCGCCAAAGCAGCTATTAGAGGAAACAATAAAGAGGCCCTCTCCCCTGGAAATTTGAGTCCTGCTTTGGAATTTTTATGACATTTCTTCCTTAACAAACAAGAAGGTCTCACCACCTTCTCTTGGCTTCAAAGCCTCACTATGGCGGTGGCCTGCGATTAATATCCTTGGTCTGATTTATATATGTTGTTTGAGGTATTTTCAAAAGTCATGTAGTTTATGAAAGAATGCAGCTCTAGTAGGCAAACAAATAAACAAGACCCCCATATCCCTAACCTACAGGATTGCCCTGATTACCGTGACTCACCTTGGTCATTTCAACAATGCCCTTTCATGTCACCAGGGCTGTGTGTGCAAAATTAGGACACTACCTGGACCTCCAGCTAAACACTAAAAAATACTCTAGGATTTCCAGTTGGAAAGCGGTGAGGGTGTGATGTAAGTATGTGTGTAAAACTATAGTCCGGTTGGTTTTTGTTTTATATAACAAGTGGGTTCCTGAAAAGTCAAGATTTAAGTACTTTTTGTTGTAGATGAAAACATTTACAATTCACATCAGAAGCTCACTATTTAATGAAATCTGATTGTGGTTCCAGTTATAAAGAATGCTTTTGTAATTAAAATAAAATCTTTTTGTTTGATCAATTTTATACATTCAGACTTGCTTTTACTGGAGTTTCTTAATGTAGGGTATACTTAGAATATTACTACTAGTTGGTAAGTATTGTTTTGTTTTAATGCTATTCTTTTCTTTTTCAGCAAAAATCCAAAGTAGTATTTCCATAGCCCAAGTTCATACTCTTCACAACACGGAAGACAGAACTTACTCTGCTTTATTTAGCTTAGTGTGTCCTGTGGCATGTGAGGCATCCAGGGTAGCAGACACCAGCAAATTGTTAGGGAGAAACTGAGAGGCGATGCCCCACCGACTGCATGGCAGTATTTCCAAGCCAGTGTGACAGAGCTGAATGAGGATCAGACTGCTCTTTAAAAACACCTGTTCTGTAAACCTGAGTTAGTGAGGGCAGCATCTTCCAGCTGACTCAGCCCAGCCACTGCTGCCCCTCTGCCAGAGGGCCTGGTGCCATTCGGGCAAGGACTCAGATGCCTTACCCCCAGACCCTTCATGACCCACTGGCACACAAAGGCAAGGGTGCCAGCACCAATGGGCACATCCATCCCAATCTGCCATTTCAAAGCAGCTGCCTGCAGGCTGTGTCCACCCTCTGCTAGCAGAGTGCAATGAGGCAGAGAAATTGAAATCCAGGGGAGCTGGGGAAAAAAGAAAGATGGAAATCTTAAAGACAGTATCTTGGAAGCATATGTTTTAGAATCACTGCAGCCAGTTCCCTGTCAAGAAAATATTGGCCAGGTTGGTTGGTCCAATCTCATGTAGCCACAGATGGTTTTATGCCTCACTATTCAGATCCCCACTCCCCAGAGAGGTGAGAAACAAAGGATGTTGTGCTTTGTGGTGTAGTTATTCTGCCACCTAGTGTTACATGTAAAAACAAACAAATAAATTTAGAAAAAAATACAGGCTGTGTTAGAAGAGTAAAAGTAAAAGTTTCACTAAATTGCATTTTTTTTTTCTTTCCAAACATGAAGATCCTTCGCTTACAGTGGCGGCCTGGGGAGGCATTGCCAACAATTACAACAGCCCTTCTCATTTGAATTGAATGGAAGGCCAAAGAGCAAGAGGTCTGAAGTTTCAGATGTGAAGGAGAAAAGAACATAACCTCAAAAACCCCATTTTAATGATATTTAAAAGGTCTATTCCCTGCAGGTAAGGTAAATACCATGAATACAATAATAAAAACTGGAATTGGACATGGAAAGCTACAGTTTCTGCTGTGAAGAAGAGTGGAGAAAGTAAACAGAAAAAAATGTGGATTGCTTTTTAAAGTATTATTACTTCTGCAACTAACGCATCGTGAAGTAATAAAATGAGCTATGGACTTGGAGTGAAAGTCTGAGTGTGAGTCCCAGTTCAGTAGCTTCCTCGCTGTGCTGGTGAGTTGTGCAGTATCTCTGAGCTTCAATTTGGTGTTCTGGAAAACAGCTGTACACTTACACCCATTCTTCCTCCTTTTACAACACTGTCCTGGGGATCAATTAGAAACATACATGAAGGCATTTGGTAACTATAAAGCACTCTGCAGCACCCTGAAGACCATTTCCCTTACTATATTATTCTCTTTTTGCAGTTATGGCTGCCATTTATATGTATGTGGCTTTCTGTATTTAACTTGTCCTGGAGTGCTAGTGATCATTCTTAAATAAGTGCTTTCAGGGTTAAAAAAAGTATTAAGGGCCGGGCGCGGTGGCTCACGCCTGTAATCCCAGCACTTTGGGAGGCCGAGGCGGGCGGATCACAAGGTCAGGAGATCGAGACCACGGTGAAACCCCGTCTCTACTAAAAATACAAAAAATTAGCCGGGCGCGGTTGTGGGCGCCTGTAGTCCCAGCTACTCGGGAGGCTGAGGCAGGAGAATGGCGTGAACCCGGGAGGCGGAGCTTGCAGTGAGCCGAGATTGCGCCACTGCACTCCAGCCTGGGCGACAGAGCGAGACTCCGTCTCAAAAAAAAAAAAAAAAAAAAAAAAAAGTATTAAAAAGGCAAATGTGCAAGTATGTCATGCAACATGTAAAAAAAAATCCCCCAAATAGACAAATCAAGAAATAGCATTACAGTTTAAAATTAGATTATTCCAAGTGTTTCTCCTTAAAATTATGTCCCATTGAGAATGGTAAGCCATCTTGATTAGCTGTCTCTACTAAAATTAGTATATTCACGAAAGTTCTTAAAATTACAGGGAATCTGAACTGAACTTTCCTTCTTGTGGGCAGAGCCTTCCATTGTGATAAACCAGGCATCAGGAAATAGTTTTTCATTTCCATTCCTGCACTAACAAGCAATGTAACTTTAAGCAATTTCAGTTTCCGAATGGGCAATAAGTCAGGGGTAAACAAAATAACCATGCCTTCCAGTTCTATGATGACAAGTTGTTGTTCTGCTTTTGATAGCAAAATTTAAAGAAAATTCAAAATCAGTGATAGACTAGCTATAATGTAATTTTCAGAAATGTCCTACAAGTTATATAAATTTTCAGTCACAGGATAGAAAAGACAGCATTAGGTGAGATGGCCACTGTAGCATGGGTGTGTTTGTGTCCTTTATCAGAACTTAGAGCTGCTCAGAAACCACTGCGGGCTAAAACAAACAGGCTGCAAGAAAGTGCTTACCCAGCCACCTACCTGGCCTTTCAAAATTGCAAAGAAAGACTTTACTTCCACTTAGCTCTGAAAACACCCTTTGCTCTTTTTAGTAATATTTTTAACAATGCCAAGAAAAGAACTCTATTTATCCAGATTTCCTCTCTCCTTAGAAATGTCAACATTGCTCGGGAGTACAGCAAAAAACAGCCTGGAGTTTTCATGATGTGAATGTGAGACCAAAGTCACACTGTGGAGAGATTAAACTTGGAACACGATTGCCAGTAAAGAAGATAACTCATGCCTAGAAAAAGCCCAGCTGGTGACTTCTGTTACAGAATTCACAACCACACTGGGTTCACAAGCCCTTCTTCCCATATGGAAGCCCCCTTTTCTTAAATGTCCCAGATTCTCTCTCCTTTAGGTGGATGCCAGTGCCTCTTCTCATAAAAGTGCTCAGCTTTGCTCCATCTCCCTGGTTTGTACAAACCCTGGCATATTTTGGCCTGGAAGATTTAGTCCTTTTCTTTCTCCTGTCTACTGGAACTTCTACCCTCTTTGGTCTAAAAGATTTTTTTTTCAAGTCTTTCCAATAATCTGCTGGAGGCCACAGAGACAGATCTAATCATGGTTCTCATCAATCTTTCTCCGCTGGCCAAACAGAGCCAGGAGGCTACATGGAATGATGCTGAATTCTTTTTTCTCCCTCAAAATGTACTTCTGTTCAGGGAGTTCGGGCCCACTGTGTGTTCCTGGGAGCTAACATTTCCTGGGGAATGTTTAGGGATTTCACATTTACCCTAAACAAAATAACATATAAAACTTTAAGTCTAAATTCCACAGAGCTTTTTAAAAGGAGGGGCCTTGTCTCTCCTTGGCTTACAGCAGCCCTGAAGGCTTGCTGTATCTCATTCATTTTGGCCATTTTCCAGAGCAGCTGACAAACTGAAAATAAGCACACTGCTCTCTCCCCTCCTTCACTCCCCACACTACCTTCCCCTGCTCCTGACAACCACCACTCCTCACACACACAGATCCATGAGGGTCAGGCTTGTTCTCAGAATAATGTAGAGGTGAACACCACCTCCACCTCATTGCTCAGACTTTAATACGGATCTTGAACAGTCTTGGTTTGGGATTTCAAATGTAAGTCATTCTTGGCCTAAATCAGATTGTGGGATTAGAGCCCTATTCAAACTTGTGAGAGCAGGAATTCGCCTTTTAGGGATATGTGTCTAAAGTCATAAATCGCCTTGGAGACATGCCCACCTCCACTTCTAAACTGCCTCTGAGTCTCCGTCCTTTAGATAAGCAACAGGAAAAGAGATATAAGGTAACTTATGTTGCATGATTTGAACCAAATATTTGAGGCAGGCCTCTCTGTTCTTGGGAAGCTCTGGTGGAAAGCTGACTTGAAAGGAGGATGTAACAAAGCATCACACAGTAGCAGATCCTACCAATATCATACAAATCTAAGTGACGGGCTTCCAGTAGGAACCCAGGGCCCCAACATAGGGCACCACTTCCATGTATTACTAATACATCATGAATCTGATTAACCACAGTTGCAAGTCTATTTGACTCAGAATTTAGCAGCAGCTCCAGTTCCCCAAATTAGTGAGGAGAAGATAGGCATTCAGCTTACAAAGTTTTCCAATAAGAACCACTATCTTTGAAGTACACCCCAATTTGTTGGACCCCACCATGGCTGGGCCCCCTCTAGATCACAATACAAACTCCTAGACCAGGACAGGGCCTAACTGGTCTGGAGGAGATGGAGGAGACAATGAGGACATAGATCATGGTTTTGCCTAGATGTTTTCCCCTTGGTATCAATCAACATATCTGAGCTAGTTAGTGTTAGGGCATTCTTTAACCTTCCTTCCAAAAGAAACATCATGGGCCTCTTCTACCATGCCATTCATCTACCCAAATGTTAGGACATTATTTTCTTTATGAAGTATGTGATTAATTGCCAAGACAACACCTGTGTCTTGCCATTTTTGTTATGGGAAAGTCTAACAAATCCATGTACAAGACTACCCAGAAATTACCCACCCAGGGGCTTGGAATGCAGTGTGACCAAAGGCATTTCCAGAGAGCTCACAGGACACAATGGCCATGCATGGGTGGATTTGCTGGATGGATCAGATAAACCAGCCACAACTTTTCCATCTTTTGTTTCGATTCCTTCCACTAGATTGGCCTTGTTACCAATACCGATGCCAAGACTACCAATTGCTTGCAACAAAGAATTGTTGTTAACCCCTATCCACTGTTTCATTCACTCTAATTATTTTCTAACAGTACAATGGCTTCAAAAAGCCTCCAACTGTCCAGCAGACACTATGGGCCAGAGGAATCACTGAACACAAGCAGCCTATCAATAGAAGACAATACTGAAGCAGCTTCTGTCTGGATGTTTGCTCCATCTTCTCTGAAACAATGGGAGAGAGAGCTCAGGAGAATAAAAAGGAAGTCCTGCCCTACAGATCTATTGTTTGTCTGCCAATGCTGTATCTGTTCCAAGTTCTTGGGCGTATCCTTCACCACTCCCAAATACAGGAAAAAGCCTCGATTTCCTAGGAAATGCAGCTTCTATGTTTTTGATGAATTCTTATTGTACCCAAATCAGACTTCAGTGAGGATTCCCGTTAAGATTTTTTTTTTCACTCCTAAGGTCAAATATATCTTATATAGTAAATAGGCCATTGGACTAATTCACGGCAACAATAACAATACAAATAGATCTTTCTATTAACATTTTAGATGGCAGCATAGAGCCCACTAGCATATCAGTGGTTGTTTTTGTTTGTTTGTTTTTTTAACAGGTAACACTGGTTGACAGAATCACTGAATAGAAAAGTAACACACTGGAAGCAGGTCATCATGAAAAGACATCAGTGTAACAAAACTGAAATTGATACAATAATCTTGGAGGTTTCCAAACAGAGGGAATATAAAGTCAACAGAAAATTAAATGAGAGGAAGCCTCTGTTCATTACAAATCAACATATAATTAGATTGGGATGCACCCATAATGATGAAATACCAGCAGAAATGAAAGGTCAGTTGTTTCCAGTAGGGCAACGCTGTCAGAACCATGTTTAAAGGAAACAGACCAACACAGTAACCCAGAATCTCAAAGATATCCCAGAATAAAGGGGATTCATTATAGTCTATTTGAGTCATCAAGTAGTGTGAGTTCATATGTAAAGGGAACATGAGGCCTGGAATGTGTACAGTGTGTCAATTACTACCAAGCAATTGCAGCAATAAAAACCGAGGCTCCAAACCATGCCCACAGCAGAGCTATAAATAAGTGAACAAAGGGAAACTAAATTGCCCAAGGAAGGGAAAGCCTGGATCAAAAAAATCAGCAAGGTCTAGATCTCAGAAAATATAAAATAACATCAACCATGACAATTTAATAGTGATGTTACTCAATAATTCTTACAAGCTGGATGACTTAACCAAAAAGATAAACTATTAGAAATATTAACATGCAGAAAGTTGTTTCTGCCTAAAAGTATGCATAATCTAAAAAAGTTTACAATAGGGAAAAATATGAATAATGCTTTATTTTTTAACCTTTGCAAGTTTAAAAAATTTAATCATCTTGAAAATATTTCCCTAGCTAGAAAAAAGAAAAAATATCATTAATTATCATATGTGAATCAAAGCAATGAGTAATCAGAAGGCAACAGGTATTGATTTCCTTTAAAATTTCTGTTCTAAATAGTCCCAGGTTTTAGATGTAAATCAATTTGAGAGCACATCTTAATAACAGTAATAAATAATACATGATGCACACACTACTTATATTATTAGTATACAGTATATATTAAAATGTGGTGCCAAGAGCCTCCTTCAAGGAAGCACTTGCTCTCCTCTTATGGGGAGTATGATCAGCAGACAGCCTGTAGCATCAGTTCCTTTAGGGTGAGCTTAAGCTTTCTAGGGCCTCCACGCCCAAGATCATGTCCAGGAGCAGACCATATCCCATAATTAAGAGGCTCTACCACTAAGTAGGTGGGTGATCTTGAGTAAGTTACTAACTTCTCTGACCTAGAGCTTACATAATAACATACTGATAATAATAATATCTTCCTCATGTGGTTGTCACGAATATTAAATGAGATAATGTGTGAAAAGTACTTATTTAGCATGGTTTAGCACCCAGGAAGGGCTCAGTAATTTGTAGCTATAATATTGTTCTTAACCCCAGCAATTAGCACAGTCTTGAACACTTAGCAGGTACTTGAAAAGTATATGTTGATGAAGTAAGGCAAAGTCCTGATTGCTATATACCCTACCTTCCTCTGTTTGAATGTTAGAGGAAACCACTGAATTCAAAATGAGATGAAAAAGTGAAAAAAGGAGCTTTATTATGTATTTGTTCAACAAATTTTTATTATGCTCTGATATGTAAGAAAAACTAGACTTTCCACCTTCAGGGGGCCTACAACCTGCAGAGGGAAACAAGATGTGTTAGTATCTTCTATTTCCAGGCAATCTGTGATAAATGCTGTCCACGTATAGACTATCTAGGGGTTCAGAGGTTGGCAGTCACCTCCAACCACTCCCTGGGTAGGACAGCTAGGGAGGGTACCTTGAAGTGTGATGAGAAAAGAATTCATTCTGGGCAAACAGGATGGACTGAATCAAGTCTAAAGTGAAGAAAGCAAATGCATCTTTACAGAAATCATACTAGTCCAGGCTGGCTGGAGGACATACATGGGTTTATACTGAAGATTAGTGAGAGACAGGTCTGGAAAGGGTAGTGTGGAGTAGCCTGGAAGGGGCTCAGATAGCAAGGCACAGGTGGCAGAAACCAGAGAAGCTTCAGAGCTGAGGTATAGCCAGGCTGAGGCAAACTGATCTGGCAGCTGTGTACAGGGTCAACATGAGCAGGGCAAGTCTAGAGACCGGGCAGAGTCATTTAATCCTCAAAACAACCCAGTAAGTATCCTCAGATGGGGAAACTGAGACAGTGTAGGCCCAAGGTCGCACAGCTCAGAAGAGATGGGAGTGGGACAGAAACTCAGTGTGGTACCAGAATTCATGAAGGGAGACATGACTGGGCAAGGGAATCATTTGATGGTCTTGGGAATGGTAGAAAAAACATACATGAGCTGGACTGCTTGCAGGGAGAGGGCGGGGAGACGGGCAGAAACTACTTTTTAACTATTTAAAAAAAATTAAATCTGAGAACTAAAAAACTGTATATTTAAATGGAACCTATATTAATTAGACTTAGCCAAAATGATGAAGCCAAATATTTTATCATGACACCATGATTGACAATTATTTATTTATTTATTTATTTATTTATTTATTTTGAGACGGAGTCTCACTCTGTCACCCAGGCTGGAGTGCAGTGGGCAATCTCGGCTCACTGCAAGCTCCGCCTCCCGGGTTCACACCACTCTCCTGCCTCAGCCTCCCAAGTAGCTGGGACCACAGGTGCCTGGCTAATTTTTTGTATTTTTAGTAGAGATGGTGTTTCACCATGTTAGCCAGGATGGTCTCGATCTCCTGACCTCGTGATCCGCCCACCTCGGCCTCCTGAAGTGCTCGGATTACAGGCGTGAGCCACCAAGCCCGCCTGATTGACAACTTAAAAAGAGAATAGGTTTTTCGCATAACAAAGGAAGAAAGAAGAGAAAAAAGGAAAGAGAAGTTTTTAGATTCTAGGTTCCAACCATGTATAGCAGCTTCCGATAGGAAAAAATATACACTTTAGGTTTTTCTGCCTGCCAGAACCACATTTTAAAGGGAAAGACAAGAAAAAGTCATAGACTAGGCCCAGGTAGATATCTGGGCTGAAAGCTATGATAACACCCAAACAGCTACTGGCTCACAAATGATAAACAAGCACAGATGCTTTGCTTTGCAGACTTGTCACATGAATTTGGTTTTATTTTAGCTTAATAAGATAATATAGATAAAGTGTCCAACCTAGTACATGAGGCAAAGTATATGCTAATTCCTTTCCTTTTCCTTCTCAGCTTCTTCCCTACCTACCCAACAAAAGGGTAAGATAATTTTTCTCTTTGATAACATAACTTGAAGAAATATAAAACAGTCCAATATTTCTTCAGGAAGAAAAACATCAGGCAAATTTCCTTGGCTTAATGTCCTTGAGTCTGGCATTACCTATGAGTGAGCTGGGATGACTACAGGAATAGAACCTGTTTCTTTGAGAAGTAAACAAGGGCAGGGATATGAACAAATGTCAGGCCACATGAAAACAAGAGGCATTTTGTACTCTGGACGCTTTATCTTACTCTACTAGCAATTCACCATGAAAAGCAAGTTCCTGAGCCAGCTGCAACTTCAGTTGGCTTTTCTTTCCTTAGATAAATAATCATCCTTTATCACCTTTAACTGCCTGGCAATTGACTGGTAAGGCACCTCTCATGAAATATTAGGTAAGTAAAAAGTATATCTTCTTTTTCTCTCCGCTTTTCCTGAACAGACAATCGCCAGAAGTTCCTGTTTATTGTCTGTCCTTCCCTAAGTGGCTGTATAAGGAAGTGGAGTTGAGGCTGTTAAAGGTTTCCAGCTCCTGGGGTGAAAGGTGCTGTTCTAAGTCATCACACTTATTACACACACAACAGGCATGGGCTGTGGCTCCAAATAGACACAATGAGGTCTGTTCTGAGATGAAAAAAACTAGAGATCTAAGGCAGTCTTTATCATTGTAGATATAACACCCAGGGTAATAGGGGCACCCTATAAAGACCTCGGCTGCTGATAGAGTGGGGCTGTGGCTCCTGGACAGTGTCAGTGTCACACTTAGTGAGAAGGTCTCTCGGCTCTGATGCCTTCGTGGATGTTCTCATGGACAGACAGTGGCCTTCTAGATGGATAGACTGTGTAAAAATAAGGTACAGTTGTGGCTCAAAACAATGTGACTAATGTAGCTCTTTCACATCCAACCTAAGACCTTTCACTTTTTAATTTAGATATTATATTACAGTTATACTGTCCAAATTTTCTCAACTAAAAACCAGGGCCCTTGTCAGCAGTGTATACTTAAAGGGACAATGGAAAGTATCTGAAATGAGATTGTTGGAACATGTGATAGTTATATCAGAGTCTGCTAGGTAAAGAGGCCTCATATGGTTCTTTCGGCTGGTAGAGATTATAAAGGAAACTCCAGGGTCTCAGAACTGGGGCAGTACCACAAGGCTGGGCTGATGAGATAGGTGAGTGGAAGAAGACAGAGAACAATGACCAAAAGAAGACAGCAGTGAGTTGAAGAAAACATATCAAAGTCAGGCACTAGAGTGGAGTCCTGGACACAGTTAAAAAAAGAAAAAAAAAAGACTGTGGAGAAGGACAGCTTTTTGGGAAGCAGAGGCTGAGGCTGTAGCAGGATGACTGCTTCCCTCTCTGGAGGATCAGTGTGTGATGAGAAAGCAGTTGTGACCTCCATGTCAGGCAGAAAGCAGGGTTTAAATGTTCTTGGGCTGACTTGACACACTTAGGATTTCTCAGTGTTTGGTAAACTCAATGCCGGCAAGAGTGGCTGTGGTGGTGTTGGTGACACCTTGAGAAAGGGAGTCAGAGAAGGGGCGAATAGGTAGGAGAAATGCCGTGGGAAGGCTAGGTGTCCACCTACACCCCCAGGTGCCCAGAAGGGAAGTGAGGAAGGAGCAGAGGCATTTTCCTCAGACAACAGTTGTGTCTTTTCTGGGCCCCAGGAGGCTGTATTTCTACAAGGACAAGGGCCACAGCTTAGTTATCTATGTGACCTTGGTAACCAGCATAGCGCATTATATGCTATGACTGTCTGATAAATATTTGTCCTTTTGTTGTTGTTGTTAAGGTGCCAAGATTTCTGTAGAACTAGTGTTTTCTCATAGTGGTTCCAGAATGCTACAGAACATCACAGCTGAAAAGGATAGATATATCATCATGACCAGTTCTCTGATGTAGATCCAGAAACAGGGTAAGAGGAGCAACACATCTTGCCCAAGGTCACACTCCCTCCCCAGATATTCTGATCCCTGGTGGAATGCAGGAATCTGAATTGTTAACAAGTATCACATCAACCCCAAATTGATGGAATTAATTGCAGGTGCTC
Source organism: Macaca thibetana thibetana (assembly GCF_024542745.1). Lineage (NCBI taxonomy): Eukaryota > Metazoa > Chordata > Mammalia > Primates > Cercopithecidae > Macaca > Macaca thibetana. The sequence continues at coordinate 39,438,863 of NC_065584.1, forward strand.
CACAGACCACAACCCAGGGATACATTGTATTACATTATATGGTCTGGTTTTAAGAGTTGAGACCAAGCTGAGTGTCACAGTGATGAGTAAGGGTTAGCATAACCTATCAATAACTTTTCCTTGTAAAAAGCAAGAAATATGGTTGGGCACAGTGGGTCACGTCTGTAATCCCAGCATTTTGGGAGGCCAAGGCAGGGGGATTGCTTGAGGGCAGGAATTTGAGATCAGCCTGGGCAACGTAGTGAGATCTTCGTCTCTACAAAAAGTGTTTTAAAAATTAGCTGGGCACAGTGATACATACCTGTAGTCCTAGCTACTTGGGAGGCTGAGGTGAGAGAACTGCTTGAGCCCAGAAGTTCAAGGCTGTAGTGAGCTATGATTGTACCACTGTACTCCAGCTGGGGCGACAGAGCAAGACCTCATCTTAAAAAAACAAAAACAAACAAACAAAAAAAAACAACAAAACGATACAAAACTAAGGAATCCTATTTTGTGAAAAATGTTTCTGATCAAAATCACCATGAAATACCACTTTACAACTACTAGGATGGCTATAAGACTGACAATAAAAAGTGTTGACAAGGATGTGGAGAAACTAGAACCCTCAATATATTGATGGTGGGAATGTAAAATGGTGTGGTCACTTTGGAAAATGATTTGGCAGCTCCTCAAAATGTTAAGAAAACAGAGTTAACATATGACCCAGCAATTCTACTCGTAGATATATTCATATGCTAAATGATTGGGAGGCCGAGGCACTTTGGGAGGCCGAAGTGGGCGGATCTCAAGGTCAGGAGATCGAGACCATTTTGGCCAACGTGGTGAAACTCATCTCTACTAAAATACAAAAAATCAGCCAGGCATGGTGGTACATGCCTGTAATCCCAGCTACTTGGGAGGCTGAGGCAGGGGAATCACTCGAACCCGGGAGGCGGAGGTTGCGGTAAGCTGAGATGGCGCCACTGTACTTCGGCTAGCAACAGAGCAAGACTCTGTTTCAAAAACTTAAAAAAAAAAAAGAGAGAAATGAAAACACATGTCCATGCAAAACTCTGTATGTAAATGTTCACAGCAGCATTATTTATAATAGCTAAAAAGCAGAAAAAAATCTCAAATCCATAGAGACAGAAAGCAGTGTTTGCCTAGGGTTGGGAAGGGGAGTAAGGAGAAGAAATGCAGAGTGACTGCTAATGGGTACAAGATATCTTTTGGGAGTAAAAACGTTTGCAAACTTGATAATGACAATAGTTACACAACTCAGGGAATACATAAAAATTACTCAATTGGACATTTTAAATAGGTGAATTTGATGGTATGTGAATTATGTTTCAATAAAACTTCTTCGAATATTTTGAAACCAAGCCTCCTAAGTTCTAGTGCACTGCTAGGCCCCATCTTGTGATACTTAAAACTGGCTCTGGGCTATCTGGATTTGTTTATTTTTCATTGCTTCAGTTAACAGCAGGAAGAAATAAACTCATAGTTTCTCAATGTGCTTATGATCCTCAATTCAAGATGCAACTCATTCTTCCAGAGTCAGGAGGGAATAGACACTTGAATCCAGGTGCTCTGTAGGCTGGAAAAGATTTAAATCCCTGAGTTGGCTCCACAGCAAAAAAATTTTTTCCAATAATTCTCTTCTGAAGAAATTTCCCAGGACAGAGATTTTTGAGGCAGATACATCACTGCTCACATAATTGAAATAGCAGGTGAATAAAGGCAGGCAGAGTGTGTCAGCTGGTTTGATGAAGGGTCATACAGGTGTCCTCAAAAATAGGCAAGTGCTGGGGAATCAATTTGTGTGCTTTCTCAGAGACTTAAGGAACACACTGTTACAATTAGTTAAGGGGCTGCATACAAATGACACTCCTTTGTGTGGATGTCTGCAAATCTATATAGAGGAGCCAGCAGTCATTTGGAATCCAGGCCAGGGAAAGCTGAGCAGGAGCACATGCTTGTGTTTCAGAGAAAAACTCCCCAACTCCTCCCCAAACAGACACAAAGATAATGGCCTAGAAGGGGCCAGTATCTTACTAGCCTTTGATTGAGGCATCAAACCTCATTAAAAAGTCTGTTAGTCATATGTAGAAGAACAGAATCCAAAGTGTGCTCTGCCATAAAAACAACAAACAGGGTTGTAAAACCCTGTTAGTGAACTCCTAAAACTCTCTCCATATAGCATGAATAGATTCCTTGATCCACAATCAGGACAGAATACACTCTCAACAGGCATGGTGGTGGCACCTATAATCCCAGCTCCTAGAGAGGCTGAGGCACGAGGATTGCTTGAGCCCAGGAGTTCTGGGCTGTAGAGCACAATGCTGATCAGGTATCCTCACTAAATCTGACATCAATATGGTGATATTACAGTAGCTGGCCCAATTTGAAAACACAGCAGGTCAAACTCCCATGCTGATCAGTAGTGGAACTGCACCTGCGATAGCCACTACGCTCCAGCCTGGGCAACAGGACAAGACCCCATCTCTTATTTGTTTAATTAATTAATTTGTAAACTTTTATTTTAGGTTCAGGGGTACATACACCAGTTTGTTACATAGGTAAATTGCCTGTCATGGGAGTTTGGCGCACAGATTATTTTGCTGCTCAGGTAATAAGCATAGTATCTGATAGGAAGTTTTTCTGTCATCACCCTTCTCCCTCCCTCTACCCTCAAGTAGGTCCTGGTGTCTGTTACTCCCTCCTTTTTGTCTATATGTTTAGCTCAATGTTTAGCTCTCACTTATAAGTAAGGACACATGGTTTGGTTTTCTGTCCATGTGTTAGTTCACTTAGGATAATGGCCTCCAGTTCCATCCATGTTGCTGCAAAGGACATGATCTCATTCTTTTTTTATTGCTGTATAGTATTCTGCAGTGTATATATACCACATTTTCTTTATCCAGTCTACCATTGATGAGCAATTCAGGTTGATTCCTTGTCTTTGCTATTGTGAACAGTGCTACAATGAACACACATACATGCAGGTAAGACCTCGCCTCTTAGAAGAAAAAAAGCAAAACAGAATACACTCTCTACTGTCCTTGGCCCCCTCCTCTTCTGCTTGATCTAACTGGCTGTCTTGGCTTCAAGTACAGTTATGTGCTATGTGGTCAACAATATAATGGAGCTGAAAAATTTCTATACTGACACTGTAGCTGTCCTAATGATATAGTGCAAGATATTACTCACGTGGTTGTGGTAATACTGGTGTAAACAAACCTACAGTAATGTTAGTCATATAAAAGCACAGCACATACAATAATGTACAGCACATAATACTTCATAATGATAATAAATGACTCTGTTACTGCTTTGTTTTTACTCGGCTATACTTTTATCACTATTTTACAGTTACTCTTTCTACATATTAAAAATACTTTACTGTAAAACAGTATTCTGTATAATACTAGCAGCAGCCTCATACATCTCCTGTTTACCTCTTGATTGTATATCATTTTCTCTTGTGCTTGATTTAAGTTTTACTACGAAAGAGTCAAAAAGTTAAAAATAATTAAAAGTTTATAAAATCAAACAGTTACAGCAATTACGTTTAATTTATTGTTGAAAATGTGCAAAATAAATTTAGTGTAGCCTAAGTGTAGTGTTTACAAAATCAACAGTAGTATACAGTAATATCCTAGGCCTTTACATTTACTTACTGTGCACTCACTGACTCACCCAGAACAACCTTCAGTCCTGCAAGCTCCATTCATGGTAAGTATCCTTACAGGTATACCATTTTTGATCTCTTATACCATATTTTTACTGTTTAATTTCTATGTTTAGATACACAAACACTTGCCACTGTGTTCCAATTGCCTATAGTATTCAGTACAATAACATGCTTTACAGGTTTGCTGCCCAGGAACAAGAGGCTGTACCATCCAGCCAAGATGTACAGCAGGCTATACCACCTAGGTTTGTGTAAGTGCACTCGATGATGTTTGCATAATGTTGAAATCACCTAATAACTCATTTCTCAGAACACATCCCCATCATTAAGTGATGCATAACTGTAATTCAGGTACTTCTCAGCTTTCTTTCTTGACCCATACTATTGTCGTTCATTGGACTTCTCCACCTGAATGTCTCTTCTCATTAGTGACTTAATTTAAACTCAACATGTTACAAAATGACCTCATCATTCCCCAAGGCTGCTTTTCCTCTGAATTTCTTGTTGAAGGCATCATGACCCATCCAGACATCCGAGTTCCTAATTGGAGGTCCCACTCAAACACCCACCCACCCCTGTATCCAACCAGTCACTGTAGTCTGCTCATTTGACTTCTGATATGCATCTCAAATCTGTCCCTTCACCTCTCCTCTTACTGCTACCACTCCAGACTATACAGCAGCTTTCCCACTGATTCTTTGTTACCCCTTTTTTCCACCCTACACTATCATCTGAATTCTCTTCCTGAAAAAAGAAATCAAATGCAGTTACTTTCTTTCTTTAAAACCTCCATAAGCCCTTCTATTACTTACAAGATAATGCCTTAGTATGGTATAAGGCCCATCACACTCTTACCCTCAACTTAACCTATTTAGGCTCATTTTCTACTACAACTCATAAAACATGTATTTTTTCAGCCTGAATATACTACGTTCTTTCGCACCTCTTTGCATTTCCACATGCTGCTCCCTGTATTGACGGGGCTCCTCCCACCCTTGTCAGACTGGAAAATGTTGACATATTCTTGAAGTTTCAACTCAAATATTTTCTCTTCTCCTTTGCAGAAATATTTGCTGCTGCTTCTGTGTTTTCTCAAGTATTTTCCTTACACCAATCACTAAGCACAAAATACAATATATAACTTCAGGTCTGGGGTGATGCCTTAGTTACAACTGTATCTCCAATGGCCAGCATACTCAGGTACTTAATGAATGTTCATGAACTGAATGAATAAACCAGAAGACTAAATTATTATCAAAGCAAGAGAATGGACCTTCTAGTATAACCTAAATGTATAAACAGAAATCTAAAAATGAACATTTCCTCTAAAATAAGCTTCATGATAAGGTATATTAGCCAGACAAAATAATGTAATGAGCACATATGCCCTTGGCTCAGATGACCAGAACTGACATTTCAGTCCTGCGAATGTGGCCTCTTAGGAAAAATATTAGTACCATGCTTAACTAATAATAAGCACTATCTGTGTGTTTACTGTTGTTCTTGTTAGGGGGTTATATTCTGGCCCATACTCCATCTAAATAGATATAAAAATAAGTGGTCACAATGAAATTCTAATGCCTAAACAACCAGCCTACAATATCTAACATTACATTAAGAAATGAACATACCCAAGTCTCCTAATGCACACAACAAAAATATTCTGCTTCAAACACATGAATGAGCCAATGGCCTGTGGATATAGCCCACATCCCAGCATCTGAAGACGGTGTGCTTAAAAGCTTTTGGCAGTATCTTCTAGATTTCTCTATAGACCAACATCAAGCCAATTTATCTGACCTCCTTGATCTACATAGCCCTTCCAGTACCTACAGCTATTTTTCTAGAGGCCTGAATGAGTCAGAACAAGAAAATGATTAATCAACTTGGAGAGATTTGAAAGCTGGAAGGGAGCCATCCTGTGAGTAAAAGCTCAGAGCTGTGGGACTACAGCAGTTGGAAAGTTAGGGGATTTCCATGGTTGAAAACATTTGGCTGGCTTGCTATGGTCCTCTGACCTTGCAATAAGACAGACCAGACCGAGCTGGTGATTTACTTCTGACAATATCCTATGTCTGCTGCCTCTGGCTGTTCACTCTGACTTGACAAAGTCAAAGTTATTCCCCCTGAGCCTTATGACTTTGGAACTGGCTCAGAAAATTTTCCTGTTTTTTCCTCCCAATGGGTATCATTCTCAGACCTTGGCTTCACTTTTATGTACAGCGAGGCTTAAATTAAAAGTGTATGCAATGCACCCAGCACAGTGCTTGGCAAAGAGTTAGGTGGGTCTGTTCCTTTTTTAGGCCAGGTTGGTTTCCCAGCACCCAGGGGATATAGCACCATCTTGCTTTTCTTTTCTTTCTTTTTTTTTTTTTTTCTTTTTGCCAGTTGTTAACCTGCCAGTACCATTTAAAATCACTTTTTCTGCTTAAGGTTTGTATCACCTGCCACTGCTCCTTATTTCATCTATTCAAATTCTTCCAATTCCCTTTACTGGGGACCTGATATCTGAAGTTGCTTATTTTAAAGATACTACTCTAGTATTATCTAACTTTTATATTCCAAAAGTACTACAGACACTGTTGTTTTTTGTTTGCTGTTTAAAATGTAATATTTTACTGATGCCAGGAAGCCTTCTCATATTTCCCAACTATTTATCTCTACCAGTTATGCCTCTACTTCCATTTTCTTGCCCTTTTACTTTGTGTACACTGCCCTCTTTCTTCTTTTACTTGAGCATAGGAATCACTTGGATTTTACTGCCATTTATTACCATCTCTTTCTTTTCTGGGTCTGCTTTCTGTTCCATCACTGCATTTATAATACATTCCTGTGTCTACTATCAACAATAAGTTCAGCAAGATATTCTCATGCCTGATTGTTTATTGGTCTCCTGTCCCTGTTTCTCTCATTAACATCATTTATTTTCCCTGGATAACATTTTCATTAACTTAGTAAAGAAACAGGGTTAGGCAAAGTTTTCTGCTTCTCTTCTCTACTAGAAAAGATCCAAGTCCTTCTCCATTCAGTAAACATGGTCATATGTCTCATATATACATACAAATATATACATGTAAACTTTCACTGTGAGAATTCTTATCCATTGATTCGTAGATCACAAGGAACTTGTTGAGCAATGACAGCTGCTGCTTTTCAATGCACTGGCATGGTTGGGAGGGGGCTGGGGATTTTGCCTTTTGGCACACAAGTCAGTAAACACATTGGAGATTAACAGCAAAGAGATAAGAAGCTTGGGTGTGGGGAGGACTAGAATGATGGTTTAGGGGAAAAGGAAAAATGAGGGAATTTCAGGAAAAGGAATAGAAATTATTGATCAAATGACCAGATAACAAAAAGAAGGAGAGAAATTCAATAAGGTTAGAGGAAAGATTTAGAGAGAAAATAAGATTGGAGGAAGGAAAGTGGAGTGGTTAAGGATAAGAAAGAAATTAGGAACAGAGGCAAAGAGAGAAGAAAAAGGTGGCAACCAGCTGGTCATCCACTTGAGAAAGAAAGCATGAAGGAAAATATTTAAGAATAAGTAAATACAGATGAGAAAACATTCCAAATCAATGTGTCATCCTCCTTTTAAAATCCTCTTTGTTATTATAATATACTATCCACAATATGGCGTCGTGCTACAAATCCCTCAGTGGATAGAAATAGAAATATCCCTCTTGCTATTTGTTTGAGGTCAAATCCTGTCAATCTACACAACTCAAAAGTGAGAAAGTAACTGGGATGTTCTTCTGACAGTTTACCTCCAATGACTGGCCCTAATGTTGATCTTCCATGTGTGATAATGATGATAGTAATTTTTCCCACATCAAAGAATTTTTAAGATTTATTCTACTCCAAGCAACTACAATGACCAAAGATGCCTCTTGCTAGTTACTGATTTACATTTTAAAAGTACTTGGGAAACAAAAGGACTAAAATCACAGCCAAGAACTCCTAAGCTGGATAAGGGTCCTTTTGGCCACTGCTAAGAAACAGAAATCTCTGCATAGCAGTCCGTTTCTTTCGCTGTAAGGCTGAATCTATTCCCTCACTGTAAATCCCATAGAACAGATTTTGTAGTAGACATCTGTTGCCTTTGAATATCTCTTTTTTTGGTAGGAACACCAAAAGTGCTTGGCTTTGGGTAACCATCTCTGACCTTTATTATGGGCAGTGCCGGTAGGACTGTCATCTAAGGTGCAGGGCCTTCGCTGGCTAAGAGGTAGGCTTGTAATCCAAGCCAGTCAGATTCTCTGCTGGGAATCTGAATGATTAGTCAAACAATAAAGGTGTTTAACAGAAAATGTCTGGAGTGAACTCATTCCAATGGTGGTGCCTTGATGTGACTATTAGTTTCTGTTTCCTGTACTCCCACAGCTGTCCTATTCTGGAAAATCTGTTTGTTCTACTTTTCCTTCAATTCTATGACACACTCTCTACACCTTCAAAAATTACTCCTTTTTCCTTTCAGTTAGCCAAGGTAATTTATATTGCTTGCAATCAAAAAGCCTCAACTTACACAATCTACATTACACTGAATGAGAAAGTCACCTGTATAAGACTGTCCTACAATTTGATACTTTTTGTAACCTCTCAACTGGCTACAGGCCTGGTCTCCTCTTTGCCTTCTCAGTGCTGGATACCTACTTGAAAAAGTGTAACTGATTCTGAAGGGCAGGGGTAGAATTCAGTGACATGCTAGAAATGATATGAGTTACTTCAACCTAGTTAAAGTGAAAATTTTAGGAGAAATGAGGAAGGTGGCCTAGCCCGTGATGGCATCAGGAACTAATCAAAGAGATGAGGCGGTCTTGAGGGCTAGAGAGGGCACAGAGATATAAGAGATGTATGACACAGCTCTGATCCTGTCCCCTCAATTGGAGGCTTGCCTAACTAAAAAGACATGACAAATCCCAAACTAGAGCCAGGATCTTGTCCTGTTGTTTATAGTTTTCAGGGCCATGCCCTTTGTTTGGAAACAGGGTGACTGACCAACTGAACAGGTAGCACTGTTCAGTACATGCCAAAGGCCTTGTAGGGAATGTAGCTGAACCTAGGCCTGGAGACCAGGGTCTAGTTACTCCCAGCGCCCTGGAGACTGACTACTCTGAAACTGACTGTGAGTAGATCAATCCAGATTTTATTGCAGATGTCTACTCCAAAGAGTCATTTCTTTCTTTTTCTACAACATATAAGATATTGACAATGGCAAATTCATAATGAATTTGAAGATTCATTATGAAGATGAGTAAGCCAGAGGCATCTTCTATAATGTCACACTTTTACTTGCACTGGTTCTTAGCACATACTATTCTAAAATGCAATGTGCTGCTCATCTTATCCACAAAGAGCCCTCTAGGAAAGAGTTCTATAAGAAAATCTAATTGCCAAGAGTTCTGAGGGTGGTCCAAGGATACAATTAGGCCAATAGTGACCAGGATTTCCAGCTCTTGGCTATCAAAAACATGTTAGCTTGACCAGCGAGATGACTACAGGTCAATACAAAATATTAAAATACATATAATGCAAGATAGAACAATCACTTCTCAGTTGTCTAGAGAAGCTTGTTTACAAATGAACTTTCAACTTAACAGATTTTCAAAGATATGAAGCTGGTCTCAAACGTGCCTGTTAACTTTGCCCATCAGCAAAAGATAATATCAGCTGTTTCATGACTACTGCCTTTTTAGACATGGTAAAAAGTAGATTTTACAATCTGTAAGTTACGAAATTCAGGTTTAGAGAATATTAGGTTTTCTTTCCAAATCTGCCAGCTTCTAGGGTCCCAGATGAGTCACTGAGAAAATCAAACTGTATTCCCATGTTCACAGTCTATAGGAAGATGCAAAAGTTGAGACCTGGAAGGAACCTTAGCAATCATTTAGATTAAATCCCATCATTTTGCAAAGGATAAATTGCATGTGAGGGCGCATCAAGACGTAGTGACTTGACGTAAGTCACACAGCTGGTCAGTGCCAGGCTAAATCTAGAGTACAGATTATTTGACTTGTGTCCACAGCTCATTTCACTGTATCAAGTGCTTTAAAATAAAACTGTTTTTAACCAGACTGAACTCTCATTCATTCATGTCATTCAACACAAATTTATAAAGCATGTCTTACACACCAAGAGCTGTTTTAGGTATGGGCACAAAATGATGAATAGAACTAAGTTCTTTAAAAAAAAAAAAAAATCAAAGATGTTGGTTTCTAAAAATGACATCTCTCAGTTTTTCAGCAAATTTTCACACTGTGTTAAAGGCAAGACAGTGAAATAACTTGTATAAATCTAGTAAGAATAATGATTCAACATGAAGCAGAACCTGAATTATTTTGCCAGCAAGAGAAAATATTTTCATTAAGCTAACGAAAGTTTCATTAAGCTAATAAAATTTCATTAAGCTGATAAATATTTTCACTAAGTGAATCATATTTTCACTAAGCTAATCATACTAGTAAGGCCAGGAAACCATTATGATCTTCCCCAACCTAGAGGTAAGATGTCTTGTCCTTACCATCTCAGATGGTAAAGAAGGAGTTATAGTGATCATGGGCTTTGGGCTTTGGAGCTATAGAAACCTGATTTTTAATCTAAATTCTGGCTCTGGCTCTTACTAGTTTGTAATCTTGGACAATTTATTTACCTTCCTTAGTCTCAATTTTTTCAGGTATAAAAAGGGGATGAAATGACTTACTTTAGAGGGCTATTGTAAAAGTTAGATATAATGTATGCAAAACATTTAGCACAGTGCTGGCACAGAGTAGGCCCTTAATACATAATGACTATCATTATTATCACTAATAATAATTAATGGCATAATAATATGCTCTGTCAAACAGTTCCAAAGGAACCAAATTAAATACACGAATGGCCAGCACATGTATTTCAAAGCCTTTACATAGGTATGCCCATCATACTTACAGGAAGATTTCCTCCAATTATATATTAGAGCAGGGATTTGAGCTTAGGATGGTCAGACTATAGAACCTTAATATGTAGGTGTCTGTATACTGTCTCCAAACAGAAATATACCCCAGTTGATGGACCCTCAAGAAGAAAGCACAATTTAAAAGGACCGGGGAGGGGTTTGGTCTCAAAACTGGGCTGAAGGGACCATTGATGAGGAGGACAGTATTGTTGCTACATTGGAAATATTAATATAAATTGCTAAAACTTACTGAGTGCTAACACTTACTACTTTTTTAGTAAGAATTACAGCTCTGCTGGAATTGTTTCATTTCATTCCTATGACAACCCTCTGAGGTGGATATCAGTATTACTGCCATTTTACAGAATGCATAAGTAACTAATCTAAGGCCAACAGTTGGTATGTGGGAGAGTAGGATTTAAACCCAGACAGTGTTCAAACTGAATGACTGGCCTTGGACCCCAAGGAGAGGACAAGGGTGCAGTTCTGGGAGCTGGAAAAGTTTCGTCTAAGTCATGCTGAGCATCCTTATCTGGGACCTGGAGGGAGAGAAAGGGAAGAGACTATTTGAAGAAAGGCAAGAGTGCCCTTCTGCTTTCTTAGGCAAAGCCAGAAGTGACCCCAAACCTTGGAGGGTACTTATCTCAATCTCTTGTTTTTCCACCTCTGGCCACACACTTGTGACGAGGAGGCCTGATTGCATCCTTAAAGACATCTACATGCCTGGAAAGATCCAGAAGCCTCCTTCACTAACTGAAACACGTGAGTTTTGAATTTAAAATCCTGGAAGAGTCCATCAGAGTTCCATTCTGCACCTAACATAGTGCCTATCATTTAGTAGGGCACAATAAAAATTTCTGGAAGAAAAAAAGAAACGAAGTAAAGAAAAACTAGAATGGATTCTCAAAGACTGTATCAAAGGATGATTATCAAAGACCTAGCTCAGTAAAATAAATGAGTCCTGGCCTGGGAGTCAGGAGATTTGGGTTCTATCCAGGACTGAAACTAGCTATGTTAAACTGGCCAGTCACTTAGTCTCTCTGGCCCTCAGTTTGCTCACCTGTAACATGGGTTGGAGGATGTATTCATCTGTTCTCATGCGCTAATAAAGACATACCCAAGACTAGGTAATTTATAAAGAAAAAGAGGTTTAATGGACCTGCAGTTCCACATGGCTGGGGAAGCCACACCATCATGGCAGAAGGCAAGGAGGAGCAAAGTTATGTGTTACACGGCGCCAGGCAAGAGAGCTTATGTAGGGCAACTCCCCTTTATAAAACCATCAGATCTTGTGAGGCTTATTTACTATCACGAAAACAGCACGGGACTCACCCCTGTGATTCAATTACCTCCCACCAGGTCCCTCCCACAATACGTGGGAATTATAGGAGCTACAATTTAAGATGAGATTTGGGTGGGGACACAATCAAACCATATCAGATGAGATGCTCTATAAGATAATATGTGAAGAAGTCTTGCTCAGTGGCTGGCCCGGGAGAGGCTTTTAGCTTATATTTACTGAATATTACGCTTTCTTACTTTTAAAGTAAGAAATGGCTCCTTTTTGAGCCATTTAGGTTGGCTCCCTCATTTTATAGATTAGAAAACTGAAGCACAGAGGAGTTAAGTGACAAGTATAAGAACACTCAACTAATTGCAGTACACCAGAGACGGCAATCAAGTTCCCTTGCCTCTCAGCCCGGAGCCCTTTTCTCCACATCACACTACCCATTACTTGATTGGTGTACTTGTTCCTCTCTGCCATCTATGAAGAAGCTTCTAAAAATAGTAATGTTACACAATGAATGGATTTCCAGGAAGCCATTAAGTTCAGACCAACGTCTTTCAGCAAGATTCATCTTAAAACACTCAAAGGGAATAGAATATATACATTTTCAATCCTCAGAGATGGAAATTCTACCATATTTCTCAGTAGTCTACTCCAATTTTGCTTGTTAGTAGATACTTCCTTCTGCCTATCCCAAATTCCTCATATTGCAGTTTAAGCCTCTTGTGTTGTCCTCAGGTGAGGCAGAAAACACTGATCACTATGTTCTGCTAAGCTTCTCTATGTACATAAAGATTGCTATTAAATTGCTCTGTATCTTCCTCTCTTTCCAAGCTAATCCCAGTTTCTTTAAATTCCTTCATAGTTCTTTCCCAATTCTTTTATCACCTTTGTGGCTGAACTCTCAGCCACCTCTAGATTCAACTCCTACCCGTGAATTACAAATTGCAAACCTGAGCACAATTTCCAAGTATGGTTCTAAATGTTGACCAGCAAGCTGATTGTGTCATGGTTTCTGCAGAATAGTTCCCTAAATTAGCATCCCATGATCATGCTTTGGGTTGTAAAACTACAGGCCACCTTAATTTAGACTGAAAGTAGGTTATTGGTAGCTTCTTCATAGCAAATTTAAACCTGAAGTGGCTATCTCCTAGTTCTCAGCATGTTTCTAATGATTTCTCCTCCAAGCAAGTAAGGGAGAACTAACTTTAATAAGAATCCAGATAAGACACAAGTAAGAAAGTAAATAAGCTGAACAGGAATCCTAAAATGTGTATCATATATAAATACGTTTGTAAAACAATGTTCCTCCATTAGTGCAAATAATTCAGTGGTATCTAAGAAGCAATGAGTTGCTGAAGTACAATTTACTCATCATATGTTGTCCCTACAGTGTTTTCTGTTTTTTTGCAAAATTTTTCTAAATTTATAATATTTCAGAAAACAAGTTTCTCTAAATTGCACAATAGTATGTCTAAATTTTTTTCTTAACATTCTTTCTCTTGTATTTTTTAATATGTGTTGATGAGGCTTAAAAAGAAAATAGCTTTTTGGGCTGGGCGTGGTGGCTCACACCTGTAATCCCGGCACTTTGGGAGGTGGAGGTGGGTGGATCACAAGGTCAGGAGTTCAAGACCAGCCTGGCCAAGATGGTGAAACTCCGTCTCTAATAAAAATACAAAAATTAGCTGGGCATGGTGGCAGATGCCTATAATCCCAGCTACTCGGGAGGCTGAGGCAGAGAATTGCTTGAACCCAGGAGGTGGAGGCTATAGTTAGCCGAGACTGCGCCACTGCACTCCAGCCTGGGCGACACAGCGAGACTCTCCTTCTCAAAAAAAAAAAAAAAAAAAGAAAATAGCTTTTTAAGATGTCTTTTGTTGTTTGCATAAAAAATAAAACTACTGTATTATAAAATTAGCAATATCTTAAGCCATATGTTAATATCAACTTATATCAGATGCCTACTTATGCATATACTACATACTAGAGAACTGAATAAATATGAATAGATCATAATAATATGAACTTGAAAGGCTTTTCACAGAAGGTGATATTTATTAAGAAATAAGTAAAATTTTTATTGTTGCTCAAGGTGAAAGAAGATATGCCAAGCAGAAGTAATGCATGAATGAAAAAAGGCAGAGCTACATCACTTACACAGTTAATGGGCCATTCATTGGCAAAGTAAGTGATTGGGAGAGAATAAAACTGGATTCTAGAGAGATACTATTGTACAATAATTTTTCCAAAGTGGTTCTTGAAAAGTTATCCAAGAATTGTAACAGAGTCATGCAATTTCAGTGCAATCTCAGGATGAGAAAACAAGTAACAAATAAAACAGGCTTCGTGAAGGATGGAGGCTGCATCAAAGGAGGTGGTATAAAAGATAGAGAAAACAAGGTCGTTTGCTTTTTATAGTTTACATAATTTCACCCTCCATAGTTTCACCATTTTTTCTTAATTCTACACCAAGATTGTTTGGTCCCACTCAGTAAACATGGAACTTCTTTGTCTGTGCATGTGTGTTTCTCAGTAAGAAGAAGAACAAAAAAAAATGTGGCTGCGGCTGATTTGTAATTTTTCGCTGTGGCTTTGAATTGTGGATGATACCAGCACAGCTACAAAAACTGGGTTTGTCAGTTAAGCCTCCCTCCCTGTTGGCTAAGCAGCAGAGCATGAGGCATAAACCATAAAGAAACAATAGCAGGACTCAGCGGTTATTTGTTGTTATCCAAATACATCTTAGTGACAGAACGGAAAACAGTCAACTACGAATCTAAACTCATCAAGGCCAAGATTCTCATCAAGGCCAAGATAATTTCATAAGGCAGGATTTTCTTTTCTTTCCTTTTAAAAAATATTTTTAAAAATTTGTTTTTTTTTTTTTTTTTTTTTTTTTTTTTTTAGACGGAGTCTTGCTCTGTAGCCCGGGCTGGAGTGCAGTGGCCGGATATCTGCTCACTGCAAGCTCCGCCTCCCGGGTTTGCGCCATTCTCCTGCCTCAGCCTCCTGAGTAGCTGGGACTACAGGCGCCCGCCACCTCGCCCGGCTAGTTTTTTGTATTTTTAGTAGAGACGGGGTTTCACCGTTTTAGCCAGGATGGTCTCGATCTCCTGACCTCGTGATCCGCCCGTCTCGGCCTCCCAAAGTGCTGGGATTACAGGCTTGAGCCACCGTGCCCGGCTAAAAAATTTGTTAACAAGGGAGTAAGAA
Organism: Macaca thibetana thibetana; assembly: GCF_024542745.1. NCBI lineage: Eukaryota > Metazoa > Chordata > Mammalia > Primates > Cercopithecidae > Macaca > Macaca thibetana. Next base: position 39,453,968 of record NC_065584.1, read on the forward strand.
AAGAGTTGAGAAATGTCTGAGAAGGGTTTGGCAGAATAGGATATGAGGCCTAACTAGCCAGAAGGAGCTATGAGCTATCATGGCAGAATTCTCAATCCATATCCCCTTAACATATGCCTGTAGGCTTGTGCCATATAACAATCTCACAAATAAACTGAGAGAGTTAAAGGTCTGGACAGGACTCAGTGAACTTGGATGACTTGGGTGAATACTACATGTATGTGCTTCCAGGCACACACATGTGTTTATGAGTATGTGATTATGTGTGTCTCTCAATAGAAAATCTAAAAGCTACAAAAAATTCCCATTCATTAGACATTTATTAAAAACATATGTATCCTAAATCAAGCCTTGGCCTAGGCAAGGTTAATAAGTAATGAGACAGAAACTGTCTTGGAGGAGGTCCCAAACCAGAAGGAAAAAGAAGAATGTAAACATGTTTGATTAAAAATGGGAGGAAAGGACAAGGGAAAGTTTCTATGACTCAAAACTGATTTAGGCAACTGCGTAGATAACGATTTTCCTATTAGCTAAGGTAGGGGAAGTGTAGGAAATGGTAATTTTGGAAATACTAATAGTTCAGACTTCGGCACTCTGAATTGGAGTTAGCCCACAACATCTAGTAGGAGATTCCCAGCAGACACTTGGACATGTGGGGCTGGAGCTCAGGAGAAGAGCCTGAGCTGGAGGTAGAGATCTGTGACTGGTCAGGGTATGTGTGCATCCACAGGAATAAATGAGAGCTCACCCAGGGAAAATGTACAGTAAGAAAAGAAGTATAGATGGTATCTAAAATTCTGTAAGAGATAACGATTCAACAAATACCTTTTGGGTAACCACTCTATAGTCATTTTGTGAGGTATTTCCAGGCATAGAAAGGTGAAGAAAATGGAGTTCCAATCTCAAAGAGATTACTTATCCTACGGGTATTTGAATAACACGAACATTTATTTATTTATTTTTGTTTTTCTTATTTTTTATTTCAATAGGGTTTTGGGGAACAGAGGTGTTTGGTTACATGAGTAAGTTCTTTGGTGGCAATTTCTGAAATTTTGGTGCACCCATCACCCAAGCAGTGTACACTGTACCTAATGTGAACTCTTTTATCCCTCGCCACCCCCAACCTTTTCCCACAAGTCCCCAAAGTCCCATGTATCATTCTTATGCCTTTGTGTTCTCATAGCTTAGCTCCCACATATGAGTGAGAACATTCAATGTTTGGTTTTCCATTCCTGAGTTACTTTACTTAGAATAATAGTCTCCAATTTCATCGAGGTTGCTGTGAATGCCATCATTTCATTCCTTTTTATGGCTGAGTAGTACTCCATGGTATATACATATACCATATTTCCTTGTATACTCATTGACTGTTGGGCATTTTAGCTGGTTCCATATTTTTGCAATTGCAAACTGTGCTGCCATAAAAACAAATGTTCAAGTATCTTTTTCATATAATGACTTCTTTTCCTTGGGTAGATACCTAGTAGTGGGATTGCTGGATCAAATGGTAGATCTACTTTTAGTTCCTTAAGGAATCTCCACATTGTTTTCCCTAGTGGTTGTACTGTTTTACATTCCGACCAACAATGTAAAAGTGTTCCCTTTTCACCGCATCCATGCCAACATCTATTATTTTTTGATTATGGCCATTCTTGTAGGAGTGAGGTGGTATCACATTGTGGTTTTGATTTGCATTTCCCTGATAATTAGTGATGTTGAGCATTTTTTCCATATGCTTGTTGGCCATTTGTATATCTTCTTTTCAGAGTTGTCTCTTCATGTCCTTAGCCCACTTTTTGATGAAATTGTTTTTTCTTGATGATTTGTTTGAGTTGTTTTTAGATTCTGGATATTAGTCCTTTGTTGGATGTATAGATTTTGTAAAGATTTTCTCCCACTTTGTGGGTTGTTTGTTGACTCTGTTGATTATTTATTTTGCTGTGAAGAAGCTTTTTAGTTTAACTGAATCTATTTGTCTTTGTTTTTGTTGCATTTTCTTCTTCTTATTATTTTTTTTTTGAGACGGAGTCTCGCTCTGTCACCCAGGCTGGAGTGCAGTGGCCGGATCTCAGCTCACTGCAAGCTCCGCCTCCCGGGTTTACGCCATTCTCCTGCCTCAGCCTCCCAAGTAGCTGGGACTACAGGTGCCCACCACCTCGCCCGGCTAGTTTTTTTGTATTTTTTAGTAGAGACGGGGTTTCACTGTGTTAGCCAGGATGGTCTCGATCTCCTGACCTCGTGATCCGCCCGTCTCGGCCTCCCAAAGTGCTGGGATTACAGGCCTGAGCCACCACGCCCGGCCTTTGTTGCATTTTCTTTTGGGTTCTTGGTCATGAAGTCTTTGCCTAAGCCAGTGTCTAGAAGGGTTTTTCTGATGTTATCTTCTAGAATCTTTATGGTTTCAGATCTTTGATTTAAGTCTTTGATCTATCTTCAGTTGATTTTTACATAAGGTTAGAGATTAGGATCCAGTTTCATTCTCCTACATGTGGCTAGCCAATTATCCCAGCACCATTTGTTGAATAGGGTGTCCTTTCCCCATTTATGTTTTTGTTTGCTTTGTCAAAGATCAGTTGGCTGTTAAGTATTTGGCTTTATTTCTGGGTTCTCTATTCTGTTCCATTGGTCTATGTGTCTATTTTATACCAGTACCATGCTGTCTTGGTGACTATGCCCGTATAATATAGTTTGAAGTTGGGTAATGTGATGCCTCCAGATTTGTCCTTTTTGCTTAGTATTACTTTGACTACACAGGCTCTTTTTTGGTTCCACGTGAATTTCAGGATTGTTTTTTCTAGTTCTCTGAAGAATGTTGGTGGTATTTTAATGGGAATTGCAATTTGCAGAGGGCTTTTGACAGTATGGTTATTTTCACATATTGAGTGCAGTGGCACGATCTTGGTTCACTACAACCTCTGCCTCCCAAGTTCAAGTGATTCTCCTGCCTCAGCTTCTCAAGTAGCTGGGACTACAGGTGTGCACCACCATGCCCAGCTAATTTTTGTATTTTTAGTAGAGATGAGGTTTCACCATGTTGACCAGGATGGTCTCGATTTCCTGACCTCATGATCCACCTGCCTCGGCCTCCCAAAGTGCTGGGATTACAGGCGTGAGCCACCATGCTTGGCCAGGGTTGAGTTCTTGATTTGATTCTCAGCTTGGCTGCTGTTGGTGTATAGCAGAGCTACTGATTTGTGTATGTTAATTTTGTATCCTGAAACTTTGCTGAATTTATTTATCAGTTCTAAGAGTTTTTTGAATGAGTCTTTTTGGGTTTTCTAGGTATACCATTATATCATTTGCAAATAGCAACAGTCTGACTTCCTCTTTACTGATTCAGATGCCATTTATTTCTTTCTCTTGTCTAACTGCTCTGGCTAGGACTTCCAGTACTATGCTGAATAGAAGCGGTGAAAGTGGGCATCTTTGTCTTGTTCCAGTTCTCATGAGGGATGCTTTCAACTTATCCGTGTTCAGTATAATGTTGGCTGTCGGTGTGTCATAGATGGCTTATATTACGTTAAGGTATGTCTCTTCTATGCCGATTTTGCTGAGGGTATTAATCATAAAGGGATGCTAGATTTTGTCAAATGCGTTTTCTTTGTCTCTGGAGGTGATCATGTGATTTTTTATTTTAATTCTGTTTACGTGGTATATCACATTTATTGACTGACATATGTTAAACCATCCCTGCATCCAAAACCCACTTAATCACAGTGGACTATCTTTTTGATATGCTGTTGGATTCAGTTCACTAGTATTTTGTTGAAGATTTTTGCATCTATGTTCATCAGGGATATTGGTCTGTAGTTTTCTTTTTTTGTTATGTCCTTCCCTGGTTTTGGTATTAGGGTGATATTGGCTTCATAGAATGATTTAGGGAGGATTCCCTCTTTCTCTGTCTTTTGGAATAGTGTCAATAGGATTGGTACCAGTTCTTCTTTGAAAGTCTGATAGAATTCAGCTGTGAATCTGTCTGGTCCTGAACTTTTTTTTTGTTGTTGGCAATTTTTTTTTTTTTTATCACCATTTCAATCTTGCTGCTTGTTACTGGTCTGTTCAGAGATTCTATATCTTCCTGATTTAATCTAGGAAGGTGGTATATTTTTGGGAATTTATCCATCTCTTCTAGGTTTTCTAGTTTATGTGCATAAAGGTGTTCATAGTGGTCTTAAATAATCTTATGTATTTCTGTGGTATCAATTGTAATATCTCCTGTTTCATTTCCTAAGTGAGCTTATTTGGACCTTCTCTCTTGTTTTCTTGGTTAATCTCACTAATGTTCTATCAACTTTATTAATATTTATCTTTTCAAATAAGCAGATTTTGTTTTATTTATCTTTTGTACTTTTTTTGTTTCAATTTCATTAGTTCTGCTCTGATCTTTGTTATTTCTTTTCTTTTAATGGGTTTCGGTTTAGATCGTTCTTGTTTCTCCAGTTCTATGAGGTGTGACCTTAGATTGTCTATTTGTGCTTTTTCAGACTTTTTGATGTAGGCATTTAATGTTATGAATTTTCTTCTTAGCACTGCTTTTGCTGTATCCCAGAGGTTTTGATAGGTTGTGTCATTATTGTACGGTTCAAAGAATTTTTAAATTTCCATCTTGATTTCATTGTTGACCCAATGATCATTCAGAAGCAGGCAAGTTAATTTCCACATATATGCATAGTTTTGAGGGTTCCTTTTGGAGTTGATTTCTAATTTTATTCCACTATGGTCTGAGGGAGTACTTGATATAATTTTGATTTTCTTAAATGTATTAAGACTTGTTTTGTGGCCTATCATATGGTCTATCTTGGAGAAAGTTCCATGTGCTGATGAATAGATTGCATATTCTGCAGTTGTTGGGTAGAATGTTCTGTAGATATCTGTTAAGTCCATTTGTGTTAGGGTATAGTTTAAGTCCACTGTTTGTTTCTTGACTTTCTGTCCTGTTGACCTGTCCAGTGCTGCCAGTGGAGTGCTGAAGTCCCCCACTATTATTATGCTGTCGTCTATCTCATTTCTTAGGTCAAGTAGTAATACTTCTATAAATTTAGGAGCTCCAATGTTAGGTGCATATATATTTAGAATTGTGATATTTGCCTGTTACACTAGTCCTTTTATCATTATATAATGTCCCTCTTTGTCTTTTTTAACTGCTGTAGCTTTAAAGTTTGTTTTCTCTCATATAAGAATAGCTACTTCTGCTTGTCTTTGGTGTCCACTTGCATAAAATGTCTTTTTCCACCCCTTTATCTTAAGTTTATATGAGTCCTTATGTTAGGTGAGTATCCTGAAGACAGCAGAAACTTGGTTGGTGAATTCTTATCCATTCTGCCATTCTATAACTTTTAAGTGGAGGATTCAGGCCCTTTATATGCAATGTTAGTATAGAGATGTGAGGTACTATTCTATTCATTGTGCTATTTGTTGCCTGAATACTTTGACTTTTTTTAAATTGTGTTTTTATATAGGTCCTGTAAGATTCATGACTTAAGGAGGTTCTATTTCGGTGTATTTTGAGGATTTGTTTTAGGATTTAGAGCTTTTAGCAGCTCTTGTAGTGCTGGCTTGGTAGTGGCTAATTCTGTCAGCATTTGTTTGTCTGGAGGAGACTGCATCTTTCCTTCATTTAAGAAGCTTATTTCACTGGATACAAAATTCTTGGCTGATAATTGTTTTATTTAAGGAGGTTAAAAATAGGACCCCAATCCCTTCTAGCTTATAGGGTTTCTGCTGAGAAATCTGCTGTTAATCTGTTTTCCTTTATAGGTTACCTGATACTTTTGCCTCACAGTTCTTAAGATTCTTTCCTTCATTTTGACTTTAGATAACCTGATGACAATGTGCCTAGGAAATGCTCTTTTTGTGATGAATTTCCCAGGTTTTCTTTGAGCTTCTTGTATTTGGATGTCTAGATTTCTAGCAAGGCCAGGTAGGTTTTCCTCAATTATTCCCTCAAATATGTTTTCTACGCTTTTAGATTTCTCTTCTTTCTTGGGAACACCAATTATTCTTAGGTTTGGATGCTTAACATAGTACTAAATTTCTTGGAGGCTTTGTTCATTTTTAAAAATTCATTTTTCTTTGTCTTTGACGAATTGGGTTAATTTGAAAACCTTGTCTTTGAGCTCTGAAGTTCTTTTTTCTGCTTGTTTGATTCTATTGCTGAGACTTCATTTTTCTGTGTCCTTGATTTCCAGATGTTGTGATTGTTTTTTATTTATGCCATTTATTTCACTGAAGAATTTTCCTTTCATATGCTGTATCATGTTTTTTATTTCTTTAAGTTGGACTTCACCTTTCTCTGGTGCCTCCTTGATTAGCTGAATAATTCACTTTCTGAATTATTATAGTTATTATTCTGGCAATTCAGAGATTTCATCTTGGTTTGAATCAATTGCTGGTGAGCCAGTATGATCTTTTGGTGGTGTTAAAGAACCTCATTTTGTCATATTACCAGAATTGTTTCTCTAGTTCCTTCTCATTTGGGTAGACTATGTCAGAGGTAAGATCTGGGATTCAAGGACTGCTGTACAGATTCTTTGGTCACATGGGGTGCTCCCCCCTGAGGTGGTGTTCCCCTAGGAATAAGGTTTCCTGAGAGCCAAACTCTAGTGATTGTTTTGGCTCCTCTGGGCCTAGCCATCTAGTGGAGCTCCTGGGCTCTGGGTTGGTACTGGTGAGTGTCTGCAAAGCATCCTGTGATGTGATCTGTCTTCAGGTCTCGCAGCCGAGGATACCAGTACCTGCTCCAGTGGCGGTAGAAGGGAGTGAAGTGGACTCTGTGAGGGTCCTTGGTTGTGTTTTTGTTTAATGCACTGGTTTTGTGTTAGTTGGCCACTGGCTAGGAGGTGACACTTTCAAGAGTGCATTAATCTTATAGAGAGGATGCAAGTGAATGGGATAAAAGAAAATAAATGCTATGGAACAGATGAAGTCTACCAAGTTAATGTTAAAGTAAATCGCTGTAAAACAATTCCAATTTCCTAGTGGTTTCCTTCATAGAGCATCCTCATGGGAGAAAAAAATTATCAAATTCTCCTGTTCCAAAGGAACTGGGAAGCTTTGATACACAAGATTATGGTGCTCTGTCAGCTACGCTGCTCTGCCGGGAGTTTTAGCTATTTAGACCTTCCCTTTCTCTTTATTAATCTTTTCAGTATTTTGCAGGTTTTCCCTAAATATGAAAGTATCTCTACTTTTAGACTTATATCCAACTACCCAGTTCATCAGGCTGCAGACATTTTCCCATTGTCCTGTCACCAGACTTGGTACTTTACCGAACCATTCCTGCTCCCCTATCGCTGTCCATGACTACATTTTTGGCTGCATAATCTATTATATCTAATAGTGTCAGGTTGCAACATTGTAGCTTGATAATATATGTACACTCTCCCCTCTATCTAATACATCATACCTTCCAGTTATACTGAAAATTCCACAAATTCATCCTTTTAGATTATGTTGTAAACTATTTTAGTTGCCTATTCTTTCAACAGAGATTATAAGTTTTCTGATATAAGCAAGGCAGTTTTCCACAGTTTTTAACTATATGTTTTTCATCTCTAAGGAAAGACTCATATATTGATATCATAATTATGCATTTGAAGTTTCTGTCTCTTGATTAAATAGCTATGAAATCAATGCTAATGCCATATCAATAGCACTTATATTCAGGTAACAGCAAAATTAAATTATCACATAGAGATCAGCAGGCTTTTCAACAAGCACATATAGCACATATTTCTCTAGTGCCCATCCTCAGAGTATCAAAAATACTACTGACAGTCACATGAACTCTTAATGAAATGTACTGCCAACTGCCAATGATACTTAACAAAAAGTAGGCATCTCGCCTTGCTGAAGCCAGAATTAAAGTTTGACCAGAAATGAGCCAGGCAATATTATATCTTTTTCCTAACCCCTGATACTCACTTGGAAAGGGGATAAGGGTAAGGGGTTAACTTGTAATCTTTACAAGTCAGAACAGAACAGGTCTTAAAATTGTTTTTGGCTTCATTGCCTCTGGGTCAGCTGCTGAAACAGAAGTCAAGCTGTGACTTACAGGCTTACATTAATTTTCCTTATGCTGCTTAATTTTAGTAGCATAGTTTCCACATACTCTAATTTCTTGTTTTCAGTGTTGTATGACATGTCTTGTAAATAGTGTGAAGTTGATTTAACCGTACAACATTAAAGTTATATCCCCACTAGGTCTATAATCTAAAGACCTGTTACTTACAGATAAGGAATAGTTCTGACTTCTGGAAACTACTGAGAATTATGAAGAAATCCAACGAGGCCGTCTTACTTATTAGAGACTAATCTTAAACAAGAAAGCTTTGCTAAATTATACAAAGTTGTCCTTCCAAAGTTAAGTAACAAACACTTTATAATCTAGACCCTGAGTCTTCCATGACTTCCTCTGTTTTAGAAAAATATTCTACATGAGTGCCCGACTCTCTGCTCCAAATTCTTCTGGTTTCATTCCTCTACAAAGACTATGAAAGTCAGGCTTATATTAAATTTAATTTGGCCCATAGCCACACAAGTGCCATCAAGAAAAAAATCTTGAGAATGCCACTCTGGGACAGGGACTGTCCATTTTCAGTGTTCAGAACAGACCCCTGTAGGATGCTTCACACAGTGCTTCCTCCCATACCACAATTCTTGACTCTGAGTGGGTGAAGACCTCAACTCTCAGTCAGTCTGATGGGCCTGAACCCACTTCCCCTGGACTGTGCACCCTCATCATAGAGTACTGACTAATGAAAAAAGCAGTTATGTTCTTGATCAAGAGGCTGTTATCCACTTTCTTTATAAAAGAGCCATAAACTCCATATTGATTGGCCAGAAAGATATGCCTTTACATTGTGTAGGATTAAGCTCACAGAGGTCTATACATAATTGATAACATGAGATTTTAAGTGGGCGGGGGGTTGGATTTAGAGAAGGGGAGATGAAGAATGATATGAAAGCAGCAGTGGCGAACAAGAAAGAGGACACGTAGCCCACCTCCAGGCCTTGTCATAGGAGACTGGGGAAGATAACATTACCACCACTTAGGAGGGCAGCAGGAGAGGCACCATCCTTAGGTGACAGCCACAGTTCAGTTTAGAGTGGGAAGGTGAAAGGACTGTTCTGAGAAGAGGTTGAGAACACAGGAGATCTTGCCAATGACAGATTCTGAATTCCAGAGGACACAGGACTTGAGGAGAAACGGAATAGAAGAATTAGAGTTTCGGAGATAAAAGGTTTCCTGCAAGTCAGACTTCTCTTACTGTGACTAATCTCAACATTGATCAGAGGCCTCACGAGATTGTTTGAGGCAAACAGTGGTGATTAGGCTGAGAAAGGGGTCAGAGAGGGATTACTGTCCAGGCTCCTCTTGACCACTGTTGATGGAGGTGAGGAAGTCCAAGGAAAAGAGCCTTATCCAAGTATTTACACCCCTCTTAATCCCTGCTGATGGAGGAGGTGATATGTAAATCCATAAAACAGAGGAATATTATATACACTTTGAAATACTTCTTTGTAATTCTAGATTTAATTTTATGGCAAGAAATAAAAAGATAAAGGAACCACTGGGATAGCAGAACTTAGATGGGATTCTTTAAGAAGACCTTGACAGCCTTATTTGGGAAATCTTTCAGGGAGACTTAAAGATATTTCAAGGTTTTGGAGAAACTGAAATGATATATTTGATTTGTTACAGTCTTTTCCAACACATCAAGATAGAGTTCACTTTAGAAAAGTTATCACATGTCCTTAAGATTCAATTTCCTTATCTGTCAGAAGGTGATAATAAGACCTGTCTCCTAGGGCTGTCATGAGGATTAAGTGAAGCAAACACAAGCACAGCACCTACCATACAGTTCACTGCCAATAAACACACTTAACGACCGTTTTCATTTGTTCTCTCTAACAAAAGCACGAGTCAAATGTTATCTCCAGTTTAAAATGCAGAAACAGGTTTTAGAGAGCTTCAGTAACTCACTTAAAGTCTCTCTTTTAGGAAGAGACTGAGCTGGGATTTCTAACTCTGCTTGGGCTGATGCCAAAGGCTGAGCTCTTTCCATTGAACCTCACTGACTTTCCCATTTGTTTTTCTGCTACAGTTAATATGAGAACTTATTTCTCCCAAATTAGTTGAGATACATATTGCCCTTATAAATGCCAAAAGTAGTAAAATAGGTGTACCTGGCATAAGCCCACATGTGAATCACTATCAGACAAGAACCACCTGCATTTACTGGTGGTGATGGTGAAGAATAAACAGAATATGAACAACACTGGGCACTTAAAAAAATCCCATAAGAGCCTCAGATTATCCTTGGTACTGAGTAAGTTCCACTATGTTACAAAAGCAAAATTTGGCTCAGCTTTCATTTGTTTCCTCTTTTTGTACTGAAAAACCCCAAAGTTAATGAAAACCAGTGAAGCAGCTACAGGATCTAGAAGATGTGCTAGGCAGTCTAAAGACACAGGTTCTGGCCCTGCCTCAGTTACTAGGCAGCCAGTGGCTTTGGGCAGGTTCATAACCTCTCCAGTGGTAACAACCTAGTGATTAACAGTATGGATTTCAGAACCAGAAAGCCTGGGTCTAATCTTGGTTCTTCTACTCAACTGCGTGACCTTGGGCAAGTAACACTTTGAGCCACAGCTTCCTCATTTCAAAATGGGGATAATAGCACCTAACTCCTGGAACTATTATAAGGATTAAGGTAGTTGGAACAGATTGGTGCTCAGAAAACATTTCTTAATTATTCCCACCACCACTCTGTGAGTTCCATTCTCCTTATTTCTGAAATGGGTATCTGTCTTGCTTCCTCTTCTCTATCTTCCAAACATGATTATTTGTGATGATTACTGTGGTAAAAGAGAAAAGAGAAAAACCGAAAAGGAAGATAAACACAACCTTAAATATTAAGATAGTTGCATGATGAGAGAGAGTAGACGCCATTGGTGTCTAAGAGAGTAAAACATCACTTTCTTCTCATTCCCCATTGAGAAACTTTGTAAAATATAAAAGACCATATTAAGAATATAGGGTTATTATGATGATAACTCAGGAGAGAATTGAACATACTATCTTTGTCATTTGAGGCAATGGGGATAATTAATCTTCTTCAAGTTTTTTGAAAATGATAACTAAATCCTAAAAGTCCTAAATATCTAGTGGAGGAAAACAAATTGTTCTTCAGCTTCTCAGAACATCAAGTTCTTTTTTCCATAATATAATTAGAACCCCCAAGGATTCATTTAATTCACAGTATAAAGGCAAAACAACAAAGTTGAAATAAAGGAAGGCTGGTTTCACAGATTGCCCACAAAACTGGGAATTTTTTTTACTATAGCACAATGCAATAAAGAGGCTTACAAATTGAGTCCTGGGGGAAGGACATGAGCTATATTTGTTGCATGTGGATGTAAGAGGCCAGAAGTTGGCCTCTTCTATTCTGTGAAGTGCCATGTGCATAAATTTGTACACTGTAATTCCCTTTAACTCAAAACACTGGTGAACAAACAGTTGGAACAAAGCCACCTCCAGAACATGATGAACCATAGCACTTAGAACACTGATCATCTCTCATTGCTTAAAAAAATAAGCCTTTAAAATACTGGCGTGCTTTACTTGGAGTTTTTGTTATTTACCAATGCGTGTCTTAACTGATTTCAAAAGAATCTTAGGGAGTGGGGGCCGTAGAAGTCATCTAGACATCTCTCCCCCCACGTCCCAATGTTAGAAGACTCTTTTTCGCACCATTCTGTACAGAGGCCAAACACTTCAGGGATAAGTGCTCCATTGGCTTGGTTGCCCCACTGAAGTTAAGGTTGATAAGTATCAGGAGTAACACAATTCCCCTGCCTAAGGTTTCCATGACTGGCCTCCTGCTAGGGTAACATTTTGATCTTTTTTTTTTTTTCTTCCAGCCCTCTTCAAGGATTCCAAGAAGAATTTTTCTGCACGTATGAACTAGGTTCCCTCCTCTCTCTTTCACAGTCGAGAAGTCAGGTGCATCCCTGGCTTCAGAATGCACACTTTCTCCTTTTCCTTCACACAAGAACTGCCCTGCCCCTGGAAAGAACAGGTGTCCAGGGCCTTACCTGACTCTGAGAGTGTGTTTAACTAGGGAAGGGTATAAAAGGCCTGACTGTAGCCACAGATCAGGACACATTCTCTAACATGGTTTTACTGGAATAAAGCTGACATTTTGTTCTCCATAAATCTGATGCCAGAGTCCATGTCTCAACAGGGAATGAGAAGAAGTGATTTTTTACTCTCTTAGACACCAATGGCATCTACTCTTTCTCATCATATAACTATGTTAATATTTGAAGGTTGTCTTCATATTCCTCTTTGGTTTTTCTCTTTTCCAGGCTGACATTAGTTCACCATTTTTTCCTCTTATGATGTTAATCCAGACCTCTTATTCTCCTGATTATAATGGTCAAGGACCCCCTTAACGACTGACCTGACCTAGTACCCTGGACATGAACTCTTACAGGAAGAACTACTGCCACCATGATCCATGATGCTATATTCTAATAACGCACCCTCCTATTAGTTGTTCTTTTTTAAAAGTAGGTATGTGTTAGTATTGAATCACATTGAGTTTCCTATGAACTAATGTCCCTAAATCTTTTCCTTATTACTTGCTATCAACCCAAGCTTCCTCCTTCAAGACTTAACATACTACTTTGTTAACCTCAGCTTAGGACTTTACATTAATCTGTGTAAAATTCTGACTCACTGGTTCTAGGAGCATAATACAGCGGTTAAGAGCATGGGCTTTGGTGATAGACAAATGGTTCCTGTGCTATCTGTGCCTCTTATTGGCTGTGGGACTTGAGTAAATGACTTAACATATCTGTGCCTCTACATCCACCTATAGAATGGAATATTACTAGTATACACCTCAGAGGGTCATTGTGAGGATTAAATGAGAGAATTCATACAACACATTTAGCATTTTGCCTGGCACATAGTAATCAATAAATGCTATATGTGGTTGTTATTAGCAAATCCACCCATCAACCTACACAGATCTTTAAAAAACCTATCTCACTTGTTGCAAAAGCACATTATTTGTGCTTTTGTCAGAAATTTTTAATGAGAAAATTGGACAGAACAGCATCAGTAGACAAGTTCCTGAGGCTGACCCTGAGGACCCCTCTCCAAATAGACATTAGTCCATCCATCAGCTCAAAACTGCCAGTGGACATCTGTTTAACCAGCTATGAATCTACTCAACCTCAACAAGACAACAAGAGTATCATAAAAATCTTAGCCAAACTCCTCTCAGAAATAAAAATCTATCCCTTGACACTTCCATAACCAGTAAGACGAACTGTGAAAGACTCTAAGGATGTTAGAAATAAGAATGCTTTGTTTTCAATGAGCTCATCTTGACTCCTAATAATCACATTTTTCTCGCACGTAATCATTCAGTGATCCACTCTAAAAATTTGCTGAAGATCAATGTCTTGCGCATTCTGGAACATGTCTTCTTCTTCACTCCATTTTTTCAAAATTAGGATAGTGTCTAGCGCCATTTTCCATTACTATGACACCAAACCCCATTACAATCATTTCTCATAAATGATGTGATTACACTGGCAAATTCTGTCACTACCCAGTGCTGTGGTTCCAATGGAAAGTCCCCAGTAGTAAGCTAGGAGAGTTCTAAACCAGTCCAAATTGTTCAGCAAATTGTTGACCACCCAAAGGACACATATGATGGTATCTACCTTGCTGCTGGTGCTGCTGTTGTTGCTGCTGCTAACAGCTCTATGTAAGGCTCTGAGCCAAGTATTTTACATGGATTGTCTAATTTAATTCTCGAAACAACCCTTTGAGGTCCGTGTTTTGATAATATCCTTTTTGTGGGGGGGCTAAGGTCATACAGTATGTAAGTGGCTGACCTAGTATTCAAACCCAGTTCAATCAGATTCTAAAGCCCAAACTTCCAACCAAGTGCCATATTATCTCCCTTTTTTACTAAATGGCACTGTTTCGTTATATGACTGTACAGGTTGGGTCCAGTCCCAGCTTTGCAGGCACAGAAACTTGACCTTGTCAGTATTCCAGAGTTGTACAGACTTAGGCATGATGCCTCCCCCTGATGAAGTTCACAATAAACTGGTGAAGCAAACAAGAATGCCAAAGTGTTGATTTACAACAGTTATGTATCTGTCATACAGACCATAACAATCTGACCACAGCATTTTTCCCTTTGGAGGGTTCTACTTACAGAGGCAAACTGTAAACACAAGACATCAGAATAGGAGGCATTTGCTACAGAACTTGAAAGTTAAACTGAATTTCCAACAAAGAAGGACTGTTGTCAGTGACACTGAAACTTTGAAGACTGCCAACATTCACATTTCTATGGACAGTTACTGTGGGCAGAGGGCACAACGAGTGTTTACCTCTGGGTGCTTCAGATGTCGACCAACCCCTTTTCTGACACACTGGTGCATTACTCACGTCTAGGCCAGTCTTTGGCCTAGAGACAATGACTTTCCTTAGGTGACTTTCTACAACTATGCTCTGAGAGAGAGAGAGAGAGAGAGAGAGACTTATTTATTTATTTTATAGAACAAAACCATATATGTATATATTTATTATACTTTAAGTTCTAGGTACATGTGCACAACATGCAGGTTTGTTACATATGTATACATGTGCCATGTTGGTGTGCTGCACCCATTAACTAGTCATTTACATTACGTATATCTCCTAATACTACCCCTCCCCATCTCCCTCCCCACAACAGGACCCGGTGTGTGATGATCCCCTTCCTCTGTCCAAGTGATCTCATTGTTCAATTCCCACCTATGAGTGAGAACATGCGGTATTTGGTTTTCTGTTCTTGCGATAGTTTGCTGAGAATGATGGTTTCCCGCTGCATCCATGTCCCTACAAACGACACAAACTCATCCTTTTTAATGGCTGCATACTATTCCATGGTGTATATGTGCCACATTTTCTTAGTCCAGTCTGTCACTGATGGACATTTGGGTTGATTCCAAATCTTTGCTACCTGTGAATAGTGCCACAATAAACATACATGTGCATGTGTCTTTATAGCAGCATGACTTATAATCCTTTGGGTATATCCCCAGTAATGGGATGGCTGGGTCAAATGGTATTTCTAGTTCTAGATCCTTGAGGAATAGCCACACTATCTTCTACAATGGTTGAACTAGTTTACAGTCCCAACAACAGTGTAAAAGTGTTCCTATTTCTCCACATCCTCTCCAGCACCTGTTGTTTCCTGACTTTTTAATGATTGCCATTCTAACTGGTGTGAGATAGTATCTCATTGTGGTTTTGATTTGCATTTCTCTGATGGCCAGTGATGATGAGCATTTTTTCATGTGTCTGTTGGCTATATGAATGTCTTCTTCTGAGAAGTGTCTGTTCATATCCTTTGCCCACTTTTTGATGGGGCTGTTTGTTTTTTCTTGTAAATTTGTTTGAGTTCTTTGTAGGTTCTGGATATTAGACCTTTGTCAGATGAGTAGATTGCAAAAATTTTCTCCCATTCTGTAGGTTGCCTGTTCACTCCGATGGTAGTTTCTTTTGCTGTGCAGAAGTTCTTTAGTTTAATTAGATCCCATTTGTCAATTTTGGCTTTTGTTGCCATTGCTTTTGGTGTTTTAGACATGAACTCCTTGCCCATGCCTATGTCCTGAATGGTATTACCTAGGTTTTCTTCTAGGACTTTTATGGTTTTAGGTCTAACATTTAAGTCTCTAATCCATCTTGAATTAATTTCCATATAAGGAGTAAGGAAAGGATCCAGTTTCAGTTTTCTACTTATGGCTAGCCAATTTTCCCAGCACCATTTATTAAATAGGGAATCCTTTCCACATTTCTTGTTTTTGTCAGGTTTGTCAAAGATCAGATGGCTGTAGATGTGTGGTATTATTTCTGAGGACTCTGTTCTGTTCCATTGGTCTATATCTCTGTTTTGGTACCAGTACCATGCTGTTTTGGTTACTGTAGCCTTGTAGTATAGTTTGAAGTCAGGTAGCGTGATGCCTCTAGCTTTGTTCTTTTGGCTTAGGATTGTCTTGGCAATGTGGGATCTTTTTTGGTTCTATATGAACTTTAAAGCAGTTTTTTCCAATTCTGTGAAGAAAGTCATTGGTAGCTTGATGGGGATGGCATTGAATCTATAAATTACCTTGGGCAGTGTGGCCATTTTCACAATATTGATTCTTCCTATCCATGAGCATGGTATATTCTTCCATTTGTTTGTGTCCTCTTTTATTTCACTGAGCAGTGGTTTGCAGATCTCCTTGAAGAGGTACTTTACATCTCTCATAAGTTGGATTCCTAGGTATTTTATTCTCTTTGAAGCTATTGTGAATGGAAGTTCATTCATGATTTGGCTCCCTGTCTGTTACTGGTGTATAAGAATGCTTGTGATTTTTGCACACTGATTTTGTATCCTGAGACTTTGCTGAAGTTGCTTATCAGCTTAAGGAGATTATGGGCTGAGAAAATGGGGTTTTCTAAATATACAATCATGTCATCTGCAAACAGGGACAATTTGACTTCTTTTCCTAACTGAATACCCTTTATTTCTTTCTCTTGCTTGATTGCCCTAGCCAGAACTTCCAACACTATGTTGAATAGGAGTGGTGAGAGACGGCATCCCTGTCTTGTGCCAGTTTTCAAAGGGAATGCTTCCAGTTTTTGCCCATTCAGTATGATATTGGCTGTGGGTTTGTCATAAATAGCTCTCACTATTTTGAGATACGTTCCATCAATACTGAATTTATTGAGAGTTTTTAGCATGAGGGGCTGTTGAATTTTGTTAAAGGCCTTTTCTGCATCTATTGAGATAATCATGTGGTTCTTGTCTTTGGTTCTGTTTATATGATGGATTATGTTTATTCATTTGTGAATGTTGAACCAGCCTTGCATCCCAGGGATGAAGCCCACTTGATCATGGTGGATAAGCTTTTTGATGTGCTGCTGGATTCAGTTTGCCAGTATTTTATTGAGGATTTTTGCATTGATGTTCATCAGGGATATTGGTCTAAAATTCTCTTTTTTCGTTGTATCTCTGTCAGGTTTTGGTATCAGGATGATGTTGGCCTTGTAAAATGAGTTAGGGAGGATTCCCTCTTTTTCTATTGATTGGAAGTGTTTCAGAAAGAATGGTACCAACTCCTCCTTGTACCTCTGGTAGAATTCGGCTGTGAATCCATCTGGTCCTGGACTTTTTTTCGTTGGTAGGCTATTAATTATTGCCTCAATTTCAGAGCCTGCTATTGGTCTATTCAGGGATTCAACTTCTTCCTGGTTTAGTCTTGGGAGAGTGTAAGTGTCCAGGAAATTATCAATTTCTTCTAGGTTTTCTAGTTTATTTGTGTAGAGGTGTTTATAGTATTCTCTGATGGTAGTTTGTATTTCTGTGGGGTCAGTGGTGATATTTCCTTTGTCATTTTTTATTGCGTCTCTTTGATTATTCTCGCTTTTCTTATTAGTCTTGCTAGCAGTCTATCAATTTTTTTGACCTTTTCAAAAAATCAGCTCCTGGATTCATTGATTTTTTGTGTCTCTATCTCCTTCAGTTTTGCTCTGATCTTAGTTATTTCTTGCCTTCTGCTAGCTTTTGAATGTGTTTGCTCTTGCTTCTCTAGTTCTTTTAATTGTGATGTTAGGGTGTCAATTTTAGATCTTTCCTGCTTTCTTTTGTGGGCATTTAGTGCTATAAATTTCCCTCTGCACACTGCTTTAAATGTGTCCCAGAGATTCTGCCCCATGTTGTATCTTAGTTCTCATTGGTTTCAAAGAACATCTTTATTTCTGCCTTCATTTTGTTATGTACCCAGTAGTCATTCAGGAGCAGGTTGTTCAGTTTCCATGTAGTTGAGTGATTTTGATTGAGTTTCTTAATCCTGAGTTCTAGTTTGATTGCACTGTGGTCTGAGACATAGTTTGTTATAATTTCTGTTCTTTTACATTTGCTGAGGAGTGCTTTACTTCCAACTAGGTGGTCAATTTTGGAACGAGTTATTTTTCTCATTAGTTGATGCAGTTTCTTCCTAGCCTCGATGGTCTTTACATTTTGGCATGTTTTTGCAATAGCTGGTACTGGTTGTTCCATTCCATGTTTAGTGCCTCCTTCAGGGTCTCTTGTAAGGCAGGCCTGGTGGTGACAAAATCTCTAAGCATTTGCTTATCTGTAAAGGATTTTATTTCTCCTTCACTTGTGAAACTTAGTTTGGCTGGATATGAAATTCTGGGTTGAAAATTCTTTTCTTTAAGAATGTTGAATATTGGCCCCCACTCTCTTCTGGCTTGGAGAGTTTCTGCTGAGAGATCTGCTGTTAGTCTGATGGGCTTCCCTTTGTGGGTAACCTGACCTTTCTCTCTGGCTGCCCTTAACATTTTTTCCTTAATTTCAACTTTGGTGAATCTGACAATTATGTGTCTTGGAGTTGCTCTTCTCGAGGAGTATCTTTGTGGCGTTCTCTGTATTTCCTGAATTTGAATGTTGGCCTGCCTTACGAGGTTGGGGAAGTTCTCCTGGATGATATCCTGCAGTGTTTTCCAACTTGGTTCCATCTTCCCTGTCACTTTCAGGCACACCAATCAGACGTAGATTTGGTCTTTTCACATAATCCCATATTTCTTGGAGGCTTTGTTCATTTCTTTTTACTCTTTTTTCTCTACACTTCTCTTCTCGCTTCATTTCATTTATTTGATCTTCAATCGCTGATACTCTTTCTTCCAGTTGATCAAGTTGGTTACTGAAGCTTGTGCATTTGTCACGTAGTTCTCATGTTATGGTTTTCATCTCTATCAGTTCTTTTAAGGTATTCTCTGCATTGATTATTCTAGTTATCCATTCATCCATTCTTTTTTCAAGGTTTTTAGTTTCTTTGCGCTGGTTATGTAGTTCCTCCTTTAGCTCTGAGAAGTTTGATCGACTGAAGCCTTCTTCTCTCAACTCATCAAAGTCATTTTCCATCCAGCTTTGTTCCGTTGCTGGCGATGAGCTGCGTTCCTTTGGAGGGGGAGATGTGCTCTGATTTTCTGAATTTCCAGCTTTTCTGCACTGCTTTTTCCCCATCTTTGTGGTTTTATCTGTCTTTGGTCTTTGATGATGGTGACGTACTGATGGGGCTTTGGTGTGGGTGCCCTTTCTGTTTGTTAGTTTTCCTTCTCACAGTCGGACTCTCAGCTATACGTCTGTTGGAGTTTGCTCGAGGTCCACTCCAGACCCTGTTTGCCTGGGTATCAGCAGCGGAGGCTGCAGAAGATAGAATATTGCTGAACAGCAAGTGTTGCTGTCTGATTCTTGGTCTGGAAGCTTTGTCTCAGGGGTGTACCCAGCTGTGTGAGGTGTGAGGTGTCAGTCTGCACCTAGTGGGGGACGTCTCCCAGTTAGGCTACTCAGGGGTCAGGGACCCACTTGAGCAGGCAGTCTGTCCATTCTCAGATCTCAACCTCCGTGCTGGGAGATCCACTGCTCTCTTCAAAGTTGTCAGACAGGGGCATTTACCTCTGTCGAGGTTTCTGCTGCTTTTTGTTTAGCTATGCCATGTCCCCAGAGGAGGAGTCTACAGAGGCAGGCCGGCCTCCTTGAGCTGTGGTGGGCTCCATCCAATTCAAGCTTCCTGGAGGCTTTGTTTACCTACTTAAACCTCAGCAATGGCAGGCGCCCCTCCCCCAGCCTCGCTGCCACCTTGCAGTTAGGTCTCAGACTGCTGTGCTAGCAATGAGGGAGGTTCCATGGGCGTGGGACCCTCTGGGCCAGGTGTGGGATATAATCTCCTGGTGTGCCGTTTGCTAAGACCCTTGGTAAAGCACAGTATTAGGGTGGGAGTTACCTGATTTTCCAGGTGTTGTGTGTCTCAATTTCCTTTGGCTAGGAAAAGGAATTCCCTTCCCCCTTGCGCTTCCCAGGTGAGGCAATGCCTCACCCTGCTTCAGCTCTCGCTGGTTGGGCTGCACTTGTGGACCAACTGTCTGACACACCCCAGTGAGATGAACCTAGTACCTCAGTTGAAAATGCAGAAATCACCCGTCTTCTGTGTCGCTCAGGCTGGAGCTGTTCCTATTCAGCCATCTTGGGCCTGCTCTGATATATTATCTGATGGTTTTATATATATTAATTTATTTCCCAACCAAGTTGTGGAGTAACCTTCCCCCAGGTATCTAGTCTACAATCTACAATATAATTCAATCTGGCCTAAGGCCTTTAATTCATTTAAGAAAGCCAGGAGCTCTCGTACTTTCTTATGTTTTATTTTTCTTTTTTCCCGCTTAAAGTCATGTGTACCATATTCAGTTGGCAATACAAAAGAGGTGTTACAATAGTGAAGGTGGTACAAAAACAGGACCTGAAATGTTCTTTTCATTCGTCTATCTTCTCCAAACATTGATTTCAATGGGGAAAGCGGGTGGAGGGAGGGCAATGTGATTAGAGAGATTCTTGCACACAGGGAGCAAGGCCCTTGAACTAAAAGTGGAGGTAGCCTTATATTCAGATAAATCAGTCACTAGGCACTGGGTGGGGAGGGGAAAGGGTCACATAGAATGTTCTGAGCTAGGCCACTTACTGATTTTAGACATGCCTACCTAGGAAATGCACCATTTAGCAATGCCCTTGTTCTGACCACAGCACATTAGTCAGAGAAACATCCTCAGAGAGAAGATCAAGGAAGACAAGGCACATGTTTGAATGTGGGAACACAACTGACACTAAGTGAAGCTTGAGAACCTGAAAATGAAAGTGACTGGAAATGAACTGAAACCACTCTGTTAGTAAAGAATGGAATGCGAAAATGAAATGAACATTTTAAATAGAGCACACTGCCCTTCATTTTACTTGGTGACTCAGCCTGGGAGTTTCTGTAATACATACAGAATTCTGTTTGGTGAAGTGACCTACTTGCTCTTTGTGGACGACCGTATCATGAACAGCTGGGGAGTAACTTACTCCATGTCACCATGATACTGATCACAAGCACATTTCCTTCCTTTTGCAGAGTGCTATGGAGATTTCAAAGCACTTTTCCAAGTATTTTCTCCTTTAATTTCACACAAACTCTGTGAGATTGTTGTCCACTTTGTTACAGGTAAGGAAACTGTTTTAAGTTCAGTGTTTTTTCCATGATACTATAGCAGTGGCAGTTACTACTACAGCTCACCCAGAATTCACTGAAGGCCACCAAGACACAAAGGTCATTCCATTACCCTTAAGTAACCTAAGGCCTGGTCATGTATATACCTAGAATGGTATGTTATCATCCCTAACATCTTTAAGATCAAACACACATGTACAAGAACATTTTTAAGGTAGTCCTATCTGTTTGGCCCCAGAGTATTTGAATACTGCAACATAAACACTGATCACCTTTATTTGTTTCAGGCACGGTGTATAAAAATTGTCATCCCATTGAATAAATCCCTTGTTACCTGGTCTCAACGTTCCTAACTATACTACTATTCTAAAGATATTGCTGGCTGGGTGCAGTGGCTCACACCTGTAATCCCAGCACTTTGGGAGACTGAGGTGGGTGGATCACCTCAGGTCAGGAGTTCGAGACTGTTTGGGTGAGGGAGAAGGGACAAAATGGAGGAAGGTGAACAAGAAGGCACAATCCATGTTGCTTCCGGGTTCTTCCTCACCAACTTTCCCGCGCGTGGGAAAATGCAGCCCGAGCCTCGGAAGATGCAGATCAACCAAGCATGCGCCAGGTGACGTCAATCCAAAGAGATCGGAACTTACCCGGCCACGCCTATGGAGACGCCCCTATCATGCCCTTATCCTGCCCACTGCCCTCCCCCTTTCAGTACCAACGCATAAAAGTCTGCCGCCGGCAGGAGCCGGCGTGACTTCTTCGGCCCTAGCATTCGTGGACTGGAGAACCTCACCCGAGAGCGCCGGCGCAACTTCCCTGGCCCTTTCCCACCGACCAGTGAACCTCGCCCGAGAGTGCGTGCATATTTGCAAATAAAAGGGCTGCCACTTTCTTCACTCGTTTTGGCCTTTATTGATATTTAGTCTTTGCGTCTATTAATAATAGTAATAGAGAAACAAAACAGAGACCAGCCTGGCCCACATGGTGAAATCCTTTCTCTACTAAAAATACAAAAATTAGCTGGGCGTGGTGGCGTACACCTGTAGCCCCAGCTACTCTGGAGGCTGAGGCAGGAAAATCACTTGAACCTGGGTGGTGGAGGTTGCAGTGAGCTCAGATGGCGCCACTGCACTCCAGCCTGGGCGACAGAGTAAGACTCTGTCTCAAAAAAAAAAAAAAAAGAAAGAAAAAGAAAAAAAAGATATTCCTAGAGTGTGTTTCACTCAGATTAATACAGCCTGATGAAATTCCAGTGCCAAATAAGGAAAAAGATCGTGTGCTTGTGGAGGAATATTACTGACTAGCAGGAAGCTTCCTTTAATACCACTTAAAAAGATTAGCAGGAGGAAGAAAATCAAGGTTACAATAAAAGAATTATCACTAAAATTTCTCAGTGTAATTCCTTTCTTTGATGCCTAAACACAATACCTTCTATTCTAGCAAGATGGTAGTTAAGGCATGTGTATCTGAAGGGCAGGAGATCCCTAAATGGGTACAGAATATCTTACAATCATCTTCCCAAAAGTAGATTTAAAGTGGACGGTGCATTTTTCAGATTTAAATATTCTCCTTTCTCCTTGCCCTCTCTTCTGCTCTTTTAAATATTGGAAAAAAATAAAATAAAACAAACAAGGCAATGAAGAACATTTTAAAATGCTCATGGAAAAACTCATCTTCTAGAAGGGAATCTTAGTGGGAGGGACAATTCCTCTCAGGGTTATCAGTGAAGCTGTGAAAATATGAGGCCCTGAAATCCAGAGGTGTCACCCAACGAGGCTGCAGCAGGGACCATTAGCAATGGCTGCTGTGCCCTCTGTCACTGCCTCAACTTAGAAAGGACGTCTTTGTCAGCCTCATGGTACCTAGCATGGTGCCTACCTCACAGAGAGTTCTATAAATAATTGCTGAGTGAAATCAGATGAAATGGAAACAGGTTCAACATGCTCCAAAGTATTAGATACTTGAGTGCTAGAGTGGAATTGTTCTCTACTGGAAGAAAAGAAAAAAATATACCATTTTAAGTTGCAAGTCTTCAAGTCTTGCAATGTGAAGGACGACAAAATCTTCCTGATCTCCAAACTGGGTCACATCGTGAAAGAAGAAAGCACTTCTGCAAAGTGCTACACCCTAGAAAACATCTTAAACTACTCAACAAAACAAGATTTCACCTCAAGGGAAGCCTGTCAAAGATCTCCATAGATTCCATTCAATTCAGTAAAGATTTTATCTTCAGATTGCCCATAGAGGTTGCCTGTGGCTGCTGGCTACTCAACTGCTGCTGAGCACAGCGCAACTCTAGCATAAGGCAGCTTGTCATCCCACAGATGTGCTCTCCACTAGGGTATAATATATAACCCCAGTGAGTTTTACTGTTGACTACAGATGCTGTAATGTATGGTGCAGCTACAGACCTGCATGGAGGGTCAGTTAACCTGAGTTCAAGCTCTATCATTTTCTAGCTGTGGGGCCATGGACACACTATTTTATCTCTCTGAGCCTTGGTGTTTTCCTGTGGAAAGGAAGGGGCTTAAAGCAGATAACCTCAAAGATCCTCTCTAGCTTCTAACATTTGTAATACTGCACAACTCTGTGAAGAAAAGCAACTAAAATTAAACCCTTTGTTGTTTATATACTGCATAGAAAACAAATTGATACATCAACAAGGTCATACAGACATGATCCTATTAGAAAAACCAGCCCTTTCTGTGGCTGAAAGGAATGAGAATATCTTGGCTTTCAAAGTGGGCAAAGATTTGGTTTGGACTTCTCTCTAAGAGACAGCATGTCTCAGCAGTCAAAATTATGCCAGTAGCCACAGGCTGGGTCATTGCTTTTAGTGAAGCCC
Organism: Macaca thibetana thibetana; assembly: GCF_024542745.1. Lineage (NCBI taxonomy): Eukaryota > Metazoa > Chordata > Mammalia > Primates > Cercopithecidae > Macaca > Macaca thibetana. The sequence goes on from NC_065584.1 coordinate 39,477,918, forward strand.
AGCAGGCACAACACAAATTTCTTAATTACCATTACTATAACCTTTACCACACCTTGTTTTTCTTGGGGACTCTCTTGGTCAGGTAATCTGGGATAGATCCAACCCAATTTATAAAATTTGAGGCATTTCGCACTGTAGGTAAGATTACATGCTATTTTAAGAAACCTCTTGGGGGATGAGGAAATATGTTGTTTTTCTTTTAAATATTATACTGTATATCGATTCCAAATGCTAGCTGAACTTTTAAAGAAAAACATGAGTTCCCCTAAAAATAGCCTGTCTACAATGCCTCCTAGACTTGGGCACTTTGTACACATAGTATAACTTGCTTAGCATGTAATTAGAAATAAAATAATATTTAGTGAACACATTTAAAAGGTTAAGAAAAGCTAAACGTAAATGTTCCCAAAACATTAAACATTAATTAATGTGAGCTGACTTGTTTACTTTAAAGTTATATTCTCAAAAAAAAAAAAAAAAAAAATCTCAAATGAGTTCCTAAATCCAGATTTTAAAACCTTTGGTAACCAAGTATCAAATCCAAAGGCCCGGTCTCGGTCTTCAATTTTCCTTGACCACTCTGCAGTATTGGACTGCTGGAATTCTTTCTAATCCTGACCACCACGACTCTCCCTAGTACTGGCTCCCCTACTTCTTTGACTTCATGCTCTACATCTCTTTCCCCAGGCTATTCTTATCTCCTTCTTCTCTTACTGTAACTTTTTAATGTATCACAAAATGCAGAGCCATCCTCTGCTCTTTTCTCTTTTAGTATCTTTCTCTTACAGTCTTGCCTTTGGATTTGGCAAACTCTAGATGTATTTACTCCTACTCTGTGTGGATGGCTTCCTAATCTTAATCACTGCGCTTCACCCTGTCATGTGAATTTCGATTTTCTATCTTCCCCCACTGCATGCTGAACATCTCTACCATTTTGCCTTAVTATTTCAAATTCAGAAGCCATGTAAAACTGAATTGAGCAAGTAAGAAACCTATGGGAATGATTTAAAATTGGAGATATCAGTGAATCAATTCATGATTTCTAAAATATGCATATATGCATATGTAGGTGTATATGTGTGTGTATATATATGTATGTATGAGTGTGTGTATGTGTGTATTTTTCCCCAAGTTCACTTCATTGAAAGAGCCAAGAGCCAAGATATCTCAATAGTAATGAGCACACCTATGCCCAGAACTTGGTCTTTAATACTATTTCCACTAAAAAAGAACTGGAGTTTCTTGGGAAAATGGGTGATTTGAGAGCTTAGTCAGAATAGGCACAAGGTGTGCCTAGGATAACTTATGCCAAAAATGAAGGAAGTGTTAAAAAAAAAGATGGTGGAGATATGATACAAGAACATACTGGCTAAATCTGAGACAGTTTATGTACCAAAATGATTTGGTACAGTATCAACCACTGAATAGAACAGTGGATTCCATGACCAGTATAAACTGGTAAGAGATGCATATATGGATGGAGAGAAGAAAAAGCTCCTGCTTATTAGAAAATGTCTACTGTTGACAGGCGAATGTGGAAGGAATGTCAAAGATGGAAAATGATGATTTTTCATTCATCTTATAAAGTTTAGACTATAGAAGAATCATCAATAGATAATAAATCTGGGGGTAGTGATGAAGAGCAAGCTATTTGTTTCCCACTGATTACTCAGTGCTTTTAAAGGAAAAACAGTACCTATACAAAGGAAAAATTAGACAATGCCTTGACCTGGCGATCAAAATTTACATCACCATGAGTGGGAGATGGACATCCTGTGCCTGCAGATATGATAATTCAAGGACAAAACATCACCTGGATGACAAGGTATAACCTGATTCTAATCAGAAGGAAATATCAGACAAATTTTTAAAAAGCAAGGTCGGGGGCTTAAATTCTTCAAAACTGTCAAAGTCATAAAAGATAAAGGCTGTAGACATGTTCCAGATTAAAGGAGACTAAAGGAACATGACAACTAAAGGCAACACCTAATCCTATGCTGGATCCTGTGCTGGAGGGAAAAAGTGCTATAAACACACTATTGTATCTTTGAGCCAACTGACAAAACTGGCATATAAATGGTAGATCAGATAGAAGTATTCAATCAAATTTACTAAAGTTGATAACTCTACTAAGGTTATATAACAGAATATCCCCTTTCATGGAAATACCACACTGAAGTGTTTGGGGGTATAGAATCCTGATAAATGTAATTTAGCCTCAAATTGCTCAAAAAATATTATACATATATATGCATATGTAGCTAGAATAAATTATAAAGCAAATATAAAATATTAGCAACAGGTGAATATGGGTAAAGGTATTTGTTATGTGGACTCTTTTCATTCTTGCAACTTTTCTTACTTCTAAATAAAAAGTAAAAAAATAAAAATACAAAAAATACAAAAACCAACCAAAAAAGCCTGGATTGAAACCTTTTATCCCAGCCCCCCAAACAAGCAGTCTCTATCTTTTATTGGCTTTATTATCCTAAGCAGGTTGAAATATTGCACTTGTCCTGAAGAGTCTTCTCTCTCTCACCTCTCAAAGCCATTTCACCACATACTGCCTATTTATCCTTCATAATGTTTCACTTCTATCCCTTCCTTTGAATTCCTACCACTACCACCCTATTTCAAACATCTATCATTTTACAATAAATTGCTACAATTCATCACTCCTAAAATAGGCTTTGTCTATTCAAAAACATCTTACACATATTTATCATCTTTGCCTGCAACCATATTATTTTTATTCTGTTACTCATCTCAAATTTTCCCTATGGACTGTATAACACCTAAAATAAATAAGTGCCTAACTTCTTAGAACTTAAAAAAACTGAATAGTGAATTAATGCATTTTATGGTAGGAAAGAATTGAAAACACCAAGGAGTACACTCACCTCTCAAAAATCAAAATAACTCATGGTCTCAGAGTGTATGTAACCACAGCTAACGACTCATTATGTATCCTCTCTGATTTTTTTCGTTGTCATAAGTGTAAATATATTTTACAAAATGGAAACCATACTATAGATTGTTTTATAACCTACTTTTTCACTTCTTCCTATATCATGAGTATTTCCCCATTTGGATAAATATTTTTATACAATATGATTTTTAATAGCTATAGAGCAATACAGTGTATACTTGAAATATAATTTTTAATTCTTATAGAGAGCATAAATAAAAATAATTTGTAAATACATACTTGTACTCATCTCTTACTGATTTATCTAGGGTAAATAGCTATTTTTTAAAAACTTAAATAACATCTTCCACCACTTAATGTATGCAAACACACTAGAGACATACCTCACTTTATTGTACTTCACTTTATCGTGCTTCACAGATACTGCAACTTTTGCAAATTGGAGGTTGTGGCAACTCTGCATTGAACAAGTCTATTGGTGCCATTTTTCCAGTAGCATGTGCTCATGCATGTCTCTGTGTGATATTTGGTAATTCTAACAATATTTCTAACTTTTTCATTTATGATTATGTTATTATGGTGACCTGTGATCAGCGATCTTTGATGTTATTCTTGTAATCGTTTGTGGGTGCCATGAACTACACTCATACATGAAAGCAAATTTAATTGATAAATATGTGTATTCTGACTGCTCCACTGCCCAGCCATTTCCCCATCTTTTTCCCTCTTTATTCCCTGAGACAATACCAATATTGAAATTAGTTCAATTAATAACTTTTCAATAACCTCTAAGTATTCAAGTGAAAGAAAGAATCACACTTCTCTCTTTTTAAATCAAAAGTTAGAGATAATTTAGCTTGGTGAGGGAGGAAAGTCAAAAGCCAAATCAGGCAGGAAGCTAGGCCTCTTGTGCCAAACAGTTGGCCAAGTTATGAATGCAAAGCAAAAGTTCATGAAGGAAATTAAAAGTGCTACTCCAATGAACACATGAATGATAAGAAGGCAAAACATCCTTATTGCTGATAGGGAGAGTTTTAGTGGTTTAGCTAGAAGACCAAAGCAGCCACAACATTCCTTTAAGCCAAAGCCTAATCCAGAGCAAGGGCTTAACTCTCTTCAATTCTACAAAGGCTGAAAGAGATCAGAAAGCTATAGAAGAAAAGCTGGAAGTTAGCGGGGGTTGCTTCATGAGTTGTTTAAGGAAAGAAGCCACCTCCATAACATACAAATACAAAGTGAAGCAGCAAGTGCTGATGTAGAAGCTACAGAAATTTATCCAGAAGATCTAGCTAAGATCATTGATGAAGGTGATTAAACTAAACAACAGATTTTCCATGTAGACAAAATAGCCTCATATTGGAAGAATGTGCCATCTCAGACTGTCAAAGCTCAAGAGCAGAAGTCAATGCCTAGCTTCAGAGCTTCAAAAGACAGGCTGACTCTCTTGGTAGAGGCTAATGCAGCTGATGACTTTAACGTGAAGCCAATGCTCATTTACCATTCTGAAAACCTAGAGTCCCTAAGAATTATGCAAAAACTACTCTGCCTGTGCTCTAGAAATAGAATGACAAAGTCTGAATGACAGCACATCTGTTTACAGTATGTCTTACTGAATATTTTAAGCCCACTGTTGAGACCTACTGCTCAGAAAAAAAGATTTCTTTCAAAACAGTACTGCTCATTGACAATGTTCCTGGTCACCCAAGAGCTCTGATGGAGATACATAAGATTAAGGTTGTTTTCATGCCTGGTTCTGTATCCCACGGATCGAGGAATAATTTCAAAATTCAAGTCTTATTATTTAAGAAAGAAATTTTTGTAAGGTTATAGCTGCCACAGATAGTGATTCCTCTGATGGATCTTCACAAAATATATAAATTGAAAACCTTCTGGAAAAGATTCACAATTCTAGGTGCCATTAAGAACATTCATGATTCATGGGAGGAGATCAAAATATCAGCATAAACAGGAGTTTGGAAGAAGCTGATTACAACCCTCAAGGATGACTCTGAGGGGTTTAAGCCTGGATGAAGTCACTGCAGATGTGAAGGAAATAGTAAAAGAACTAGAATTAGAACTAGAGCCTGAAGCTGTGACTGAATTGCTGCAATCTCGTGGTAAAATCTGATGAGAAGTTGATTCATGGCCAGGCGCGGTGGCTCACGCATGTAAACCCAGCACTTTGGGAGGCTGAGGTGGGTGGATCACCTGAGTTCAGGAGTTCGAGACCAGCCTGATCAACATGGAGAAACTCCATCTCTACTAAAAATACAAAATTAGCCAGGCGTGGTAGCACATGCCTGTAATCCCAGCTACTTGGGAGGCTGAGGCAGGAGAATCGCTTGAACCCAGAAGGCAGAGGTTGTGGTGAGCCAAGATCACGCCATTGCACTCCAGCCTGGGCAACGAGAGCCAAAATCCATCTTAAAAAAAAAAAAAAAAAAAAAAAAGATGTTGCTTCATATGGATGAACAAAGAAAGTAGTTTCTTTTTTTTTTTTTTTTTTTTTTTTTTTGGAGACGGAGTCTTGCTCTGTTGCCCAGGCTGGAGTGCAGTGGCCGGATCTCAGCTCACTGCAAGCTCTGCCTCCCGGGTTCAGGCCATTCTCCTGCCTCAGCCCCCCGAGTAGCTGGGACTACAGGCGCCCGCCGCCTCACCTGGCTAGTTTTTTGTATTTTTTAGTAGAGACGGGGTTTCACCGTGTTAGCCAGGATGGTCTCGATCTCCTGACCTTGTGATCTGCCCATCTCGGCCTCCCAAAGTGCTGGGATTACAGGCTTGAGCCACCGCGCCCGGCCAAGAAAGTAGTTTCTTGAGATGAGATCTACTCCTGGTGAAGGTGTTGCGAACATTGTTGAAATGACAACAAAGGATTTAGAATATTATATAAATGTAATTGGTAAAGCAACAGCAGGGTTTGAGAGGACTGACTCAAATTTTGAAAGTTCTACTATGTATGGGTTAAGTGCTATCAAACATTATGACATGCTATAGAGCAATCTTTCATGAAAGGAAGAGTCCATTAATGTAGTAAACTTCAATGTTGACTTGTTTTGAGAAATTGGCACACCCACTCCAACCTTCAGTAACCACCACTGTGATCAGTCAGCAGCCATTAATATCCAGGCAAGAGACTGCACCAGCAAAAAGATTACGACTTGCTGAAGGCTCAGATGATTATTAGCATTTTTTAGCAATAGATTATTTTTAATTAAAGTATATACATTGGTTTTTTAGACATAATGGTACTATACACTTAAGAGTCTACAGTATAGCATTAACATAACTTTGATATGCACTAGGAAACTGAAAAAATTGTGTGAGTATCTTTATTACAATATTCACTTTTTCTCCATATTCATTTTATTGTGGTGGTCTGAAACCAATCCCTCAATATCTCCAAGATATGCCTGCATGCGCTTTGACACTCCTATGCTTTTACTCCCTTTCTGATGTTGTCTTCATGCCTTCTCTATGCCAATCCAAATCAGAAGCAGGCAACATATCTTAAATGTCTTTTTATCAATAGTCTCAAAAAGTGGTCATTGACTAACATCCTACATATTATTTTAGCCTTATTCAAGTCTCTCCTCTTCCATAGAGCCTTCCCTATATCCTCTGCAGGCCACAGTCATCACTATCCTTCCTCCTTATCACTGATATAGAAAAGATTGATACACAGTATTTTCTCCCATTGACAGGTGACAAGTGCCTGCATCATCACTTGACAGGCAGGAGAAACAAGGCATGAAAAGGTGACTTACTTGCTAATGGTCTGGTTCTAGGACATAGTTCTAGAGCCTATGTCCTAAGATGAGCCATAAGAAGAGTATTCCCTGGGAAAGTTTTTGTGATACCAGACCTGTCCCTGTTAGGCCTTAAATGTCTAATGAAAGCACAAGTTGATTAGATTAGCTTAAGGTTAAAACCAAATGGTTTTTAAAAATTAATTATATGCATGAGTACTTCAGGTTAATGAGTTCTCTTTCCAGAAATATCACCAAGATTTAGAACTGTTCTTTTCATTGCTTTCAGGTAGATATGTTTACTTAAAAATAAAACTATGCTAAAAATTATGACCAAGAAGGAGCTTTATAGAACTTGCTCTCATAAGATGCAAATCATTTAAATCAATAAATTACATACACACTTTTAAAGTGTATAACAGTACTTGAGAAAAAAATTTTTTCTTAAATAGTTTCAATATGAAAATCATAGTTTCAATATGAAACTCCTAACATGATTTGTATTTTTTTTTTAATTCATGAGGAATTAAAACAGTAATGAAACTATACTACCAAAGCAAAGCAGTCAGGACTACTTTGGATTTTGGGAGGGAAATCTTAGTATTACCAGTAGCTTCTGGGGATCCAGTTGCTGCCTTTGTACAATTAAAGAGAAAAACCATCTGGCCTGGGCATGGTAGCTTACACCTGTAATCCCACTTTGGGAGGCCAAGGCAGGAGAACTGCTTGAGCCCAGGAGTTTGAGACCGGCCTGGGCAACATAGTGAGACCTCATCTCTACTTAAAAAAAAAAAAAAAAATGCTAGGCATAGTGGCACATGCCTCTGATTCCAGTTACTTGGGAGGCTGAGGTGGGAGGATCACTTGAGCCTGCAAGGTTGAGGCTACAGTGAGCGGTGATCACACCACTGCACTCCAGCCTGGGTGACAAGAGTGACACTCTGTCTCAAGAAGAAAAAAAAAATTATTGATTTATTTTACCAACTTCCTTCAAGTAAAATTGTATGTGTAAATTTACTTAGTTTTGTGCAAGCCATCACTAAAGCTGTCTTTGAGGCTCATAAAAGGAAGGGTCTCTGAGGATATTAAGTTAGAAAAGAACACATTTGCAAAATTTTATTCCTCAGCATTTTTTGGTCTATTCAAGAATTTTCCATAGTAAAATGTTATGCACATTTTTCCCAATTTTAAAAGGAAGTTTTAGTGGGTAATACTTTAAGTAAAAGCACTGACACAGCACTGTCCACTGCCTTCTCTAAGAATGACAAGCTCCATCTTATCAAAGAGAGGTAAAAAGGAAGTGGTTAATATTGCTGTAATAATCCCCAAATCAAAGCCACCATTTGCACTGCCTATATTCTTGGGCTCCCCCTTGCCAGACGCTGAGATTGCCTTCATGGACAAGGAAGGTGCCACAAAAGAAATGATTAAAAACAACTAGAAGACGATTACTCCTTTATGTCTCCTGCCTGAGAGCCTGAAATCTGAGCAGAATTCATCTCCGTTTCTCTAATGAATTCCTCTGCTGCTGTCATGCGGTTAATTCTCCACATTTTCTACTACCCTGATTATTAAATGAAAAAAAAAAAAGGAAAAGGGAAAAGGAGCCAGCCAATATAAACATCAAAGGGTACTCCCACTTCTGTGGCATTCAGATATTTTCCAGAGCTCGACTGCGGGGACAAAAGAGATGATTGGGGGGTTGCTGGGGAGTTGTTTTCTGTTTCCTCTGGGAGACAATGGGCCAAACCTGCCAGACAATGCTACAGTGCGAGTAGGTGGCGTATTACCAGGCAGCAAAGGTTTTCTCAGTGAAGCTGGATGTTCCCTTGGCTTGGCCAAGACAGACCCAAGCTATTATTGAACAGCGGTGGGTGGAAGATGAGCGCCAGGCCCTCCCTAAAAGGAGACTGGCTGCAGACATCCTCCACTGGGCCTCGGACCAAAGCACTGAAGTGGGAGGACAGCATGAGATGAAGGAGGGAGGCAACTTCAGAAACTTGAAACCAGCACAACGTTTTCATTTCCTGAACCTAAAGCAAATAACTGTTTGTGGTATTCACTGGAGTCTGAGTTTTTTCTTTTGTCAAGACTATAGGCCCCATAAAAGACTGACTAGAAGACTGGTCTGAAGTTCATGAGACTGAATGGGAGTAAATGTAAACTCTATTACATGAATACAAGAAAAAAAAACTATTACAGGCCTAAGTTCAGGATGAAAGAATGACCAGGCTGAATAAGAGTTCATGTGTAAAAGATCTAGGGGTTTTAGTTGACAGTGAACATTACATGAGCCAACAGTGTGACTTGGCTGCTGAAAACCCTGATGATATTTAAGGCCAGATTAGCAGAAGTAGAGTGTTCAGAGTAAGGAAAAAAAAATAGTCTCTCTGTGCTGGTCTGGACACAGTTGGAGTGCTGCCTCTATTCTGGATGCCAAGAGTTAAAGAAAATACAGAAAACTGGAGCATGTCAAAAGAGTCACAGCAAGAGAAAAGATACAAAAATCATGTCATGCGACGAATAAGTAGAGAAACTAGAATTGTTTCAACGAGAAAAAAGAATTCATTGAGCAAATTAGCTATCTATGAATAGCCGGAGGGTATTCTGTAGGAGAGAGGGCAAACTTATCTCCATGACTCCACAGGGCAGAAAACAGGCAGAAAACTAGCTCAATATAAAAAGAACGTTTCCAACAATTCAAACTGTCCCCAAATGGAATAGAATGTTTTGTGTAACAGTTATTTCTCCAGCATTGGAAGAGTTCAAAGTCTAATGAACATCTGCCAGGGATGTTGTAATTGAGCATTCCAGCATTAAGTGGGAGACTGGTATCAATGTCTTATTAAATTCTCTCAAACTTTGAGGCTAAGAATTGCATAAAAATATAGAAATAATAATAAAAATCAAAGGTATCTATTATTGGCTTAATATATCAGCCAAAAATTTATTCATCGTCATTCAAAATACCATTGCAATCCTCTGCACTGAGAACCCTAAGATATTTCTGAGTGAAATTAAAGGAGACCTAATAAATTGGGAGAGAAAACATGATCATGGTCATGGGACACTCCATATTGCTAAAGATGTCAATTCACCCTGAGTTCAACACAGATTCATTACAATCCCAGTGAAAACCTCAACAGTTTTTTCTCAAAAATTTCAGACTGATTCTAAAATTTACATGAAGTGCAAAGAATTTATACAAACAAAAAACAGATTTAAAAATCTCACAAAGTCAGAGAACTCTCACTACTTGATATTAAGACTTAGTATAAAGCCTCAGAGCCTAAGCAACATAGGAGTGGTATAAAGATAGCAAATCCTGCTGTGGAACAAAATGGAGAGTCCAGTTAGATTAAAGCATATGCAGTAAATTGATAATTTTTACAAAGGCTCCAAGAAAATTTAATAAAAAGAGAAAACCCTTCAAAAGATAGCTAGAGAACAGCTGGAAAAATATATGGGAAAAAAATGAACCTTGATAGCTACCTCATGACACACACAGAGATAAATCCAGGACTGATTATAAACATAAGAGATGAAAAAATAACGCTTCTAGAAAAAAGGGTAGAAGAAGATTGCTGCAACCATGGAATTGACAAAGATTTCTAAAAAAGGATATAAAAAGAACTAACCATTTTAATTAAAACTTGCTCAATAGAAAAGACACCAGTAAGAATGTAAAAAGACAAGCCATAGACTGAGAGGACATAGTTATAGTACATATATCTGAAAAAGGACTTATATCCAGAATGTATATATTTTTAAAAACCTCCAAAACCAACAATAAAAAGACAAACAGCCAATAAAACTGATCAAAAGATTGAAGAAACACTTCACAAAATAATAGGTGAGTGCTTAATAAGAACATGAAAAGGTACTCAATATCATTAGTCATCAGTGAAATCAAAACTAAAATCACAATGCAAGACTGTTTCAAGCTTAGTAGAATGTCTAAAATTAAAGAAAAAAGCTCTTAAACTGTAGAACAAACATAATTATTTTATATTTCTATTGGTAATGTAAAATTTGTATAACCTACTTTGGAAACAGTTTGGCACTTTCTTTTAGAGTTAAACATTCATCTACCCTATGACCCACCAATTTCAAAAACAGAACTTGTATAAGCATATTCATAATGACATTATTCATAATAACCCTAAAGTGAAAATTACCTACATAGCTTATCCCTAAGAGAATGGCTAAAAAGTAATTGGTCTTATATTTTTACAATGGCATACTACTCAGTACTAAAAAGGAATTAACAAAAAATACATGCAAAACATGGATAAATCTAAAAAGCAATGCTGTCTGAAAGAAGCCAGATATCAGTGCTTGATTTCTACATATGTGAGTTTCAAGCACAGGAAAAACTAATCTATAGTGATAGAAATCAGAAGAGTGATTGCCTAAGGAGGCTGGAGATTGACTGGACGGGAACACAAGAAAATATTTTTTTCAAAGCTCATTGAATTGTCCACTTAAGATCTGTGCATTTCACTCTCTAGAAATTTTACCTCAACAAAAAAATAATATCTCTGCTTCCTTAAAAAAAGTCATTGCAGTTCCTTGAGTTAGTATCATGAATAAATAAGGAAAACTTCCCTCCAGTTAGTCTTAAAGAAACTATTGTTTATAGGATTTCCAGCATTCTAATACCCTTTCTAAGATGTTTATTAATCTGTTTTGTCTTTTAGATACCTGTCTTCAAACAAGGTATACTCCATGTCAAAAGAGTAGAACTCCTTGAGAGTGAAGTCTATGTCTTATTCACCTTTGTGGGGCAAGCACAGCATTTGACCCAAAGTTCATACCAAGAATATTTGCTGGCCAGGCGCGGTGGCTCACGCCTGTAATCCCAGCACTTTGGGAGGCCAAGACGGGTGGATCACGAGGTCAGGAGATGGAGACCATCCTGGCTAACACGGTGAAACCCCGTCTCTGCTTAAAAAAAAAAAAAAAAAAAAAAAAGCCGGGCGTAGCTGTGCGCGCCTGTAGTCCGAGCTACTCGGGAGGCTGAGGCAGGAGAATGGCGTGAACCCAGGAGGCGGAGCTTGCAGTGAGTCGAGATTGCTCTACTGCATTCCGGCCTGGGCGACACAGCGACACTCCGTTTCAAAAAAAAAAGAATATTTGATGACTATGCTAGTACTATACTAGGTACTGTAGATATAGCAATAAACAAAATAGACCTGGTCTTAGATATCAGAGAACCTGTATTTACTGTGGGCCACTAATATTCAATTAAAAAAGTCATACAAATAAATATATAATTATAGAATTATAATAAATACAGTGAATAAAAAGAGGAGGAAGAGGAATTATAAGGGGAGATCTAATTTTCTTAAAGGAGCGATTTTTACACAGAGACCCATAGGATAATAGCAATTGGCCAGGTGAAGACTGAGGAAGGAAGACTATTATTCTGTGGAGAGGAAAGAACTTGTGTGAAGATGCGGAGAAGTAGGAAAAAGTGAAAAGGAGGCAGAGTGGGACCATGCAGGACTTTGTAGGCCATGCGATGATTTCTACGTTGAATTCTGAAAGTACAACCAGAAGCCAATGAAACATTTTAAGCAGGGAAATAATATAAACCTATCACCCTGGCTGCTATGTTTAAAAGGATTAGAACAGTACATTTCAAATCATTAATGGCTCATAAAGTGAATTTAATTAATCATGCCTGGCAAGAAAACGACAAAGGAATATACTTTTTTTTTTTTGAGATAGAGTCTCGTTCTGTCGCCCAGGCTGGAGTGCAGTGGCGCGATCTCTGCTCACTGCAAGCTCTGCCTTCTGGGTTCAAGTGATTCTCCTGCCTCAGCCTCCTGAGTAGCTGGGACTACAGGTACCCGCCACCATGTCCAGCTAATTTTTTTTGTGTATTTTTAGTAGAGACAGGGTTTCACCTTGTCAGCCAGGATGGTCTTGATCTCCTGACCTCGTGATCTGCCTGCCTCAGACTCCCAAAGTGCTGGGATTACAGGCGTGAGCCACCATGCGCGGCCCCCTTTTTTTTTTTTTTTTTTGAAACGGAGGTTTGCTCTTTTTGCCCAGGCTGGAGTGCAATGGTGTGATCTCGGCTCACCACAACCTCTGCCTCCTGGGTTCAAAGGATTCTCCTGCCTCAGCCTCCTGAGTAGCTGGGATTACAGGCATGTGCCATCATGCCTGGCTAATTTTGTATTTTTAGTAGGGACAGAGTTTCTCCATGTTGGTCAGGCTGGTCTTGAACTCCTGACCTCAGGTGATCCGTCCGCCTTGGCCTCCCAAAGTGCTGGGATTACGAGTGTGAGCCACCATGCCCAGCCAGGAATATAATTTTTAAAACTATCAAAATGCATGATACAGAGAAAAGATACGTATTATTTTGTGAATTTTTGATTTTGGATTTACTTATAGATACATAGCAACACAAGTATGTGTACTGGGAATATCATGAATGTATTTTCCATTGTGGGTCATCCTCAAAAAAGTGTGACAGCTGTTAATTACAGGGAAGCAAGAGTGGAAACTGGGAGAGCAGTTAGGAGGTGACTGGAGAAGTGGAGATGGTAAATATGTTGACAGATTTAATGCTCATTCTGGAGACAGACATTTGAAAGGACTGAAACAACAGGTGGTTGTTTGCATTTGGAGGGCAAATGAAAGGGACATGTCAAGGATGACTCAGGTTTCCAGCACCCATTAACTTGAAAAATGAATGGGAGTGAAGAAATGAGTAAAGACGGCATAGTAAATCTAACTAAAATTGTAGTTTTCTTCAAATTTAACTATGAAATAAAATCTATTCTAATTATTTAAAATAGTAGAAACTTTTTTTCCCCTTGGTTTCCCTTCACAAGGTTTTTAGAGATATGGCCCAGGTCTTCTACAACTTCATATCCCCAGGTCCTACCATAGGGTTTGCCACCAAGTACATACTTCGTTATTATGTGCTGAGTGAATTAATAAATGGAGTAAAATAAAAATAAAGAAGTAGTCTTAAGAGAAAATAAAGTGTTCTATAGTTCTTAAAGTCAAGGAAGAGCAAATCAACTTAGGATAGACTTTTCTTATAAATGGCCACTTGCTGATCAAAAGTCACATTTTAGAAAACTAAAGGAAGATTATCTTTTAACATTATAATCATACTATAAAAATATTTTCCCCCTTTTACTTCTGAATATTAGTAAATCTCAAAAGTCCTCTTTTACACTGTCATATCTCATTCTCACTCTATGTTTACAGATTAGCAAAAGACTAAAAAAGTTCTCAGTTGACAGTTATAAACATTACTCAGATTATTCCTGTGTATTTGGTAGAGGGCAGACATAATTCTCTGTTTAAAACAAAATAAATGGATCATGGATAATATTCAAGAAACCCAAAGCTACATAGCAGCAGAGTTCACAGTAATCCATCCCTGGTCTTCTGGTTTGTAGTTAGCCCTGTGGCACTTTTATTACTCCCTAACTAACACCATTCTTTTGTTGATCCTGATAGTTAAGAGTTGTCTATTCGATTTTCACTCCCTCAAGGGCAGACACCATGTCTTCTACTATTACTGTATTGTCCATAATGTTTAGCAGTCCTGAACACAGCAGACACTTAATATTTCTTGCCTGGACTAGCAGTAAAATTAAAACAAACATCTCCTAATTTAGAGGTTAAACTAGACTCTGCTCCCTTCATCAAGCTGTATTGGTCTTGCATGCAAGTTTTATCTCCAGCGGTCCTTGCCTTCCATTACAAAATAGCAACTACCTCTTTTCAAAATGAAAAACATTTTCCATTGTAAGTTATACTTGCAACTATCATGTTGAAATTTCTTCAAGTGACAATTTTCATCTATGCTGCAGAGGAAAAAAGTGTAACTCATAAGCTTAATTCTTAAAACAAATCCAATAACTGTCATTGGTCCTAGACAGCCCTCTTAGCTTGCTGTTTCTTTTAATGTCCCAGGCCATTTCTCCCAGAGTTTGTGGTAGTAAACAGTCCAATGAGTGTGATCACAGAGAGACTACTGCTGGCATAATGAGTGTGATCCCTATTATTTCTAACAGCTGACATGCCATCCTGCACAAAAAAAAGCACTGAAAGATGGTAGAGGGGAAGCCATTGATTAGGAAGTTTGATGGAGGCCTAAATTAACACGTTCAATCAGAAAAGCTTGTTCCCAGCATTCTTGCCTCAACTTGACTTGGTCAAAAGAGACTGGTGAATGAGATTAAGTATATCATCTTTTATCCTGGCTCACTGTTCATCTTAAGTTTTGAGTATCTTTGAAAATCACAAATTGTTACAACACTTCAGTCACTAAAAGTTTGATGTAATTGTTTCGAGAACAATACTGACTACTTTAAAGAGAATTTTGAATTTTACCAAGTGTGTTTCTATCCCTTTAGCCTTTTGCAGCAGTTCTGATAAATCTAAATATCATCTTTCCATCCATTTATGATAAAACAAGAGATGTATGCAACTTTGTGCCAAGTCAATTATCTGGAGGCTGCTTGAAGATATGGTCCCAGATCTCAGTAAGTTTGCCTCTTGTCGAGGGAAAAAAACATCTACAAAATCAATTAAAACACAAGGTACAGTGAACTAAGTGCTTCAGCAACAGGTCAAATAAAGTGGTACAAAGAGCAACATTTAAGTCCAAGTAGAAATCAGGGAGGAAATTTAAATGATAGAAGTAGCATTTGAGTGTTGCCTTGAAGGATGTCAAGTATTGTAATGGAGATGAGGAAAGAATTCTAGTCTGGGGTAACAACACTATCCAAGCTATAAAGGGTGCTAAGTGCATGCTGTATTCAGGGAACCACATGCAACCTGTGTGGCTAGAGCAGAGGGGTCACATGGGATCAACAAGTGAAAAACAAAAGTTTACCTGAATGAGATCCACAAAAATGTTATCAGTAAAAAGTAAGTATGAATTTAAAGTTTGGAAACATTTTGAGTGTCTCAAAGAAAAGAGCTGTGTACCAGCTTTTGTGTTACATATGCAATTTAGGATGAAGCTGACAATCAACACATTTGAAAATATAACCTATCTCACTAAATTCTTTGATCAGAAAAATCCATTTATATAATTATTCCCAAATTCATTCAGAAAATGATCCTATTCAAACTCCTGGATATGCCAATATTTTAACAAGGGTAACTCACAAGATGAATTCTCATAAAATAAGGGAGGATATAAAACCAAAAAGTTAAAAAAGGAGAGACAGATTGACTTACATTTAAGATCTCATCCATCGGGTTCAGGACCAGTAAAAAGGGCTACATAAAAAGCTCTGGTCTATTTACCTTACCATCAGCAGAGACACAAAGTTACAAATAGAAAACCTGAATTCTGGATAGGAAAGTCTGTTTTCAGAGAGCCAGTACATAACTTTTGATGGCTGATGTTGAGATTCAATCAAGCTTGGCGCCAATTAAAAGACATTGTTTGGAGAGCACAGCCTTAGTGTTTCTATCGTTATCAGCTGAAATATAAAGATTACAATTTGATCTTTCATATTTGGAATAGAAAAATCTGTTTTCGGAGAAGCCAACATATACTGTTTAATAACTTTTGCAAGTCAGTATAAACTTCTCTTCTTTTCACAATTAAAGAGGAAGGAGCACCCAAAGAGAAGACCTCATGAAAGGCTCCTTTCAAACAGTGGCTCTTGCTGTGTCCTCTTGATTAAGGGCTCATAAATAAAAGGACACAACAGCTGCAACTTATGATTAACCATGGTATAGTATTTCAACCAGTGAATAACATTACAGTTATTAGAACCAACAAAACTCCTTATATTCATTCAATACATGACCTTGGCTTTGTCTGGCCTGTAGGTGACCTGAATTGAAGAGAGATGTCTGGGTTAAAATTTAACTCAGAGTCTGAAAAGCTATGTCACATGGCTGGGAAGTCAGTAATGTTGCAATTTCAGGAACCGCCCTCCTTTCAATGTGATTGGATGGTATAAAGGTGAATCTGAGTGTATCATAAAGCTAATTGGTCAGTCTTGGACAGCCCTTGAATGATGTCCAAACATTTGTGAACAGTCTGAGTAAACCACTCAGGTTATTCTTACACAACCAAGGTAACTTTACTGCCTGCCATGGGCAAGTAAGTGCTCTCTAGATTATAGCTGTAAACAATTCTCAAGTGATTAATGACACATACTCTTTCTCTGCCCTCTACTGAGGGCAGAACTCTCTTAAGGAAAACAGAAAAAAGCTTCACCCTTTGATTTACAGGCTTAGACCAAAGCAATCTGAGTTTCTTCTAAGTATGATAACCTATTCTGAGTAAGATCTGGGCTCTCAAGAGAGACCACAGAAGACAGGAAGAAAGGGTCTTCCATTATCTCCTTCCCTAGAAAGTATGCACTGAGAGGCTGCTAATGCCCTCCAAGTCTCAGATGGGTTCAGGACCGAATTCTAAGAACTATTTTCCCCATGACCACAACAGATGAAAACTAAGAGTATGACTTTTCTCATTTTAATTGTTAAGTAACCATATCACTTAGTTCACAGACACTTTCTTATCATGGGGCCTCAAGTTACCTTTTATTGGGTTGTGCTACTAAATGACCTGATCATGTAATGGTTTCAAACTGTTATACAGAAGCTCAAGTTTCCATAAAGCAAATCTATGGCCTCCACAGAAACCATGATCCAAACACATATGCTTAATTTTTGTCAGTTTATCACCAGTTCATATGTTAACACTGCAATAGAACTTGAGTTTCCAAGCACGAATACTTAATTATTTAAGCAATTACATTTCTTCTCCCAACTCTGCCAAGAAAACAATTTCTCTAAAAATGAACAATAACATTTACTTAACACAAGTACTTTTTTATATTAACATTCTTTTAAGAAAGGATATTGTCTTTAAAAAAAAAAAAAAAAAAAGCCTGTAGTAATATAGTATTAACTAATAGCATTTAGATAATATTGGGAAATAAGGAGATGCATATTTCTCAGGATAAAGGAGTTTGCGTGAATCTTCCATTTCATTATTACTCATAAAATGTAAAACACTAACCACATGAAGAACTTAAAATTCATTAGACATTATTTAAATCAATGGGATAAAATGCTGGCTTCTGGAGAGATTATGAATTATGATGTTCAACAGCTCTGAGCATAGATTAGATCCTAAATGGACACTTGTTAAATTGAGCCAATTAACCATAAAAAGTAAAAACTAAGTTTTTAAAAATAGTCAAGAAAAATTTTAATCTGAGCTTTTCATCTTGATGTCTCCAGAATATAGAATACATAGAATATAAAGCATATAGAATATAGAGTGCTTGGATATAACAGGCATCAACAATGACTGATTATGTGAATGAATGAGTTGATTGATTAATCAATGGAAGAAGGGCAGTTGTATACTAAAATTAAGATAAGCTGAGAAGGGATAGGGTCATTTAGGTTACTGAATATATTAGGAAAAAAATGTCCATTTGGTGGACATGTTTTTTTAAATCTGTTTTTTATACATTTAAAAATCTGCTTATACATGTTTTATCTATTTATACATTTAAAAAATCTGCTTCCATATATACTTTTCAAAGAACAATTTAAAATCTGAATCAATGAAAAGTAAAGATATTTCAGCCTTGATTTTCTAGCACAAAAAAAGTACCTGCATCAGCCTTTTAAGTAGGGAAATGTGTTTATTTTCTTTGAATGCCCAATGTAAATTAAAGGTATTGATTTCAGGATTATCTTTCAAGGAAAACTATTAAACTCTTTTGTTGAATCAAATTACTCTGAGCAAGCTTTCTGACATCTAGCTTTTAGAAAACATGCATAAATATCATTTCCTTTAATATGTCAGCAACTTTTAGTGGGAGAAGTAATTTTGAAATTAAACATCATTCTACTTCCTTAGCAATTGTAAAAAGCATCTTTCAAAAGAAATATTTAAGGGACCTTAAATTTAAGGGAGGCCAGGTGCAGTGGCTCATGCCTGTAATCCCAGCACTTTGGGAGGCCAAGGCAGGTGGATCATCTAAGGTCAGGAGTTCGAGGCCACCTTGATCAACATGGCAAAATCTAGTCTCCACTAAAAATGTGGTGGGTGCCTGTAATCCCAGTTACTCAGGAGGATGAGACAGGAGAATCACTTGAACCCTGAGGCAGAGGTTGTAATGAGCTGGGATCACATCACTATACTCCAGCCTGGGTGACAGAGTAAAACTCCATCACAAAAAATAATAAGAATAAATTTAAGGAAAGGGGTAGTTGCTTTTTTCTGTAAGGAATAGTGAGGAAAAGGAAGTTTGACCCTAACCATGTCTCTCTGCTGTTAATACCTCAAGTCTTAAGATTTATAGTTTCTAATAAAACATTATCAAGTCAGTAGAAAAACTGATGAAATTTGTTTTTAGTCACTGATCTATAATTGCCACTAGGAAATCAATACTTTAGGTTGAATCTCTCAACTTTTGAGATTAGTGAACAAACATTACTTGGTTTGAAACTTCTACAAAAAAATACTTGTTAATGTCCCCTTTCCATAAAGAAATATACACTAGGTGAACTGAGGAAATTATATAGTGGTCACTCATATTCATTCAAGTACTTATTGAGTACCTCTGGTGATATAAGAATGACTAAAATATTGTTCCTACCCTCTGGAGGCTCACAGTCCAGGTACAAATTCAGACCTGACAAATTCATCAACTGTATACTTAAGATTTGTGTACTTTATGGTATGTAAATTTATAGTAACAAATATATAATATTAATTATTGTAAAATATAATAATACATATGCAACAATAAATTACACAATAGAAAATTAAAAGAAAGATTAGGACTGGTAAGGTAAGTTAAACTATAGCAGCAGAACCACCACAATAGAAGTCTAGAACAAGGAGGAGGAGTTGTGCCTAGGGGGAGGAGCAAAGCCTTATTGAAGAGCTATAAACATACGAGTTTCACCAAGCAGAGAAGCTGGCAAAAAGCATGCTAGTGGAAGAAAAGTCGATGCAAAACACAAAGGTGAGGAACAGCAAGAAATCAGTGTGTCCGAAGCACATACACGGCTAGAGAGGTGACCCAAGAAAATCTTACAAACTAAGAGAATACATTTGGATTCTATTCTTTAGAGAAGAAGTGAAAAGAGGTCTCTAAATAGGAGAGTGACTAGATCAGATTTGTTTCTAGTGGATAACTCATTCCATCTTTCCAAAACAGAGGAGCATTACCTCTAAATTCCATTTGATTTCACAAGTCCATTGCTAGAAAGAATGTCAGTGTGGAAAAAAATTGCTTTGACGAAGTAATCAATTCACGATTCCCACCATCAGTACAACAATCACAAGTAATAGATTGGCTAATATCAAAGTAGAGCCATAGACAAACCTAATACTGGAGTCTATAACAATTGCTTCTGAATGATCAATCTAAGAAGCTCTTTCTTACCTAAAAGAAGAATAAGAAAGAAGAGAAGAAAGAAGGAAGATGGGAGAAAGGGAAGGGGGAAGAGGGAGAAACAAGGAGGGAAGGGGAGAAAGGAGGAGGGGGGAGGAGGGAGAGAAGGGAGGAGATAATGGAGTGAGAAGGAGGAAGAAAACAGGAAGAAAGGAATAAGGAAAAAGAAAAAAGAATAACAACAAAGAAAAACAAAAAAGAAAGAAAGAAATCACTATCCAGCTCTCCTTCTTAACTTAGTAAGGTATGTACCACTGCAATCAGGCACTAAATGACTCTGAAAGAATATGAATAATTAAGACAACTGGTATTACAAAGCATAATATGCCCAAGCTGGGAGTGGTGGCTCAGGCCTGTAATACCAGCACTTTGGGAGGACGAGGCGGGTGGATCACTTGAGGTCAGGAGTTCGAGACCAGCTTGGCTAACATGGTGAAACCCCATCTCTACTAAAAATACAAAAATCAGCTAACCATGGTGGTGTGCACCTGTAATACTAGCTACTCAGGAGGCTGAGGCAGGAGAATAGCTTTGACCCAGGAGGCAGAGGTTGTGGTGGGCCGAGACTGTGCCATTGCACTCCAGCCTGAGTGACAGAGCAAGATTCCACCTCAAAACAAAGAAAAATAAACAAATAAAATAAAAATATGTCCAAGATATAGTAAGAGAAAAAGATGCAAAACAGTATATAATATATAAACACATTCTTTGTGAAGCAAATGAATACTAAATATGTTAATATACGCATTGAAAAAATTTGAAGGACTGTATACAAACATGCTAACATCAGTTAAGTCTAAGATAATGGGGAACTTTTTCCCTTCCTCCATAATATATCTCTGAAAGGTCTGAATTTTATGAGTATGTATTACTTTTACAAACATAAAAGCATATGAAGGATAAATTTAATTTAAATGAGATCTCTTGATGGTGGCCCATAATCACAAAGGTTGTGGGAAGTTGGATAAGTAAAATAAGCACTTCCATGTGGGTGTCACCACTAACAAGCAGGTTTCCCACATTTCTATGTGGTCAACATGACATTCCAAAGGGAGAGTTCTTTTTTTTCCTTTTGCAACTTTTATTTTAGATTCAGGGGATACATGTGCAAGTTTGTTACCTGGATATATTGTGTGATGCTGGGGTTCGGGGTATGAATGATCCCATTATTCAGGTACTGAGAACAGTACTCAATAGTTATTCAACCCTTCTCCCCACTTCCTCCCTCCCTTCTCTAGTAGTTCCCAGTGTCAACTGTTGCCATCTTTATGTTCTTGAGTACTTAATGTTTAGCTTCCACTTATAAGTGAGAATGTGTGGTATTTGGTTTCCTGTTCCTGCCTTAATTCACTTAGGATAATGGTCTCCAGCTGTATCCATGCTGCTGCAAAGGACATTATTTCATTCTTTTTATGGCTGCATAGTATTCCATGGTCCATATGTACCATATTTTCTTTCTCAGGTGGGCACCTAGGTTGATTCCATGTCTTTGCTATTGTGAATAGTGCTGCAATGAATGTGTGAGTATGCATATGTGTCTTTTTGGTAGAAAAAATTGTTTTCTATTGGATATATACCCAGTAATGGAATGCTGGGTCAAATGATAATTCTGTTTTAGGTTCTTTGAGAAATCTCCAAACTGCTTTCCACAGTGGCTGAAATAATTTACATTCCCACCAACAGTGTACATGCATTCCCTTTTCTCTGCAGTCTTGCCAACATGTTGTTTTTTGGCTTTTTAATAGCAGCCATTCTGACTGATGTAAGATAGTATCTCATTGTGGTTTTGATTTGCATTTCTCTGATCATTACTGACAATAAGTATTTTTTTATATGTTTGTTGGTTGCTTGTATGTCTTCTTTTGAGAAGTGTCTTCTCATGTCTTTTGCCCATTTTTTAATAGGGTTATTTGGGTTTTGCTGCTCAATTGTTCAAGTTCCTAACAGAATTTGGATACTACACCTTTGTCAGATGCATAGTTTATGAATATTTTCTCCCTATCTGCATGTTGTCTGTTTATTCTATTGATAGTATATTTTGCTGTGCAGAAGCTTTTTAGTTTAATTAGGTCCCACCTGTCAATTTTTGTTTTTGTTCCAACTGCTTTTGAGGACTTAGTCACAAATTCTTTACCAAAGCCCATGTCCAGAATGGTATTTCCTAGGTTTTCTTCTAGGATTCTTATATTTTGAGGTCTTACATTTAAATCTTTAATCCATCTTGAGTTAGTTTTTGCATATGGTGGAAGGTAGGGGTCTGGTTTCTTTCTTCTGCATATGGCTAGCCAACTACCCCAGCAGTATTTATTGACCAGGGAGTCCTTTCCCCATTGCTTATTTTTGCAAACTTGGTTGAAGATTAGACATCTGTACGTGTGTGGCTTTATTTCAGGATTCTCTGTTCTGTTCCATTGGTTAATGTGTCCACTTCTGTACCAGTACCATGCTGTTTTGGTTACTGTAGCCTTATACTATAGTTTCCAGTTGGGTAATGTGATGCCTCAAAGGGAGAGTTTTTAGATTTGTGCAGGGGTACCCCAGGTCATGGACCAACACCAGTCTGTGGTCTGTTAGGAACTGGGCCACACAGCAGGAGGTAAGCTTCACCTCCTGTCAGATCAGTGGCAGAGTTAGATTCTCATAGGAGCACGAATCCTATTGTGAACTGCACATTCGAGGGATCTAGGTTGCGTGTTCTTTATGAGAATTTAATGCCTGACGATCTGAAGTGGAAGAGTTTCATCCTGAAACAGCCACCCCGCCCCCATCCACGGAAAAATTGTCTTCCACAAAACTGGTCCCTGGTGTCAAAAAAGGTTGGAGACTGTAGGCAAGCCTCATCTGCCTGACTTCTATTCTTTCTCCCTAATCTACTCAAGAACATGATATAATTCCTTGCTATGATCATGTTTTTCCTGTAGCCTTTAAAATAATTATTTCAATGCTGATAAATCTGCTATCAGTCTGTAGTAGCAGCAAATCATCTTATTGTCTTTGTGACAAATAGATATGCATTTTGGATCTGTGGAATTCCTTCCTCTTGCAGGAACAGCAAACTGAAATGATGAATTCAAGAGATTCAAGAATCTGCATGCCATTCCATTTGCCCTATACATAAGCTGAATTTCTTTAAGGCTAAATCTAACATGTTGGCAATACTTTATTATGTAGTTATTATTTATTTTTCTTTTTTTTTTTTTTTTTTTTTTTTTTTTTTTTTGAGACGGAGTCTCGCTCTGTCACCCAGGCTGGAGTGCAGTGGCCAGATCTCAGCTCACTGCAAGCTCCGCCTCCCGGGTTCCCGCCATTCTCCTGCCTCAGCCTCCCGAGTAGCTGGGACCACAGGCGCCGCCACCTCGCCCGGCTAATTTTTTGTGTTTTTAGTAGAGACGGGGTTTCGCCGTGTTAGCCAGGATGGTCTCAATCTCCTGACCTAGTGATCCGCCCGTCTCGGCCTCCCAAAGTGCTGGGATTACAGGCTTGAGCCACCGCGCCCGGCCTATTATTTATTTTTCAATGCGCACTCTTACATTGCTTCAGCTGATTTTCACAGAAACCCTATGAGGCAGTGGGGCTGAAAATCATCCCTATCCTTTTATTTTTCATGATTTTACATTTTAAGACAATTTGGCTGGTGGGGGTGAAGTAGTAAATACAAAAGGAGTGCATTCCCAGTGCATAAAATTTGGAAATAAAAACAGAACTAAACCAAACAAAGAATCATTCCTAGTCCCACTACTAGATACAACATTATAACCACTTAGGTTTCCAATATTTTCAATTATTCTTTGTATTTAAGCCTGTTTAAAGATGAGAAAATTTTCACATGTGTAATGAGAGTCAAAGCTAGGGCTAAAACTCATGAACACTTTCCCTCATACTAGGAAGCCTCCTCCTTCTTATTAATCTGTCTCTCTTTCAAAGTATTCAAGCATTAGAAATAATAAATCTCCAGAAACACAGATTTTGGGACTGTTCGTATTTTGTTTCCATTTGCAGATAAACTTCCAATGGTCTTTGGAGAGAAGCACCTGCAGCATAAAAATTGTTGTAAAACACAATGATTTTTAAGATTCTTTTTAACTCTGAAACAATCCTTCTCCTTCTCCTCCTTTTTTTTTTTTGAGACAGGGTCTTGCTCTATCACCCTGGCTGGAGTGGTGCAGTAGCAACCTCACTATAAGCAGTAAGGTGCAGTGGCTCACGTCTGTAATCCCAGCACTTTGGGAGGATGAGGCAGGCGGATTGCCTGAGTCCAGGAGTTTAAGACCAGCCTGGGTAACATGGCGAAACCCTGTCTCTACAAAAGAAAAAAAAATACAAAAAATTAGGCAGGCATGGTGGTATGTACCTGTAGTCCCAGCTACTTAAGAGGCTGAGATGGAAGGATTGCTTGAGCCCAGGAGGCAGAGGTTGTAGTGAGCTGTGATTACACCACTGCACTCCAGCCTGGATGAGACAGTGAGATCCTGTCTCAAAAAATAATTTTTGTTTAAAGCTCAGTATAACCTTGCAAGTGATCCTCCCACATCAGCCTCCCAAGTAGCTGGAACTACAGGTGCATGCCGCCATACCCGGGTAATTTTTAAAATTTTTTGTAGCGATGGGGTCTCACTATATTGCCCAGGCTGGTCTCAAACTCCTGAGCTCAAGCAATCCTCCCAGCCTTGGGCTTTCAACGTGCTGGGATTACAGGTGTGAACCACCATGCCTAGCCCAACTCTGAAACAATTCTAATCTTCTCTGAATGGAACTGTGGGCTAGAGCTCAAGCATCAGGATCAATAGGATAACAGACATGCGACTGTTATAATACGGAGTGCCAACTTGATTGGATTGAAGGATGCAAAGTATTACTCCTGGGTGTCTGTGAGGGTGTTGCCAAAAAGTTCAACATTTGAGTCAGTGGACTGGGAGAAGCAGACCCACCCTCAATCTTGGTGGGCACCGTCTAATTAGCTGCCAGTGTGGCTAGAAATAAGCAGGTAGAAGTTGGAAGGACTTGACTTGCTGAGTCTTTGGGACTTCATCTTTCTCCTGTGCTGGATGCTTCCTGCCCCTGAAGATCAGACTCCAGGTTCCTCAGCTTTTAGACTCTTGGACTTACACCAGTGATTTGCCAGGGGCTCTTGGGCCTTTGGACACAGACTGAAAGCTGCACTGTTGGTTTCCCTACTTTTGAGGTCTTAGGACTTGGACTGGCTTCCTTGCTCCTCTGCTTGCAGACTGCCTATTGTGGGACCTCACCTTGTGATGGTGTAAGTTAATACTACTTAATAAACTCCCCTTCATGTATTCATCTATCCTGTCAGTTCTGCCCCTCTAGAGAACCCTAATACAAGATGAGAACAAATTAAGTCAGTCAAAATCCCCCAAATAAGAAGTTAACCAAACTAAAATTAAAATCATAAACCAACATCATAAGTTGGAACAAGTGTCAACCAAGGAAAGGAAAGGAATACAGGTCCAGTAATCAACTTAAAGTTATACATCTAAAAAGTGGTGAGACCAGATTAAGCCCTAGTCTAGGTGGCTCAAAGCTTATGTTCTTTTCCATGTCTTACCTTTCTAGGTACAGTCACTGACAGTCTATGCCCCTTAAATCTCTAAGAAACTAGGCATGTTTGCAAATGCCTTAACATTTTCCCCAGAAGGTGAACCCTGAAAATGTGGTTAGCAAAGGTATCTCAGAATTTGTTTCTGCAGTACATGTCTCTTTCAGTTTCTGCAATGTAGTGAGGAAATTAAACATCTCTCTGTCTCTGCTTTACCACATGAAATTGTGTGTGCAAACACACACAATTTAACCATCTTCACTTCAGATGGTCTGACCTTCAGTCATGTCACCCATAATCAGAAACTGGAATATATAAAAAGGACATACAAAAAAATTTACATTGAATTGAATATTAAAAGTTACAGAACTCACATATTCTCTGTTCAAGCAAATCCTGCTGCCCTTAACTGTGCAAACACATTTGTCTATAATATGTAAAATCATTACATTTGGAGATAAAGTTAAAACCAACATATTGATCCAAACTAGTGGGAAACAAACTGAAAGGCTTACAGCAGTCAAAATTGGAAAAAGTAAATCACAGTTACTCAGTACACTGCAGAGCTGTTAATTTAGCTTTGGGAAACTCTCTCTTAAAGGAGAACTTCTAAACTGAAGCACAAGATGGCTTGAATAGAGGCAGTGGTTTGCAAGGGAGGAGGAGATTCCACAGGAGTACTGAGACCACACATTAGACACCAAGGCTTCTCAAGCACCTCTTCACCTAACCCACTGTATTCTCATGACAAAACACCTCATGATGCTCTAGGGCATGGAAACCATAATCTATATAATACATACATCATTATATTCGTTAGGTGGCAATGGATCTAAATGAAAAAATACATAAATGTACTGTTTTAAAGCCAGTTGAAATTATTAGCCATATAAGATTGGAAAACAGGATGCCTAACTTTTACTCAGAGTTTTTCCGGTGACTCACCATGTAATTCTGAGGACATAACCCTTTGATCCTTAGCCTACAACCCAGAGAATTTTAAATTGTGCTCCTCCAAACCCCCACCTTTGGAGGCACCCTTTCTAGCATCTTTTGCCCTCAGATAAAAGGATCTATAGACGTGGAAAATTGTTGTTTGGTGATTTCCCATAACCTCCTTTCTAGTATTTCAGTCATTCTCCTTTTACATTTGAGGGACACTGCAGAGAAATCACTGCTTTGCACAATCAAAGCCACAGGCTTAAAATTTCACTATTGGAGGCGGCAGGCTGAGAAGGAACAAGTCCGGCTTTAACACCGCAAATATCTCCAATTACCAAATGTAGGCAGAAAACTGACAAAAAATCAAGGAGAGATAGAAAGGCCCTTGGTATTCTTCAAGGCTTCCCTTTGGGATGAAAGTTCCTTGAGCCTTCCAAGGCAGAAAGCCTGGGCAGTCTGCACACCTGGGGTGCATTAGTGAGCCCTGAACTCGAGGTGAAACAGGCTGAATTTCATCTAGATGCTTCCCACAATCCGCTCTCATAAAACTCAGAGTAATTTACTAGCTTAGGAACGCGGCATGGTATTCATGCAGCACTGAATCTGGGGATTACCTTCCAGAGTCACTGGATAAATCCCACTGCTCATCTTTGTAAATACATCTTCATCTTGATTACCTTTAGCTCAAGGGGAGTTTCATTTTGTTTGCTGTGGCACATGGTCAAGACTAAAACCCAATTTCAAATCATTCTCACACCTCTCCTGAGAAGTCTTTCAAAGAGCATCCAAACGTTGACGTAACGTTTGAGTTTTAGCATTAGGTTATGTGCTCTTCTAAATACAAAACACCAATGCCTCTGCTGTTGCTTCCCTTCCCTCACCTGCTATATGGAGGTGATGATAGCTTGTCTTGCAGTTCCCCCAATCTGTATGAAAAGGAAGTTTCACTGTAGTTGCCCGGCAGGGTCCAACCTTGCCACAGCAGCCAGTATGGCTGTTCCTGCCCAGAAAAGCCCTTGGTCTTCTCACATTTCCCTGACTCTGTCCTGTACACCTTGAAGTATAACTCAGCACAGAGCTCACCCAGCCACCCTGATCAGTGCATTCTATACATCTGCTTGCTTTCTCCACTCCCAGCTACTTAGAGAAGCAGATCATAAGGCAGTAGCTTTTGCATTCTGGCTCTGCAATTTGCTGCCTGTGAGACCTTGGCAAAGTTACTTAGCCTCTCTTTGCCTGGGTTTCCATATTTATAAAGTGGTGATAATGATGACAGCTGCCTCATAAGATTGTAAGTATTAAATATATAACCTTATAGCACCAGAAATATAGTAAAGCACTCAATAACATGATGATAATCATGATGATACTTTTTCATTATCAAAGTCAACTACTTTTCTTAAAAAGAGTACTCCTCTATCCCGGCCCTCTCTAACATTTACAACCCCCTCATCTAAGTAGGAGGCAGAGTGGCCTCCTACTCCCAAACCACAACTAGCTAGAGCAAACTGAGCCATTAGTAAGCAGGCTGTACGATAAGCAGGTTTGGGCAAAATAATACATGAAGGCAAAGTAAAGATGAATGATAGCACTCCCCAAACCGTCTGTGTTCCATCAAACTAGACATTGTAAACACATAGGCTATGGTTCAGAATCCATTCAAAGTTGGGGTATTTTAAGGTGACAGGTGGCAAAACTTTAACCATTAGGGTGACTTACGCAATTAGGCAATGCTGTAGCCTATACATATTATTCAGGACTGAGGAATTGTCAGTGCCATAGGCCAAGCTCTAGTCTCAGAATGCAAGGTGGGAATAAAAGGTGGAATACAGGGCACCCTCCCCGCCAACACACAAATATACATTCTACCATCTGTTTCTACCATCTGTGCAAGACCCAGCTGTCTTGAAGTCAGACCTGAACTGGCTGGCGTCCTAGTGTTTGGGGCTCCTTATAAGCCATTCACATCTCCCATGTGATGTAAGGCATACCACTCCTATGGTGTGATGCCCTGAAAGATGTAACATCTGTTTATCCATGTCATGGCCTAGCATTCTAATGCATGCTTTCTATGGTAGTCTTACCCCTAACAGTTACAATAACAACATAGAAGAGCATTTTTCAACTTGTATCCCTCTCTATATTGTGTTATAACTAGAGATGTTCTTTGAAAAAAATTCCATATGACATATAAATATGATCAATTTCTATGTGTATTATGACATAAGAAAGGCTGTGAAGCACTGTTCTAGACTAAGATCAGAAAGAAACCTGCAATTCATAAGTTCCAAACATTTACTGAGTATCTACTAAGTACAAGTCATGTTATACCACATGCTTTTAATATTCTGTATTTAGATTTTCTACCTGTAGCTCAGAAAGAAAATAATAAATACATTTGTATCAGAGGAATAGCCTCAGAGTAATAATAGCTACAAGTACTCTGTGAACTTTTTAGACAAAAAATAAAAGGTAAATTTAAATATGTATTTTTAATGTGCTGCATAAAATCTGTTTTATCCCCAATCAGATTCTTGCCAAGAAAGAAAAAAAGAAAAGGCAACAGAGCCTCATCCTGAAAAGAAAAAGCCTGAAAACCTATGGATACATGAGAAACATCTGCCGCATACTATCACAGCAAGGAAACCACGCACCAATAAACAGTAATTTAACTGCAAAAGGAATGCTTCACACATACTGAAAGCAGTTCCTTTATCTTCAAAGGAAAAATATTAATGAAGGAAGAAGGGGTTTTAGAGTACTTTGCAGGAAGGTGGCATTGCTCTTACCTGCCTCTATATCAAAATGCCAATATAGAAACACACTCTCACAATCATTTTATAACACTTGGCATCCATTGTGACCAGAGCAGAAATTTTATCTGCACTTCAAAGTGTTTCCTATTTCAGCCTCTTCACTATAACCAAAAAAGGATTCTGTCTTCAGTCTGCCTGAAAAAGTAGGGAAAGATGATTTTTTTGTTTTTCAGATTTTTTACAACATCTGTTTACCCATGTCACAGCCAAACAACATCAGTTGCTAGCCACACAAAACAGAGGCAATGAAATGAGTGTGTTAAACTGTGGGAGAATTCTAATGGTGCTTTACTGAGAAC
This sequence comes from Macaca thibetana thibetana, assembly GCF_024542745.1. Taxonomy (NCBI): domain Eukaryota; kingdom Metazoa; phylum Chordata; class Mammalia; order Primates; family Cercopithecidae; genus Macaca; species Macaca thibetana. The sequence continues at coordinate 39,507,631 of NC_065584.1, forward strand.
TCCCTTCTCTCTTGACCCCACATTCTGCCAATTTCCAGTATGCCAGGTATTGGACAGCACTGGGGAGAAGTTACAACCCTCCAGAAACAGCCTAAAAATTTCTTTGCGGACTTAAAGGGATAAGAGAAATTTGAAAGGCCTGGGCTTCAAACTTTTAACAAAGAAGGATTTGAGAAGGAATGTGATTCAACAGGATACGCATAGCCCAATTACTTAGATGACTGATGATCGAAGTCTTAATCCAGTCTCCAATGTCAACTCCTCATGTGGTTACTGTCAAGTAGGGAACCCTGTTTCTTTATTCATGAGACTGGAGAGTAGAGACATGGGGGAAGGATGACAGAAAAAAAGAAAGTATGCATAACACACTGTAAAGTGGGAAGTGATACCTAACTAAACAAATGATAAAATCATATAAAACAATAATAATAGTCTTTTTCCCATAGCTTCAGAAAGAATATTTCAACTAACTGGGTCACTGGAGAACAATAACTTTATATAGCATTTTGATAAATAGGTCCACAGGCTAAATATTTTTTTTTTTTTTTTTTTTTTTTTTTTTTTGAGACGGAGTCTTGCTCTGTCACCCAGGCTGGAGTGCAGTGGCCGGATCTCAGCTCACTGCAAGCTCCGCCTCCCGGGTTTACGCCATTCTCCTGCCTCAGCCTCCTGAGTAGCTGGGACTACAGGCGCCCGCCACCTCGCCCGGCTATTTTTTTGTATTTTTTAGTAGAGACGGGGTTTCATCATGTTAGCCGGGATCGTCTCTCGATCTCCTGACCTCGTGATCCGCCCGTCTCGGCCTCCCAAAGTGCTAGGATTACAGGCTTGAGCCACCGCGCCTGGCCTAAATATTTTTTTTTTAAAGTTACTTATCAATGTATTCAAGCTGTATGTTTGATCCACAAAGAGATAGGGTTTCAGTTTATACTTGCTGTTTGTTGAAGCAGCCTCAGGCAGGAAAGGGATATGAGAAAAGAAGACAACCCTGATTACTGCAAAATGAAGAAGGCAACATGGTCACCAGCTCAACGTTAGAAAAAGGGCATTATAAAAGCAGTGCTGAGAGACCAGGTATTCTGCCTACTTGGATGAGTTGCCACCTCTGAAGCAATGCCAAGGTCATGTGCATTGAGCTGTTAAAGAAATCTGAGTAGGAAAATGTTTTCAGGCAAGGTAACTTCCTTTAAACGATGCTTAGCAACTGGTCATCTGGTCGTCTCAACAGTGGCTCAATGATCAATAGACAAGAGAGCATAAAAGGTTAGTCAAATGCCAGAAAGTTTGAACATCTTGGCTGGAGAGTTAAATTCTGTTGACTTTTGGAAGACTTTCTTAAATTTATTTACAGGTGTTTCCGGGAGCTTAAGCTAATTATTTTTTTAAAAAACTTAATTGCTTCTTATTTTCATTTTTTCCCTTTCTCTCTCTCCCCACTGCCCCCCTCCATCGCCCTCATCAATTTAGAGTTGCTTTTGTATACTTTCTCCTTATAAGTGGACTTAAGCTCTAGCCCAGTGAGAGAAAAGGTAAGCACATGTGATTGCATATTTTTAAGGAAACATCTACTGAGGATATCTAGTTAAACTTGAAACATGACTTTTGGTAGATGGAAATCAGTAAAGCATGTATAATTAGATCACTCTGGTACTGGCCAGCAACAAAGATTATTCTAAAAATTGAGATCAAAATACCTAGGTGCCTACCTGTGTAAACACACACACACACGCACACACCCAAGTGTATGCACACACGTGTGCTTGAGCAGTCACAGACAAATACTGTTGGGCTGAGTGCCTTTCTGGCACCCAGAAAAAGATGGTGCTTTTAAAAGTTTTAAAGGAAAACATCACCAAGTGTTGGTGTACAGAATTATGTGCTGTTTGCAATTGGAAGTCAATGTGGCATTGTACACTCAGTGTCAGTCTCGAATCTGGAAGAAAAATTTTTCTCAGAAACAAGTCTTAGTCCAATATTACCTTTCTTGGCCCATTCTGGTAGTTACACTCTAGAGAAAAGGACTCCTTTGCTCATTTTGTGACATGCATCAATTGTGGATGGCAAACTTGATGACAATATTATGAACAGAGTGATTTAGAACAGATCTCTAGTAAAAAACAGAACTCCATCTTGGCATAGTGCAGTTGATTAATATGCCCCAGGCCCATGAAATACATACTCTTGCTGCTAAATGAAACAATCCAGAAGCCTTCTGTATAAGATACCTGGGCCATATTGTTCCATAATCCTATCCTCTTTTGGTACTGCTATAACTATTTAATTTCAAGGTTGGTTACCTTTAATTTCTAGAATCAGGGAACACATGATCCAAAGTTTACCTTTTTTTGTGTTCAAAATGGACCTGCTCAGAAGTCTTCAATATAAAATATTAACACTGTAAATTCATGCAATGTTCATCAACTCTGGAGACCAAAGGGCTTTTACAGAGGCTATTGTTTTAGTTTTTAGTGCTCATTCTATCCCTGAGTGACAGACATCATGATCCTCATTTCCTTGTAGAGAAATAATCTAATGATGATTGAGTTGCCTGAGGTGAAGTCACTGAAAAAGCTAAGAAGCAAACTCTAAATTTCCTGATCCACTATTTCAGCACTAGAATGTATTATCTTATTTTGAGAAATGACTAAGGATTTAAGAGCTAAGTCTTTGAGAACAGCATACTGATTAAGAGTACAGGTTTTGGAATTAGTTGGACCTGGGTTTGAATCCCAGCTCTATGATTTACTATTGTGAATCTTGGATAAGTTTCTTAACCTCTCTGTGCCTCACTTGCTACCCATCCATACAAAGCCCCAGAAAACTAGATACATGTTATTTGGTATGTTTTCCAAGATGTATGCCTAAGAGATAAAATCTGCCTCCTCATCATCTCCTAGGGATAGTTAAGGATTAGTTAGATTGGTGAGTTGGCACATACTCTGAGACTCCAACTAACAAACACAGCATCCAAATAGAGTACAGGCTCAGCAGGAGGATCCTGCCTATTATAGCACATGTCTGGCAATTTATTTATGAGTGCAGCAAGCAGGCTTCTATATCACTTACTGTGATGGAAGAGAAAGAGAAGGAAAGAGAGGCAACATCTTGATGAAATATATTGCAATTTTGAATGCAACTATTCTAGGAAGTGCATATGTAGTAGAGAAATCATTAAGCCATTGGCTTGGAACTGTCAGACTTTACTGATGAGGAAATGGAGGCTGAGAGAGGTTCACTTGATGGAATTCATGTAATAAAAGGTAGTAGAGTGATTTGAACCCAAGTCAGACTGAGTCACACATTTTCTACCAGTACTCTGTACTTACTAGGAGATGGTGATCTCATGTATAAATGTTAACTGATAACTTATCTCAGACACCTGCAAGTTAAACAGATACCATAATTCAACTTGAATTTGGCTGGGGAACCATAAAAGAATCCAAGACCAGTGAGACATCGGCACACTTAGTTTTATGCCCCAGTACTCATTTAGAAAGAAATGAATCATAGAATATGTCAGCAATAGCTCATTTTACACAACCAAAAATAGGTGTTTCTTAGCTATTTTCCACCTAAAGACTATCCCCAGCCAGCTATGCTTGTGAGGTAGCACATCCCAAACACAGGCGGGAGAACCATGAACAAGTGCACCTAGCCATCTTTATAAACCTGCCTACAATGAATAAAATGGAAATGGTCACTATGAAGCATTCAGTACTTAAATTGCTCTGCTTAACTGATGAAACTCAAATACTGTTCCTCTTTAGTATGCTTCATTTCTTTTATAAACTTACCAACTTTCTTTAAGGCCAGTAAATGCACCATGATTTCTTTTTTCCTTCTTCATGCCAGCAAAAGGATGGAAAATGGAGTTTGAAGTTGTAAGTCTCGGATGGAAAAATAGAAATGCAAAAGCCATGGGAAAGAATGTGGTATGTCAGTATTATAAAAAGATCCATCAATGGAATCAATCCGTTGCTTTGTCATCGATAGTTTGATCTTTCTGGGAAATGCTGATTCCCCAGGATTCAAAGTATGGCTGGAGAAAGGTAGAGAACATTCTGTTTCTTTCTCATGGGCAAATATTATTAATATTTACACTAACTCAATACCATTATTTGCAAGGAGGATAAAGCTAAAAACTTAGATGTGGATTGTGCCACTGAGCTCACCATTAATAGAATTAAATTTTCTTATATAATGCAGTTCAGTCCTTGAAAAGAGGATTAATCAACATGAGGCTTCCATTAATTCATTCAATCAATTCCAAGTTTAAATAGGTAGGTCAGAATAGGTTTGCAGACCCATTGAGAAGATAACATTTTAGCAAAGGCTTGAAGTGAGTAAGGGAGTTAGTCATGTGTATATTAGAAGCAAAGCATTTTAGTCATTAACCTTGATCCAATTCAGTGTCCCCTCATCTTGGCCCCAATGGAAGGTCTTATCCGCATGCTGTTGGCTTTCCTCCAGCATTGTTCAGTATTTCCAATGTATCCTATCCTACAGTCATATACTTTTTAAATAGCAATCATTGAAAGGCTCAGGGTACTATATCTGAGTTGCTCTTGTCCTAGCCTGGAGACACTGAGATCTGTAAAGGTTATATCTTTGTCTTAGTCAGAATGATGTTGTTCTCTTTCCTATGGTTCTTATAACCATTTTTTTTTTTTTTTTTTTTTTGAGACAGGGTCTCACTTTTTTGCCCAAGCTAGAGTGCAGTGATGCAGTCATAGCTCTACTACACCCTGGAACTCCTGGGCTCCAGGGATCCTCCCACCTGAGTAGCTGGCACTATAGGCTTAAACCACCACAGCCTGCCTTAGCACCATCCTTATTCCCTTGACTATCCTGTACTCTAAATAATCTACCAGAAAGTGGAACTTACTAGCACCTACACTAGAGTCTGAACATGCAGAGTAAGAACTAGTACATGGAGAGTAAGAAAAGATAACAAAATGTATAAGAGTCATTAAGAAGATAAGACAGGAAGAAGGAATTAATAGGCAAATGCCAATCACATATACAGTTGATGCTACACTGGAAACATCACAGTGAAATAATCTAAGACTTGGGCTAGTCAGTGCCATAATTACAAAGATGCCCTGCAGAATAAGTTTCTGGTGGTTAAGATTTCAGTGGCTAGAAGTATCCCTTTCATGGACCAATATGTGGCCACAGATATCAATATAACAACCTACATAGGAGTCAGTTTGTATATTTTACTGATCTTAAGACTTTTACTCATCTTAAGACTGTTACAAAGCTATGCATTCTTTCTTGAGTAAATATTTATCTGTGCAGTTGAATGGTTCCAGCCCAAGGAAAGAAGCCAGGAACATGGGTACTCCCTAATAGTCTGCTGCTGCTTCAATATGACAACAAGGGAGTCATTTCTCGTCTAAGTTCTCTCTACCGAGGAACCGAGACAGTCTATGAACCAGGACCAAGACCTAGAGACCTTTCCACAAAATTACTCACATTGCATGTGATTTTTATCCCACAGAAGGTGCCGAGACCCAGGAATCCAAATCAATGAGTAGTCACTCATTCTGGTCACCTCTCAGATCCTGAGTAGGACTTCTCATTCAAAATCTACAGCCCAAAAGTTAATTCCCCACTTAGGTCTCACTGTACTTACTGGCTGCTGTCTTGGAGAATAAAATCTTGGATTCTAAGGCCAGAGTGTTCCCACAGACAGTATAGCAAGATGGCAATCAGCTCTTTGCAAAGAATATAAAGAATATAATTATATCTTGAAGTCTGACCTTAAGTGGAAAAAGATCAAAGACCAAAATGTATTAACTACAAATGGCTCGAGCCAGTCCTACTTGGCTTTATATTATAAATAAGAAACAAAACAATACCTCCATGAGTTAAACACTGAGCTAAGTATACATGAGTATACACTCATTTGAATTTGCCACTAACTTTCTGTGGAACTTTTGGCAAGTAAAACTCTGAGCTCTATTTCTTCACCTGTAAAATTTAAAAATGATACTTTACTAAGTAGGTTTTCACAAGCAATAAACTTTAAAATGCCTTTAAAAATGCAAATACCTGGAACTGTATAATTAGTCACATCATCTTCAGACTAAAACAAAGGCCTAATTCCCTGTAATCCAGGTGTCCCTACACTCAATAATAAGAGACCTTGGAGATTTGGCTCAGAAATGAGTAAACAGACTACAATACAGGAAGGGCAAACTACTGGGAAGGGAGGCCAATACTAGTTAATCATTCACAGGATTAAGTGTCTTATTTCTCTTTCATAACATAGGCTTGACTAGCTAGAAACTTACCCAGCGAAGCACAAAAAGCCATCAGTGGTTAAAAGAAAATAATTGAATGAGAAAGGAACCATGGTTCGGGTCACATCATTTTAATTCTCTTAAGTTCTTTCTTTAAGGGCTTTTTTTTTTTTCCACTTGAAGTTTGGGAGATATCAGTCAATCTAAATATATAGAAATTCAATTATTCTCCTTGCCTTTATAACCTCTTATATATTGTATAAATGAGCTCCCACAAGCTTATGGAATTTTATGGAGGAGTTTGGCAAGAGTTCACAATCGTGTTCTTAGCTAGTTGCAAATGGTTATGTGACTTAGGAAAGCCTCTTAATCTAGCTAAGCTTCTTATTCTCCAAAATTAGAAAATAGAAATTATGAATTGGGCCCTGGCTAATGAAGGGACAAACGCATCAGTATCTGGCTCTGTTTGCATTTTGCAGTGTGGTCAGAGGCTAAGTCAGTAAGGACGGGACAAATACACATGTAATAGATTAAGAATGTAATGACAGAAAATCATACATCCTCCTCTTAACTACTGACAAAGGATTTCCTTACCTTTTCCAAATGAGAACTAAGCAATTTAAGGGAGGAGGGAAGGTACAAATTGACATTGAGGGAGATACAGTTGAACTGAAGACCTAACAGAATGTAATGGAAAGGAATGTATTAAAATTGACTGGTGGATATGCACATTTAAACATGGCTATGATACAGAGGTGTTGAAATATTAAATATTTTCATCAGCCTAAAATAAGAATGAGAAATATGGCTGGGTGTGGTGGCTCACACCTGTAATCCTAGCACTTTGGGAGGCTGAGGTGGGTGGATCACTTGAGGTCAGGAGTTCAAAACCAGGCTGGCCAACATGGTGAAACCTTGTCTCTACTAAAAATACAAAAAATTAGCTGGGCATGGTGGTGGGCACCTGCAATCCCAGCTATTTGGGAGGCTGAGGCAGGAGAATCACTTGAACCCCAGAGGCAGAGGTTACAGTGAGCCAAGATTGCACCATTGCACTCCAGCCTGGGCAACAGAGTGAGACTCCATCACAGACACACACACACACACACACACACACACAAAAGAATGAGAAATGTGACAAACAAGATGAAAGGTAATCACTGCCTACAACACACTGCATTTAATGTTTTCTTTAGAAACTAATAAAATTACAATTTCTAGTAAAAGACACTGTAGGCTGGGTGCAGTTGATCATGCCTGTAATCCCAGCACTTTGGGAGGCTGAGGTGAGTGGATCACCTGAGGTCAGGAGTTTGAGACGAGCCTGGCCAACATGGTGAAACCCTGTCTCTACTAAAAATACAAAAAATTAGCGGGGTGTGGTGGTGGGTGCCTGTAAACCCAGCTACTTGGGAGGCTGAGGCAGGAAAATTGCTTGAACGCAGGAGGCAGAGGTTGCAGTGAGCCAAGATTGCTGCCATTGCACTTCAGACTGGCCAACAGGAGCGAAACTCTGTCCCCCACCCCCCAAAAAGGACACTGTAGTCTTGAATCCTTTTCTCCAAATAAGATTCTGCTACAGAAATGCCTTATTTCTTTTTTGTTCTGTCAGGCTCTAAAGTTACAAATACGAGACAATGATGACGGATCAAGTAAGTCAGAAATTCTTCAAGAAAAAGAGAACCTCTTCTATAAATACATGAACTCGATCAGGCTGCGAACCTGTCTACTTGTTTACACAGAAAAGCGAGACTTTCGCCACTTGCTGGGTTATGGAGGAGGAGCCTGAAACCCCTGGCCTGCAGGGCCTTCCCTTTCAAGGACTCCTGGTAAAAACTTACTTTTTTCTACCCAAAGGCCAAAACCAAGACATGAAGCTTTTACTTCTGGAAACCCTTGTCTAAAACTCAGTGAAGTCATCATTCCCAATACATTTTTTTCATCAACATTTTATACTCAGAAATGAGAATAAAAAGTTGTATAGCCTTTCCAAAAGGCAACTTGCTATTTATAATCATGAAAAAATAGATCCAGCCTGAATGTCCAACATCTAGAACGGTTATAGAATTCATGTTACAGTCGTGAGATAAACCATTCTGCTGCCATTAAAATTCTTTTGACAAAAAAGTTTTTAATAGGATGAGATAACATGATAAGTAAAAAATACTATATAAAAACTGTAAAATATAAGCTAAACTATGTAAAAACTTTAAATGTGTATAAAATAAGACTAGTAAGAAATATGACAAAATGTTAACAGTAGTCATTTCAGGGTGTGGTTTTAGAACACTAGTTTTTTAAAGGATAGCTTTCTTAAAGAAGGAAAATAGAGTACTTTTATTATTGGAAAAAAAAATAGTAATAAAAAGGATATCCTCTGATTTTAATTCTCCTGTATGCCAGTACTTCCCCTGCCCAGTCTTTCATTCTCTCCTAAACCTGAGCCAGATATTTTGTAGTTAATTAACTAAAATGTTTTTAATGAATGCTTACTTGAAATGGACCCTGTACTAGGCAAATTAAAGGATATGAAAGAAATAGGAAATGAGGTCTTTGCTTTCAAGGAAAGGATGCTGCTAAACTCTAGAGAGAATGCTTGGGAGGGAAAACCACCACCATTAACCTAGGAAATAAAGAAATATAGCAAATTCAAGTACAGTAGGTTCCCTCCTACATTACAGAGTGAATCACTCCATCATTCAATTTAAAACCAAAGAGTTCTCTTATTCCTTAATGGAGAAGTCAGAAAACTGAACTTCACAATCATTACAACTCTCGGTAAGAAAGGCATCTTCCTAATGAAGAACTTAAAGCCGAGAGAGTTTAAATGGTTCTTTCCACCACAGCTAAGAGTCCATAGAACAGTATTCTTCGCTGTTTTTTATGAGCACACACACAAAACATATAAATAAGACTTGTTTAATTTAGAAAAGGCTTTGTTGTAAGGGCAGTGCAAACAAGGAGAGAAATGACACTACTGTAAGGTGAACAAGAAGGTCATCTAGAACCTCTAATTCAAAATGCGCCCATCAGATCAACATATATCCATCAATTCAAATACTCCCATCATGGCTACCTTGCAAGAACCCACCCTTCCATGAATGTGCATCACTAACTGCCTCTCAGACCATCTGGTCACAGGAAAATTTGAGCCAGCGGGACTCAGCAACATCTACGTAGAGAGTTATTTGTGATACAAGATATCAGATTGGGGGAGGGGGTTAACTTTTCTAAATGTATATGTTATTTAAAATATATTTAAAAGTTCCAAAGAATAACAAATGCCCATGTACTCAACTTACGATGTAAAACATTAAGGGGTTATATGTTAAGGAACAGATGAAGGGGAAAATCAAATTATGCAAAATTAGTGACCAATAATAGAATAAGAAGGTTATAATCATCAATAAGAAACCTAAGAGTAGATAAAATGCTTTGGAAGCAGAAATTTTGAAACAGGCAATAAACAACAACAACAACCAATGAAAGCAGGCTACTTGAGGAGAATATAACCAGAATGTGACTCTGGTCTGGGTATTCCCTTGCCCTTTTATACGATCTGAAACCGTGCTTCTCCCAGGCTAGCAAATGAATCATCCATCTGTTGTCAGATTAAAATAAAAAGAGACCAAAATTCGTTGAGCTTACTATGCAAGCTGGAGTCTTCAGGGATCAGAAGCTATATAAAGTGCTGTTATAGTGATTAGGAAAACAACGACAGCTAGAATAATCCCTCCTAAAAACTGAAATAGGAGAGGGCCAGGAACAAACTGATCTGATGGAGGTGTATGCTTATATCCTAGGACCTGGAATAAAAGAGGATTTTAAAGGGCAAGTCTGAAATGTACTCACTGAACATGACCTGCCTTGCTAAGCCTGGTTCTTGTCATGGCTATTATGCCCTCAATTTCATGAACATCATGTTCACTTGGAAAGAAAAAAAAAAACCAAACTGTTTTAGTAGTAATTGCACATCAATATGAGAGTCCTATTATTTCTATTAAGTTAATTAACCTATTTTTGAAAAGTATACAAAATAGGTCACTTAAGTGGGTGTGACCTTATCCAGTGAACTATGCTTTTAAACTGTCTCCAGCTATTAAGATTTATAGACCCCTTTATCAACATCTTGGTTTGAAAAGGCTGCCTGAGTGAAAGGCATACAACACCAGGCCAAAACAGCTTTGGTCCCTATCAATCAGCCTATTATTACTTAATGATATTTAGATGATATGATTAGATTTTCAAATTGAATGCTGTTTAATCTAAATTCCAGAGTGCTTGTGTAATCGTGCTACATTTTAAGGTTCAGGCAAACAGTCTGAAGGAGAGAATTTATATCTAAGATCTATAAAAATAATGCTCCTCATAGATCATTGGTAAAGGAGAAAACTGCTTTACCATGGTATATGTATATGGGCAAACACTGCTTCTAAATCATCACCACCATCAGTATCAGAGACATAAAAGGCCTTTGCAGAACTGAGCACCATGCTAGGCAGTGTACAAAAGTTTTGTTTTGTACTTTTGTCCTGAGTAAAAGAAGTAAAATTCTAGAGATCCATTTCTATTAAATTTCACACAATTCCATATACAAAGAGAAAACGTCCTTTAGAGCCTCTTCCTATCTGAGTGTCTGTGGGTCCGTGACTATGTGGCCCACCCCAAGGAGTGATATTTGTATTGTACCCAATAAAATCTAGTGTCAAAATTATGGGAGACACTTCCAAACTCTCACAGCCTAGCAAAACAGTGTCACTATCAGAGTAGTACAAATCACAAAAAAGAATAGAAAGCTATTCTTCAAAGTGATTCACAGATCTGCCTAAGGTTGCAAATACTTTAGAGATAAAGTATATACAATAAAATCCATCTCATAAGGTTTTACAAATTAAATCAGATAATGTTTATGGGAGGACTTTGTACCTATAAAGTACTAAAGAGGGCAGGGACTATAAGTAGAATATCAGAACTCTAATAAATGACTTTTCATGGGGAAACGTCAGACTGTCTATGAAATCTTTGGGTAGGTATAGTGGTTACAGGAGTATTCCTGTTGTCTCATCAATCATACCAATTAAGTAAAGACCTCGTCTACCCATCAAATCTTAATCTGAGTACTTTAAAAAGCCATTTCCATGTAACACTGAAAAGGGAGTAAAACTTGAGGAGGAAAATATGGTCATAGAATTTTACTCCACCCATTTATCTAATCAATCTACCAAGTGCTACCTCTGTACCAGCCGCTGAGCTGGACATTGAAAGGCAAAAATAAACAAGACATAATCTCTCATACAATAAAGCAGGAAGGGAAGGATATATACAAAATATATGCTATAGGTTTTATAGGAACTATGTAAGAAGTATATACAGGGTATGATGGGATACAAGGAGGGAGTTACAAAAGAATTCACACTGGAATTAAGTTTTAAAATATAAAACAGGTGTTGGCAATTAAAGAAGTGGGTGGAGAGAATGTTGAATGTCCAACAACATGGCATGTTTTGGAACCCACAAACCTTCCGTGTGGCTAGAACAGAGGTCATAAGAGGATTCAAGACTAGAAACAAGGTAAAGATCATTAAGACCTCAATAACCAATATAAAGAGTGTAAACCTTGTCTTATAGCACATAAGAAACCACTAAATATTTTTAAAATGAGACAGTAATATTTTATGATTTGCATTTTGGAAAGGTTAATCTGGAAATGGTATGGAGAGCAGACTGTAATGAGACCAGACTGGTGGCAGGAAGACAATCGCAGCTGCCCGAGGACAGAAGAGCAAAAGCCGAATTAAGGTAGTAATCGGGGGATGGAGATAAGCGGCATAAAGTATTACGGCAGTCAGATCTACAGATGTTGAGGAATGGGGTGAGGGATTTTCAGCTTGAGAGACGAGGTGGATAGCTATTCCATTCACAGAGAGCGCAAATTCAGGAACAGAATATTAAGTTTTATGTATGTTATGCTATAAATCATTATGGGGCATCCAGGTAAAGAAGTTGACTAGTTACTGGATTAGTAAGTCTGGGGATCAGGAAAAATATCTGAGCCTAGAAATAAAGGTTTGGGAATCCGCAGATGGGTGCTAATGGGAACGATGACTTCAACAGCACTTCTAATACTCTCTTCCCTGCTACGTTAGTCTACACCACCAGGTAAGTATTCTCAGATTATTTAAAATTGAAGACACTTTGAAGATGAAACTTGATTCACAGCTAAAAATGTTTAATTGAAAAGTTGGTAGAGACAACAAAATAACTCTTTCTGAAAGCCAAATCATCAATTTTTTACTATACTCTGGGTCTAATTAAAAGAGAAAAAGAGTTAAATTTGGCAAATAATTGTTAAAGGAAAGACTAGTAAATATAATAGAAAAAATTTACTCCAAAGGTTTACTATTCTGAAGCGTAAAAATAATAATTAGTATTTTGTACCTATTAGTTATAGCACCTTTTATCCTTTAAACTATAAGAACTTTATACTTTCATTCATTTTCACAACATGCCCATCAGGTTGGCGAGTGGACTAGGACTTTTTTCTTCATGTATAGCCGGAGAAACTAAAAAAAAAAAAAAGAGCAGAAATAATGTACCTGGTCTCCCAGTAGGCCATTAAAATGAAGCTGAAAACAGAACACAGATCTCTAAACTTTTGGTTTTCAGTCTCTCTCCTACACTATCATCACCCATCATTTCCATAACAGTCATTGGTAGGTTACCACTGGGTATCGGGCACTATATTCATGGTACTGTGCCAGGCCACCCTCTTATGACATAAGATATTAATGCTGAGATTATTGTAAAGGGGGAGGTATGAGTAGGGAACTTTCTCTAAAGCCTTTCAGCTATTTCTTTTATGTACTATGCTTACCAAATTAGGTGGATTATTATACAGCATGCAAAACTAAAAATAATTTTATAAAGTACTTGCAACTTCGAGTATAAAGCCAGTAAGAAAATATATTGTAGTAAAGAGGGTTGTTTTTAATCATTACTAAAACAGGAAGTTTAATGAGGGAGACAAGAGCTGGCATGAGACTTGGAGCCCTGCACCACCAGGTTACCAGTACAAATCCAGTCCAGGCTTGGACTGACTAGAAGTTACTTTGATATAATACTGTTTTGTTGGCTAGTGTGAAATAATGAGTCTGTTTCATGCCAGTTCTCACGAGACAAGAATCTACCTCACAAAAATAAATAGTACTTCTGACCCTAATAGAACTCTTTACCCAAGAGGAAAGAAAAAATGCATACGAATAAAGTGAATTTCTGCCTACCAGCCACTGTCTTCCCCATAAAAGTGGGCCCCTTTTTCACTGTTCCACCCAAATCAGTAACCTCTAGATGGCCATTATCTCTGTCTGGCAAAGCTCGCATGCCACTATGTAGTCCTGTTTTTCTTCTGAGATGAATCATAGAGGTTTCCAGGTTTTTAAACATAATGTTAACTAGTACAAAGTTCCCAAGAAGTTACAAATGGGACAAAAGAATAAATTTCATTTTAAAGTGATTTTAAAATCTCTGTACAGAAGGACATCTGAAAGTACTTAAGAAATATACTTAAGTCCCTGTTGGTTGAAAGAAAAAAACAACCCTCTGTTTTACTCCATAAAGATTATTGAAAATACCATGCGATTAATGCTATTTATATGGCATTGAGTTCAACTCCAAAGGTAACACTTAACCACACTCTATTTACCAAGTTAATCTACCAGATTTGTTTACTCTGTCTGATTTACTAAGACAAATACGTGAGTGTCTAAAATGTTTTATCTGGCCCTGGGAAAGGAAAACTAAAGGAGTGTTGTGCTTTTATTAATAGATAAGTGCAAACAGGCCCATCCTATCAAATGAACAGCTAGGACCTTTGGCCACTGTTTACTGAAAATAAAATTAGGCTTGGCTGGCAGGTATTTATCAGATCTGAGAATAATTAACTACCCACATCTGGTACATGTTACTGAAAATGCTAGTGGGAACCATTACCTTTGGTAAGGGTTATTTTTCCTGAACAGCTAACATCCCCCCACAAACTATTGGAATGCACTCCCAAACACACTCAGAGCAACACCAAAAGCGGTTCCAAAAGAAGTTTCCCCACTTCAACCCAACAGAAAAACAGTTTTAGAAATTTAAAAGAAATCACCAAAACATGGCTGGTTCCCACCACACTCCCCAGTGCTCACCAAGGGGATCACTGGCCCCAGAAAACCCTCAGAGCTTTGCAAACACACAAGGGTCATTTTAACTTAACAATAACATTTTGCACTTTAAATCTTGTTTTATTTATTTATTTATTTATTTATTTATGAGACGGAGTCTCACTCTGTCGCCCAGGCTGAAGTGCAGTGGTGCCATCTCGGCTCACTGCAAGCTCTGCCTCCTGGGTTCACGCCATTCTCCTGCCTCAGACTCCTGAGTAGCTGGGACTACAGGCGCCCGCCACTACGCCTGGCTAATTTTTTGTATTGTTAGTAGAGACGGGGTTTCACCATGTTAGCCAGGATGGTCTTGATCTCCTGACCTCGTGATCCGCCCACCTGAGCCTCCCAAAGTGGTGGGATTACAGGCGTGAGCCACCGCGCCTGGCCAAATCTTGTTTGTTTTTTAAGGACTTCAGGGAACTTCATCAATGTAGGATAAAACAAGTATAGTTTTCACAATTCAGAAGGAGAGCCTATGAGCCCACAGCCCCCATTATTAGACAGTTGAAAAGGCGATAATCAAATTCAGGTACACTGTTCCTAGTTCATTTCTCTTCTATCCTAACAATTTCATTACCAGGTGATAGTCCTTATGATTTTATTAAAGGAAAGGAAATGCTCTGAGGCATTTATATAAATAAGCAATGCAAAGCAAATTGTTTTGTATTTATATCATAGAAGTAAGAGACAGGAAATTCAAGGGCTCTATAATTACTTTCCTGTGAAATTCTAGATAAGTCACTTGTTTAGTCAAGAGACCTCTCATCTCTGCTCTGTAAAATTGGGAATACCAAACCCTATCACAAAGCAGTAAAGAGGAATGAACTCCTGATGGCACCAGCAACATATCTGTAAACATAAGAAATTTCAAATCTTCAAGAACATTTTTCAAGAAAAATAGTAGGACTATATTAATAATATATTAATTAACCCAGCACCATTTATTACAGTATTTTTCTAACTTTTTCATAAATATTACTGTCCTTCCTAATGTGACAAAGGAACCTGCATTCCAATGAGTAAGAACTTGGGTGATCTGAAGATCAGCAACTGCCTTATTTCCAAGGAAACTGCAAATTGAATTATATTAACAATGAATAGGTGACCTGTCTGTACACACATGCCTTACTAAAATATGCTAGGTGGGTGGCCATTACACACCT